>NW_006238921.1:6280669-6503314 GCF_000375325.1 Capsella rubella
TGCTCAACTGCCCCTCCATGGAGGCTTCCTTTTACACTCTTCTTTCACCTCATCTCCTTTGTCTCTCTTTTCCATAAAACCCTTTTCTTCTCTTTGGGATCTTAAATCCCCTCCCCACCTTTTCTGTCTTTTCCCAAGCCCCCCCCCCCCCATTGTTATTATTATTAATCCTTTTCTGCTTTTTCTCCTTCTTTTATAATTTTTTTTTCTTTTAATTAACATTCCCTTTCTTCTTTTTTCTTACTTAGTTGTTTTTATGTTTATGTGATGATGAATCTATGTTACAATAGTTTTATATATATTTTTCTAGGTTGTAGAGATACAATATCATATTTAATGAATAACGATGTGAGTTTTTACTTTTACTTTTTGTCGTTAAATCGTATATACTAGAATCGATGAATATATAAGTATAAGGGATGCGTGCATGTGTCAACGAAAGAGCTCTGTTATGTAGTTTCTACAAATTTGATTGGCTTACAAATGATTGTGTATCTCTACATAACTCATTCATGTAATCAAAACTGTTAAACAATTCTTGGCTTTTCAACTTAGCATTTAAAAAAATATTCTTAGCTTTCATCAAACTCTTGTATTACTTGTTCCGAAGCAACCTAGTTATCATCATACGTGAATTCGCACGCACGTATGAATCATTACATTTCTCTCTTTAACAGAGATATTTTCCAAGCTAGATATTTTTATTAACTCACACACATATTACAATTTACATAGTCAACTATAGCCTATGACACTTTGAGTTATTCATTTAACAAAAGACTTAAGTCTTTAAAAAAAAATTGATTAATAATTTTTGTTTAGCAGAAATGAAAATAAAGTTTAGATATATATAACTGGAAATTCGTAGTGCAGTTAAAATAGTTTACATTTACTTATATTAACAATCTACAATCTTTAGTTTTTCCCAAGTATCCAAACATTTATTGGATTGGGTTTACAAAGCCAAACTTTTGGGTCCAATGAAAGCCCATCTAGCGATAACTAAAAAGCATATGCTAATAATTGTTTTTTTTTTTATATAAAAAGTGTGAGAAACAGAGTGAGTTCGCTACGGAAAGTTATGATCTTCGTCACTCGCCTTCGACTGCGAGCCAGAGGAAATGGCTTCTTCTTCTCTATTAAACCCCTCTCTTTCTCATCTACCTCCGTAGTGGTACCTGATCATTTCGAAGCTCAAATACACAGCGAAGGAGAAGATGATGCGATAGAAGCTGAAGATCGTCGACGTAGCGTCACCGATAGAGCTTACTGGAGAAGACGTATACACAGTATCTGCGCCGTACATCAGAATCCAGACGAAGCTCTTCGGATTATAGACGGCCTCTGCCTTCGCGGTTATCGTCCTGATTCGCTTAACCTGAGCAGTGTGATCCACGCTCTTTGTGACGCCGGGAGATTCGACGAAGCTCACCGTCGGTGTCTCCTCTTCGTTGCTTCGGGTTTTATCCCAGATGAGAGAACCTGCAACGTCATCGTTGCGAGATTGCTAGACTCGGTATCTCCGGTGACTACGTTGGGAGTTATTCACCGTTTGATCGGTATTAAGAGGGAGTTCGTGCCATCGTTGACAAATTACAACCGTTTGATCAATCAGTTGTGTTTGATTCATAGGGTAATCGATGCGCATAATCTTGTATTCGATATGAGGAACAGGGGACATCTCCCAAATGTTGTCACTTACACCACTTTGATCGGTGGTTACTGTATGATTCGAGAACTTGAAGTTGCTCATAAAGTGCTCGACGAAATGCGTGCGTGTGGCATTAGGCCTAATTCTCTCACAATGAGTGTTCTTGTTGGTGGGTTTTTGAAAATGAGAGATATTGAAACAGGACGGAAGCTGATGAAGGAACTCTGGGAATACATGAAGAATGAGACGGATGTATCCATGAAATCAGCAGCCTTTGCAAATCTCGTAGATTCTATGTGCAGGGATGGGTATTTCAATGACATTTTTGAGATTGCAGAGAATATGCCACAATGTGAGTCCGTGAACGTTGAATTTGCTTACGGGCATATGATAGATTCCTTGTGTCGATACAGGAGAAATCATGGAGCTGCGAGGATTGTTTATATAATGAAGAGTAAAGGGTTAAAACCGAGAAGAACGTCATACAATGCTATAATTCATGGTTTGTGCAAGGATGGTGGTTCTATGAGGGCTTATCAGTTGCTAGAAGAGGGATCTGAATTTGGGTTTATTCCGTCTGAGTATACTTATAAGCTCCTAGTGGAGAGTCTATGCAAGGAACTTGATACGGGTAAAGCAAGGAATGTTCTAGAGCTGATGTTGAGGAAAGAAGGAATAGATAGAACTAGAATCTATAATATCTATCTACGAGCTCTCTGCGTGATGGATAATCCGAGTGAGATCCTGAACGTACTAGTCAGTATGCTTCAGGGAGATTGTAGGCCTGATGAGTATACACTCAACACAGTAATTAATGGATTTTGCAAGATGGGTAGGGTGGATGACGCCATGCAGGTTCTAGGAGATATGATGACAGGGAAGTTCTGTGCACCAGATGCTGTGACTTTAACTAGTGTTATGTGTGGCTTGCTCACTCAAGGAAGAGCAGAAGAAGCTCTGGACTTGTTGAATCAAGTTATGCCAGAGAACAAGATTAAGCCAGGTGTTGTTACATACAATGCTGTTATACGTGGTTTGTTTAAGCTCCATAAGGGAGATGAAGCTATGTGTGTGTTTGGTCAGCTGGAAAAAGCGAGTGTGACTGCAGATAGTACTACATATGCTATAATCATTGACGGATTGTTCGTAACTAGTCAGGTGGATATGGCGAAGAAGTTCTGGGATGATGTGATATGGCCATCAGGCAGACATGATGCGTTTGTGTATGCAGCATTTCTGAAAGGGCTTTGTCGGTCTGGTTATCTAAGTGATGCTTGCCATTTCCTATATGACCTGGCTGATTCGGGAGCAAGCCCTAATGTTGTGTGCTATAACACTGTGATTGATGAGTGTAGCAGAAGTGGGTTGAAGAGAGAAGCGTACCGGATTTTGGAGGAGATGAGGAAGAATGGTCAGGCTCCGGATGCTGTGACATGGCGGATAATCGATAAACTACATGATTCTACGCCTCTAACTCTGGAAGGAGATGGTTAATTTTAAACTATGCATCCTCGAAAGCAAACTTAATGTTTTGGTGCTCAAGCAAACTTGGCTTCTGATATCATGATCACTGAGTCACGTAAAAGGCTGACTGCTAATCTGAGAATTGAATTTACCAATGCTGTGTGAGAATAAAGAAGTGGCTTTGTTTGTTTCACTATCAGTTTTTATGCTGGCAAATTCAGAAGCTCAGTGAGACTCAGAAAGGTGGATTAATCAACAGAATTGAAGACAACACTTAAGAGCAAGGGAAGAAACATAAATAATTCTACAGCAACAGAGTGCAAAAGGTCCTCCAGACACATAGATCCAGACATCTACTTTTAAGATATACAAGAAAAGCATACAGACAGATAAAATCTATTATCTAAGATAGTGAAAACAGAGGATATCAACAAAATGCATGTGGAAATCATGGTTTAACTAGTTCCACCACTTTGCTGATGAGCCTGCGACTCCCAGAAGAGTCTGACAGTGGAATAGATAAGAGAGGGCTCAGCCATAGCGCCATTACCGTAGTCTCCGCAGGCCAGTCTCTTCTTGATAGGAGGAATAAGTGTGATTCCCAGTTCATCAAGCGACAACAGATGCCTTTCAGTGAAAGGATTGTTCCACATGAAAGTATTCATAGCTGGTGCGACAAACAGTGGTTTGCTATAGTCCCAAGCTCGTATAATGCAAGTCAAAAGATTATCACAGAGCCCACCAGCAATCTATAAAGGTAAGAAAAGAAAGATCGTATGAATCCACCATTACTGTTTCAACAATTCACACAATTGAAGCTAAGTAGTGGACTAGTAGGTTATAGATGTTTTGTTTTACCTTGCCTAAAGTGTTAGCAGACAAAGGAGCAATAACCAAAACATCAGCCCAACGTCTAAGCTCGATGTGAAGGACTGGATCACCGATCTTGCTCCAGCTTGACCATTCATCTTCATCAGTGTACAGAGTAACTTCTTGGGGGAGGGAAAGTTTATCGAGAAAATGCAGAGATGATTTGGAAACGACGGCTCTCACTTCTGCCCACTCGGTGAAACAGTGACAGAGATTGCCGAATTTGATAGCAGCAACACTTCCACTAGCAGCGAGTAACACACGAGGCTTCCTCGGTATGTCGTTCACTTCCATGTCTTCTCTGTCTCTTTTCCCATTCTCCATGGCGCTTTTACACCTTCAGAGATCCAGCAAGTAGCGAAAGTGGTTCGGCGAAGAACCCTAAACAAAAAAATGTGATCTGCTTTCGAAGAATATCAAAATGTTTTAGAGGGAAGAGAGAGAAGGGGATAATCATTTACTCATTACCCGCTGGTCAAATGGGCCGTTGACTCATTCCTTTTTAGGCCTTTGTCTCTTCTTCTGTATGGACTGGATATGATTTTATTTATTTTATTCTATACACTAATACACGAAAAATTCTTGGGTTCACCCCATCTCATTCACCCCCTCTAAGCTAACCAATCAAAATATAATAATGTGCCATGTCATTTTTTATTTAAAAAATAAATCAAAATTAAAATCATAAAATAAAACAAATTAAGGAAACAAATTCTGTAGAATTTTTATTTAGGAAATTTTATTTGGTTTGGGTTTATAAAATAATGGTTAGGGTTTAGATTTTATAAATAGATGAATTTATTTTTTGGTTTGGATTTATAAATAGTGGTTACGGTTTATATTTTCTAAATAAACAAAATTATATTTCGGTTTGGGTTGATAAAATAGTGGTTAGGGATTAGATTTTGTAATGAAACGAAATTATATTTTGGTTTGGGTTGACAAAATAGTGGTTAGGGTTTAGATTTTGTAATTAAACAAGTTTATATTTTGGTTTGGGTTCATAAATTAGTACTTTAGGGTTTAGATTTTATAAATAAACTAAATTATATTTAAGTTTAGGTTAATAATATAGTGGTTAGAATTTAAAGTTTGTAATTAATAAGATAAATTATTTTAATTTATTTAATTAGATGACATGGCTAATTTTGATTGGTTAGCTTAGAGGGGGTGAATAAGATAGGTTCACCCCTAGGGGTGAACCCAAGAATTATTCCTAATACACTACGAT
The DNA here is from genome assembly GCF_000375325.1 of Capsella rubella. Taxonomy (NCBI): domain Eukaryota; kingdom Viridiplantae; phylum Streptophyta; class Magnoliopsida; order Brassicales; family Brassicaceae; genus Capsella; species Capsella rubella. The sequence continues at coordinate 6,285,886 of NW_006238921.1, forward strand.
GCCACTGACTAGTGACTACTAAGTAGTGTGCGTGAACCATCACAAACTCGATTATCCTTTTTGGACGACTCGCTTATGCAAACCAAAACAGAGGATACTCGCTTATGCAAAACCAAAACAATCTTTTTTTTGGTCGGAAACCCAAACAATCTTTTTTTTGGTCGGAAACCAAAACGATCTATGTATCACAAAAACAGTTTTTGGACAACTCAATTATGTAAAACAAAAACATATCATATATCACAACAATCTATTTAAACGGTATTATCATAATATTAAATGCCTTACTATATCAAAAAATACAAATTAAATGATGAACTAATTGAAAATTTTATCTTTATCAGTTGCATGTATTTTTCCTTTTTAAGAATAAAATTGTTCTGTGTCATATTGAATCTATTTATGAAATCGTTAAAAGAAAACCGATTTAAACAGTGTAATCAAAATAATAACTAAACTAGATACTTTTTCAACTGTATTTTCTTTTTGAGCTTTACATTTTTTCTATGTGTCACGTATTCACGTTGAAATTATTGATGAAATCTATAAAAATATTTTTTTTTTCATTATAAATTTATTTCATAATGATGTGTATTTTACTTTTCAAATACTAATAACAAAATCAAATACTAATAACTCTACTTTTTTTAAAGAGAAAATTCATATCTTTCTTTTAGATATAAAATTTAATTAACCATTTAAGCAAGTAATGAGATGTTTGAAGATGCCAAAATTACTCTATTAACATAAAAGACATGCGCGAACGAAATTGTTATGGCCTTTTCTAAATGCTTATGATTATTTTTCTTTCAACAAAAACTCAATTATATATCGTCAAACTAGTAGAAGTACAAAACTTGAGGTTGAACACGCAGAGTTACAATTAATCCAAGTTTTGAAACACATAAAAAAGAAGTAAATGTGATTGCTAACTTTGTCAAAGTCAACATATCAAATGCCTTACCTCTAATAAGTTTCCGGGTGAATAGCTTTTGAGCCAGCAGTTAAATACTAACGACAGTACTAAGATTAGCAAATCACAAGCAAAGTAGAAGACGGATTGAAAAACCAAAGGGAGAGGAGAGGCATAAGAAAGAAACATCGCTAATTTACAGCCACGTCTTAATGTTTTTTGGTTAAAGACACACCGATGAAAACACCATTAACTAGTCTTTTGTTTTTGTCTCTGCAGACAACAAAACCTACAAAAAATTAAAATTCCTTATAGATTTTTTTTTTTTTAATTTATGATAATAAGATCCCAAACTCCTAAATAACTAGAAAGAAAACACTCCTCCTAATGCCAAACACCAAGGCTATTATGTCTAGGTTGATTTATTTATCATTATTCTTCAGAACAGTGCTTCTTGCATCGCCTCTGCTTCTGTCTGGATCTGGGTCTGGGTCTGGGTCTGTGCTTCCCCTTCATCTCTTTCTTGTCCCTGTTCCTGTTCTCCTTGAGTTTCAGCAGCTTCAATTTGAGATTCAGTGTGTGGTGCTGCAGTTTCCATTGGCTGTGGCTGCACATCATCCATGGCTTGTGGCTCAACCGTCTCCATCACTGTTAGTCCTTCCAGATCTTTTATGGCTTGCACAACTGCAGGATTGTCACTAGTAACTCCATCTTTCAAGACCTTCACGATTTCTTTTACTTTCTCTTGCTGAATCATTTAGAGACCAAAACCAAACGTAAGAAAGCAGAATGAGGAATTTTAAATCCAAAAACGAATCAAAAAAACAAACAACAAAAACGTTTAAGATCAACAAGACTTACAAAAACATCAAGCTTTTTCTTGAGTTCTCCAGAATCTTGTGTCCCAGTGGTGACTGATGTTGCAATCTAGGTTCATAAGCAGAAATAATGTTAGATATGTCAAATTTAAGATAGACACTAATGGTTAAATCAAGAAAGTCTTAAACTTTAAATCAAGTGAACACGTTACTACTTAATAAAGAATATACAGAGATCAAGACTACGTTACGACTTAGAAACCATAAAGCCAGATTAGTTCACACTAATTGATAAAATTATTACAATCTAAAGCGAGACATCACCGACCACTTGGTCTTTAATTATCCAAAAGACCAGATAAGGATAAGCCAAAAGGTGAGGGACACGAATATAATAAAAACGCACAGAGGATACTAGTCAGATATGGGATACTCGAAAACAGACGGTGCTCAAAAGCGGAAAGTGACATTGACTTAATTCCACAATGATTGCAACACAAGTATCAAGCTTTATCTTTCTATATTGACGGCGGAGCAGTGATCAAATCATACACAGTAACACTAACCTCGAAATTTGAAGATCATAAATACAGAATTGGGATTGTGAAAAAGTACCTTTCTGGGTCTACCAACGGGACGTCCTCGTCCTCTCTTAGGCTTCATAAGCCTACTGATGACACCACCAATCTTGGGTGGTCGTCCTCGTCCACGCTTCATCCCTGGCGCAACAGCCGCCCCAATTTCACCTCCTGCTGGAGCAACGGCAACGACGCTGCTAGGGTCAACAACTCTCCTAGGCCTTCCCCTGCGTCTAGCACCATTAGCAACATACGGATACACAGAAGCAGTAGCAGAGACGGACTTGGGTTTCCTCTGTCTCCCAGCAGCTCTACGACCGGGTGGTCTCCCTCTACGTTTCATGATTCCAGCCATAACCGAAGCCTGAACGATTGGTCCAGCAGAAGCAGCAGCTCCGTTCTTCCTTGGGCGACCAGGTCCTCTCTTAGCCGACTCAGTAACCGGAACCGGAGATGCTTCGGTCGGTCTCGGGACAGGTGATCCGGATTGCTGTTGTTGCCAGCTTGGCTGCCCGTTAGACTGACCACTGATGGCTTGCAGTGGTTGTGGTTGAGCTTCAGGTTTAGGTTTGGGAGGACGACCACGACCTCGTTTGAGAGGCTGAGAAGCAGAACCGGAAGCAGAGACAGCCCTGGGATCATAGCCGGAGTTGAGAATATCAGATCTGGGAACATCGAGACCTTGAGCGGCGGCAGCGGCAGCAACAGCAACACTCTCAGGAGGAGAAGAGGAAACAGCGAATTTGTAAGATTTCTTAACCATAGCAAGAACGCCACTGCTCTTCAAAGTCTTGAGATTGTGAGTCAACAAAGCAGGATGAGCAGAAGGGAGTAAACCGGTGTAGCATCTCTCGATGTATCTCGAAATTGCCATCTTGCTCGAACCGTCGGGTTCATTTAACGCCGCAAATCGCGAGCGCCATACTTAACAACAACAAACAAGAAAAAAAAAAAAAAAAAACCAAACAATCAGCAAAAAAAAAAAAAACTTAATTTGAGTTAAAGAAAGAGACTTTTAAAGATTACAACATACTTCAGAGTAAGGAGGGTGGTTGAGGGAAGGATGGGGAATCATCGGCGGTTGGGGATTTTGCGTTTGCGTTTGCGGCTGCGGTTGGAAGATATGGTTGTTTGGGTGATAAGGATTAGGTCCCAAAGGATTAATAGCAGCGGCGCCGCCGGAGCCAAAAGGGTTTGAGGCGGGAAAAGGAGGGAAAGGGGTGAACTGTGGAGGATGGTGATGAGAATCACAGGAAATGGAAAGAGATGGATCCATGGATTGATTTTTTTCTTTCTTTCAGCCAAAGAGCTAAGAAGAAGAAGATACACAGTTAAAAAAAAAAAAAAAAAAAAACAGAGGAAGGTGAGATTTAGATTTAGGGTTTTTTTTTTTTTTTTTTTTTTTTTTGCTCTGAGCTCTTTTGATATTTTTTGGTTTTTGGTTTTGTGAAAATAAAAAAATTGTGAGAGAAATAAATATAGTTAGGTTGGAGAGAGAAGGAGGCGGAGGAGTAGAGAGAGAGAGATTGCAAAATGACGAAAGAGATTACTATTAAATCTGGCCGTAGATTGTTTTTTATCAATGGTCCTGACGAGGATCGATGACGTGTCGTTTCGTTTTTGTTTTTTATTTCTTTTTTTACTTATTTTAAGTTTTGTGTTTCTTTACTTTGGTGTTTTTCTTTTTTGCCTCTTACAAAATTCCTAGATTTACGCTCCAAATGTAATAACATATTACCCAAAAATATAAAAATGGATCCCAATTTTTGTTTCGAAAGTCATATTTTCTAATCATATGAAATATGTATATATTCATCTTAAGAAATAAAGTAATACATCATATATAATTTCATTAAAAAGTACAAGACAATAACACATTTTAACATTGTAATGTATGTTAATTGCTTGCTTTCAATTAAATTTTATTAATTATAGTGAAACTATTTTTAATAATTATAAATTTAAAATGTAAAATAAAAAAGATTAGTCAAATAAAACTTTTTTTAATTATACAATTGCGCGTATCTACAATACAAATCAAATGTAATTAGCCAATATTAAATGTAACTTTGTTGTATTTGTCGTGTATCGTAAATAAGTTTGTTTCATTTAAATGATACTTTAAATATTTAGTAAATATTTAATTAACATTATTATTGTTTTGTCGTGTATCGCAGTTAAGATTAATTTATTAAAATGTGTAGTAAATATAATAATGTTGAATGATATGTATAAGAAAAATCAAATGTAGAAAAGTGTAATTAATTATTGTTAAATGAAAAATATAGTCTTGTCGTGTGCCGTAAATAGGTAAATACATTTAAATGATACTTTGTATATATATATTTAGTAAATATTTACTTAACATTATTATTGTCTTGTCGTGTATCGCAGACAAGGTTAATCTAGTTAAAACGTAATTAAATTATGAAATAGTGAATTATAATTGTGAGAACAATTAGATATGAAAATTATAATTAATATGTGTTAGATACTAATATTTATTATTTTGTCGTGTATCGCAAACAAGGTTAATCTATTTAAATAACATAAATTATATAATAAATGGTGAATTATGATTTTATATAGACATGAAAAATGTAATTAATAGGTGTTAGATACTAATTTTTATTTTCTTGGCGTGTATCGAAAACAAAGTTAATCTATTGAAACATAATAATTAAAACAATCATATCACATTTAGATACTAACTTTTATATTGTATTGTTGCAAACAAGATTAATCAATTGAAAGTTTGAGAACATTTAGATATGAAAACATAAAATTAATAGGTTTTAGATACTAACTTTTATTGTATTGTCGCAAACAAGGTTAATCTAATTAAATAATATAATAAAAATAATAAAAGTGAGTACAAAATTTAATATAAAATCTGTAATTAGCTAGTTTATAATGAGAAATTTATGTATTGTTGTGCATAGCAAACAAAAGTAATACGAACTGGTGCAATCTAAATTTAGAAAAATCAGAATTTGAAAAGAAACGCAATTAGTTAGGGTTAAATGCATTTTATTTTGTGTAATCGTGTATCATAATCAACAACGTATAATTTATTTAACCAATGTAACTAAAAATAAATAGAGACGATAGTTTTACGAAAATTTAATATTTGGATTAGAAATTGTTAAAAATGTCTCTGATGACAACAAAAAAAAATTTGTTAAAAATGCAGAGATTAGATGCTTCTCTCAACAAAGTCAAAAGTTACAAATTTTTTTTGGTAGCATATATTTGACATATCGTTCTTTTCCTTTTTATTGTAAGTTTTTCTTTTCTTTTCACGCAGTTAACGTTAAGCTCAATCATGCAATTAATGTTTTTTTTTTTTTGAAGTTTGGTTTTCCTAGCAAAAACAGTTTGTTGTAACTAACACTTTAGTACTGAGTAATTAACTGTCTAATTAACAGTTTATGTGTGAATTATGCCTTGATGTATAGGGAAATGAACTATCGAAAGAAACTAATGATATAAAAGCACTCTAGAGAGTCACCCAAACAATTGATGATCAAAGAAGCGAGGCCGAACAATAAGAAAACCTATACTTGAAGTGAGTCCACTCAGGGAGAAATTATGTGCGCTTTAATTTGTAAGAATAGTAAGTACTTACGAAAACAAACAAACGAAAAATGCTGCTTTAATTTAGTTAACTTCAACACAGAAGGGAACATAATTATATTCAAATAATGTGTTCAAATAACCTCATAGTACTATATAATTTTTTAATTGAGTGAATTAGGGGATAGGAAACCCCAACGACAGTAAGTTTCATAAGGATGTGAGGCTAATTAAACCGTAGAAAAAAATATTCATAGTGAAGTCAAACTCTCACTATATTGATTAGGTTTTCTTTTCCGGATTAATTATATATCTAATTAAGTCAAATACGGATTTTTTTTTAAATGATGTGATGATAGATAGATAGTAAGAAAAATAAGAGAAAACTAACTACACAAGTGACCAAATATGTTTTGGCCTATATCTTCTTGTGTATATTTCCCATGGGATTCGAATAGATTCAGATTTTAGTTATAAGATTTGACCACATATATAGGCAAGTTATGGATATTGAATGACATTGGCATCATCACTATTTATAAACTTAACGGAAACTTTAAGTTGAAGAAAGTAGAACTAGAAAAGAATCATAATTTTCAAAACATGCAAGGCAAAAAATCGCAGCCAGTATATTTTGATATCTTTTCTTCTTTTGTGCCAGTCTTCCTATAGAAATAGCTGTTTCTTTAACTGCCAAACTGATTGAGCAAATTACAATATTTTTGGTTATATTGTGGATTCAAAGCGGCAGTGAGCGAGGGAAAGATTTTACAATTTGAAAGATAGCAAATCTCAAGTAAAAACCAATTAATAAATGACCAACAGCTGCCAGGCAGCCCTATCTCATCCGTAGAGCCGTCCCTTCGTTATACGTCACGGTAACTCAAAATGGTCAACAAGAAACTTATCCATATATATGTTACTGACTATAGAATACGAATTTATAAATGAGTATATATATACAGTACGTACGTTCTTTTATGCATTTAGCTAGCACCAAAAAAAAAAAGAAAAAAGATATTTGGTCACGGCGGTACCATTCAAACTCCATATATCACCTGAGTTGTGTCGTTTTCATACAACAACAATTTATGTATGAAGATGATGCTCTTGTTTTTATAATATATGTGCGTGTGTCGTATGTGCGTGCGTGCGTGCGTGTGCTCTGGAATAGTTTCAAGCAATAGCCAAACAGAGAAACCAACAAAGTCCACCTGAGAAAACTCTTAATAAAGACGACCACCACTGAAGCCATATGTATGACTACGATATGAATTACTACGTGGACTATTTGACTATTTATATACCATGCACAGCTGAGTCTATAGAAGATGAGATTGTCCACAAAAATTTACGAGCTCTTTTTTAATTATATACTGTGTTTTCCTTACGACGGTAAAAAACTAGTTTCACGCCATATGACTTTAGCAGCATTTCAAACCACAAAACACATAAAGAAGCAAAGGGAGATAATCAGATAAAAATCCTATTACTCATGTCTAAAACGACTAAAACATTGTTTGTCGTATATATATTTTTTTCCACAAAAATTAGGGTAGATCTTCGACTGAATCCAAACTAATATATAACACGAATTTAGAAATTAACCAAGATATTTGATGTCATTTAAAGCATATATAAAACCCAAATGGAATCATAGTTGTCTTCTAGATTACAAAAACAGTTTATGAAAGCTTGTCAACTACAACAAAGCCAATTATTTCGCTAATCAATTAACTATGATTAGATCCTATAAATCTTGTTTTACATTTGATTTTGAAATAACATTTTGAGCATTGTATTGGTAAAGAGAGAGAACTACCAACTTACTATATAGTATGAGTTACAAAAATCACCACATACGTAAAGCTAATTAAGACGGTACTTTTGTTAAAAAATGGTCGCGTGAGTCAATTACCGCATATCTCTACATGTTAACGGGCCGAGTAATCAGCCCCTGGCCACAAGGTTTCACTTCACCTATGTAAATGAGATCTCATCATCTCAACATGAGATGGGCCTATCTATCTGTGTGCATAGTTAACAGATTTTCATGATCAATGTTTTGACACAATGAGTTGTCTTATGTTTTTTTTTTTTGTTGTTGTTGCTTATGTTGGGTCTTCTCAACTCACGACCAGAGACGTGCATTAGAAGAGTTACAGAGCAGACATTGGCTGTCATCTTACAATATTATCTCAATACAAAATCATTCTCTTCTTTATTATCAGCACATTTTGACCCCACCCCCCACCTCCAACTCCACCACCACCACCGTTTTTTCCTTTTCTTCTTATCAAACACGCTTTTTGAATTTTTATATGATTCAATCCTTATCAAAAATAGTTATACGATTCGTTAGCCTAATTTTTCCTAATTATTAGTTGTTGTTAATTATGAAAACGACGAGACACAGATATATATATATATATATATGTAGATCCATGTGAGTGAACTTAATTAAAAAGAAAAAGTAACGTAAAAATTGTCAAACATGCCCTTTAATTAAAAAAGGGGAGTAGCAACACACGCTTCACGTGCGGTGCACGTGCCAGAAAAAAACTCCCTTTCACCTTCTCTTCTTCTTCCTTCTTCCTTCTTCTTCTTCCTTCCGCATCCTTCGGACAAGAGAACCCAACCAAAGAGCAAAGGAAGAAAAAAATAAAAATAATAATAGTAATAATGGCGAGTCGAATTCGAAAGAGAGAAGCACGCCATACCTGAGAGATTCGTGCGTCGACGACTCGATTTACATTTTTATTTACTAATTATAATTTTTGTATTTAATTTAAGAAATTAACAAAAAAAAAAAGAGTGGTGGTGGAGGTGTTTCATGTTTGATGGGTGCTAGTCACAGCACCACCGTTCATAATAATAATAATAATAATAATAATAATCATCCTCATTCTCGGAATGCGTCTAACCATCTGACCAGCAACAACAGCAACAACAACAACAGCTCTCGCCACTGTGGTTCTACCAGTGATCGTGTATCTGTTAGCAGCTTACGGTCTCAGCTCACAACTATCTACAGAAATCACGAAGAAGAAGAAGAAGAAGACGACGAAGAGGAATCAGAGGAAGAAGCAAAGGAGCAAAGAGCTGAAGAAGAAGCAAAAAGTTTCGCCCTTGTTAGAGATTTTGATTTGTCTGGTTTGAAGTGCATTAGGGTTCCTCGAAGGAATTACATTCGTATGGATCCTCATAAAAAGGTTCGTTTATTTTTAATTGTGGAAACATTTTGGGTACTGCTCCTATGGATCTGTCGTTTCATTTCTCTGTTTGATTTCTCCAGATTCGAAAATTGGTTTTGGACCTCCTCATATGTTATGTTCTCCCCTTTTTTTTTGTTTGTGATTATGAGTTTCTGTTACGTTTCTCCAACTTCATTGGAAGGAACTGTAGCAAAATCATTGTCTCGTTACTGGGTTTTAGTTATTAGATTGAAAAGGGCAATTGCTTTTTGGGATTCCTATCCACTTTTCTTGGTGTTCATTTGCTTGGAAAGGGTGGAAAATGCAAGCTATCTATGATGGCTTCGATCTTTTTCATGATTTGACTTATGTTCTGTCAAATTGATCAATAGTCTTATGCTGTGAGAAAATGCTACATTGTGGATTCAGTTACTTCCTTAGTCTCGCTTCTGAATTGGCTTTTGATGCCCTTTGGTATGATCTTAATCTATGGCACCTTATAATGTGATCTGAAGGATTTGGAGAACTAGTAGAAATGCTACACTGTTGATTTTGTTTCTTCTTCATTATGAATTTCCTTTGCGTCGGTTTTGAATTATTATTTGATTCCCTATAGTCTCATTCTGAATCTGTGGTACCTTATATATGTCTAGAAGATGATCTGTATGAGAACTAGGTGATAATCCCCAATCTAAATTCTGAATAGGTGTTTTATGATGTCACATTTGTACAATCGCAGGTTGCACTGGAGACTGAGTTCTTTACAGAATATGGTGAAGCCAGTCGATACCAAATCCAAGAAGTTATAGGGAAAGGAAGTTACGGGGTAGTGGCATCTGCAATCGACACACATACAGGCGAAAAGGTTGCCATTAAGAAAATTAATGATGTTTTTGAGCATGTCTCTGATGCAACGCGAATTCTAAGAGAGATCAAGCTTCTCAGATTGCTCCGGCATCCTGATATAGTGGAGATAAAACACGTAATGCTTCCTCCCTCTCGCCGTGAATTCAGAGACATTTATGTTGTTTTTGAGTTGATGGAATCAGATCTTCACCAAGTTATCAAGGCGAATGATGATCTTACACCTGAGCATTACCAGTTTTTTCTCTACCAGCTTCTTCGTGGTCTCAAGTTTATACACACAGGCAAGTGCCTTGGCACGAGAAATTCGTGTTTTCATTGTTCCCTTTTGTCCATTACTGCTTTTCAACTCAACCTGAAGGAAATTTTATCCCTTTGTTGCAGCTAATGTGTTTCATCGTGATTTGAAGCCTAAAAATATTCTAGCCAACTCTGATTGCAAGTTGAAGATTTGCGACTTTGGGCTTGCTCGAGTGTCATTTAATGATGCACCTTCGGCTATATTCTGGACAGTATGTTACAGACTGAAACCATAAGTTTTTTTTTTCTTTATATTCTCTAATGCATTAACTGTTGTGAATAAAATGGCTTTACTTCTTTGCAGGACTATGTCGCTACAAGATGGTACCGTGCACCAGAACTTTGTGGCTCTTTCTTCTCCAAAGTAAAACTCAATTCTCCTTTTCTTGCAAATGTTGTATGTAGTTCATATTATGACATCACAATCTTCGGTTAAAGGGATTTCCTTTCGTTTCTGCAGTATACTCCTGCCATTGATATATGGAGCATAGGGTGCATATTTGCCGAAATGCTCACTGGGAAGCCATTGTTTCCTGGGAAGAATGTGGTGCACCAATTGGATATTATGACTGATTTGCTCGGTACTCCTCCTCCTGAAGCCATTTCAAGGGTAAGTTGGTAGAGTTCATCTATTTCTGTTTGCCACAATTTGTTTGCTAGAGTTCTTTGATGTCTTATGCCATATGAGTTAAAAGTTTTATAAATCATGACTATTTGTTTACTAGTACTGTAACTGTAGTACCTTCTAGCCACAATTTTTTTGCCAAGTAGTTTAGGCTAGCTAGCTTGGGTTGAATTCATATTAATTGGTAGGAAAGCTCATGTAAGTATGGCCCACAGATATATGAGGATACTAGTGTTATAACGTTACTGTACTTCTGTTTCCTGTAATGATGATCAGCGTTTTTTGATGTTGTAGATTCGTAATGAAAAGGCGAGGAGGTACCTGGGAAATATGAGAAGAAAACCGCCAGTTCCATTTACTCACAAATTTCCTCATGTAGACCCGTTGGCCCTTCGCTTACTGCACCGTCTTCTTGCATTTGATCCCAAAGACCGTCCCACAGCTGAAGAGGTAAAGCTCCTGTATTGTACTTTTTTTTCTAGCATTTCCACTTCAAAGTTTCAGAGCTGTTTCAACCCCTCGCAGAAAAGGAAACTTTATATATACATGTCTGTATGTGTGCGCGTGTATACAGGCACTGGCAGATCCTTATTTCTATGGTCTGGCAAACGTGGATCGGGAACCATCTACTCAACCGATTCCAAAACTCGTGTTTGAGTTTGAAAGAAGGAAGATAACGAAAGAAGATGTGAGAGAATTGATCTATAGAGAGGTACACTAATCTCTTATTGTTTTTGCTTCATTAAACTTGTTTGGATTGGTTATGCTCTGAACAATGGCAAAATGTATCTTCCTTTTTTTTGCACGTATCCATTGGTTAATAGTAATCCTTACAAAACTTGAAATGAAACAATGCAGATATTAGAGTATCATCCTCAGATGCTGCAAGAATATCTTCGAGGTGGAGAACAAACCAGCTTCATGTACCCAAGGTATATAAAATTTAGAATCTGTATTCGAAATTTACTACAAATTATGAGAAGTAAGGTAAAGATTTTGTAATCTTTGAAAATGCAGTGGTGTTGATCGGTTTAAGAGACAATTTGCACATCTTGAGGAAAATTACGGTACAGGCGAGAGAAGCTCGCCTCTTCAACGCCAACACGCTTCCTTGCCTAGGTATACAATATCGTTTGTTGGTTTGGACGTAAAACTGATTTAAGAGTCATCAGATTTCCCCGTTCTTTTAAAGTTTGCATCTCATGCCGTTGTGTTGTGTTGGAACCTTTTCTGTTTCAGAGAGAGAGTCCCTGCTCCTAAGAAAGAGAATGGATCACATAATCATGATATCGAGAACAGATCCACAGCTTCTTTAGCCACGACCCTCGATAGCCCTCCAACGTCACAAAACGAGGGCTCAGACTATAGGAATGGGACGAGCCAAACGGGTTACAGCGCTCGCAGCTTGCTAAAAAGTGCCAGCATCAGTGCATCGAAATGCATTGGCGTGAAACAAAGAAACAACTCCGAGGTACAAACCAAGAAGCATTACAGAGATATATAGAATAGTACAAGTTTGTATCATTTGTTCTTCACATTCTTGTTTTTTGTTTTGTTTACAGCATGGGGAATCGAACAATGATACGGTTGATGCTTTGTCTCAAAAGGTGGCGGCTCTCCATACTTGATTCAGATATCGGGGAGAGTGAAACTTGTTGCTAACAGTAGGCGGCTGATTCGACAATTCTTATACACCTCTCTCTCACAGAGAAGAAGAATTGGTATGATCTTGATAGATACTGAGAGACATGAGATATGAACAAAACAAGTTAACCTTGATTGGTCTTCAATTCGAGTTGTATGAAAAAAATGGTAGAAGAATTGTGGAAGTACCCACCAGATGTTAACCCTTGGATATGTGTCTTACAAAGTATTTGCCCATTAAAACACATAATCTTGACCCATATATGCCTAAAGCTTAAGCCTAAACTATATACATATAATATAAGTGAGTATGCTGATCACTTCATCCTCAAATGATATAGAATCACTTGAGAGTTACAGTTGAATTTTTTCTTTTTGGTCGTCCCAATTTGCTTTTTCTTTGCTCTCTTTTGGTTTACTAATCGCCTTTAGAGCCGGTGAAAATACTGTTACGAGCTGTACATATATCATTACTAAGTTTAAAATTAGTCCACAATATACAATCAGAGATGTTATCAAAAATTTAGTTTTTCCTTTTACTCGCTGTAGTCTATATCCAAAGCGACTGAATTTGAACACAGTCAGTGAGTAGTAGGTATTGTCGCTTTTGTAATGGCATTCCCAAAAAAAGGGTTTTGTAATGTTTTATAGTTCAAGCAGCTTTAACACTACTACTACTACTACTGTTACTCTACCAAAAAAAAAAAAAACAATTCGCGTGCCTGACGTTACCTTTTTAACATGGAGCTCCACATAATTCTTTCCTTTTTCCTTTTTACTATCCAACATTAGTATTTTCGTTGGTGGGATTCCTTTTTCTTTTTAACATGGAAGTTAGTGTAAAGTTTAATAAAAAGAAATGATAAAACAGCCAAATCTAAACACAATAAAACTATTTTTTTATAACAGTTTGCATCATTCTTTTGGTTTTCATAATGTTTAATTTGGGAATATTTAATTGCATTTTTTGGGTGAAAAAATATAATTTGATCGATTATACATATCCTGCTAGTTTGATCGATTATACATATCACATTTACTTACAGAGGGATGTGAAAAAAATAAAATCTCAATGTTAGATTTGATTGACATTTGAAAAAAAAAAAAACTCATATACCAAATGTAGTGGAGCATGTCAGTATGATAAGTACAAGGGACTATTAAACTAAACGAATCCTTCCAAAAACTCTTTTATGTATTCGAAATTATAAACAAAACAAAATAAAAACAAGTGAACCTGTCGATCAGACGCCATTGTGGTTTTCAAGTTTCAATGCCAAGAATAATCGTCCCGTGATTCAACTTATTTCAGGTTTTACTAATTTGACTCTTTATTAAAATACAAAATTCATAAACTAATTTGCTAGCACAGCATGGTTTCTATTATTTTCATCTTACACATTGAACAATACTTTAAAAGCATAAGAAAAATGTTTATTTTAACCTTGGGTTTACAATAACGTTTATTTTTAACCCTAAGTTTACAAAAATGTTTGATGAAATTTATTCCGCAAGTGAATAAAATTAGGGTGAGTTGGCAAACTAGTACGTTTTTGAAATATAATTATAAAGATAGTACATTTACTATTCATAATTAGCAAAATAGTACAATTTTACTATTTCAGATATCTGTACAGACAGACAACTGTACAATAACATATTATTGTACATCAAATATTTGTACAAAGAGAAACAACTACATATAAACATATTTACACATAAACAAATATACATATATAGACAAGAAAATATCTGTACACATACAATTATACGTATATATAGACCGTTGTACGGATGATTTTCCGTACATCGACACACAATTGTACATAAGGATAGATGGACGTATCAAAATTTGTTTGAAAAATCTTTGAAATTATTTTTTAAAAAATGCATATCAAATTATAGAGAAAAAAATATAGATTTTTATGTAATTGAAATTCTATAGAAAACAAATATATTTTGATGAATATTTTTAATTATTAGATTTAAGGGGTTTTTAATAGTGTCTAAATAGTGTCCAAATAGTAAAAATATATTAGTTTGCTAATAATGAATAGTAAATGTACTACTTCTACAATTATGTTTCAAAATGTACTAATTAATCCATAAAATTATTAATACCATTTTTAAAAAAAAAAATAGTAGGAGTATAATTAAGGAAGTATATATCGAGTTGAGATCCCATTTGTGTTATTTTATTACACATCTCCTCTTCACTCTCTTTCTCTTTGTCTCTCTCTCTACTACCTCTCTTACTCTGGTCTCCATTGTTCCGGCGATGTTCCAACACGCGCCTTCTCCCATTTCCCTCACCATCGTCTTCTTCTTCTTCTTTACCATTCTGTCAACCGTTTCGCCTAACCCGGAAACTGTCACCGTCCAGCCATTCCTGGTCAAATCATCCCCACCCGCTACCATACCCGCTTTCCCGGAGCAATCCGATTTCTCCGGCTGCCCTCTTGATTTACCAGAAGACCTCTTCCACGGCATCAAATCAGCCTGCACCGGCAAGAAGCTCCACAAGGGACGATGCTGCCCGGTTCTAGGCGCGTGGCTCTACTCTGCTTACTCAACCACTGCCCTGAGCCGTTCGATTTCCGCCGCCGCCGCCAGAAACGCTTCCTCCTCCCCGATGACGCAAGAAGACATGCCGTTGCTTCCCGATGACTCGGAGACTTGCGTCGACGGACTGGGGAAATCGCTGAGGCAGAGAGGGATTGAGCTCACCAGACCGAACGAAACTTGCGACGTCGTTTACTGCTATTGCGGAATCAGATTGCATCCGTTAAGCTGTTCAGATGCTTTTAGAGTGAACGATGAAGGGAGACTCGTCGGAGACGAGAGGGTTCATAGATTAGAGACTGATTGTTTGAGTGGAAGCCACAACAATGCTGATAGAGTATCTCCTCTGCTTGGCTGTAACAAGTGCTTGAACAGTCTCTACAAGGTAAAGTCACTAACTTTCCTATAACTAGCTGATGGATTCTGTTTGGATTCACTGTTAGAAGCTGTCATTGTGGAGTTCAAATCGAACTAGGATGTCTACAATAGTGAAATGTGTCTGCAGATAAATATAGTAACTTCAGATAATCTGCCAATGCCCTTTAGTGTTTTTTGGTGTTTTAGTGTTCTTTGGTGTTTTAGCAGCTGGTTTTGGTTTAGATGATAAAGAGCAGAGACAATGTTTTTGATGAGTAATGAGGAATCTGATCGACTAAGTTAGTTATCTCAGGTTTACTAGGTAGTCCAAAGGTAATCACTTTCCTTGACCCATTGATGATCTTTGTTCTTTGGTGTTTAAACAACACGTTAGGGTTTTACTTTATGAGTGAGTGAGGGTTGAGGAAGATATGGAATTATGTAGTCTAGGATTCTCTCCGATCTGGCCATCATCCATGGCGAATGGTAATTTGGGAAAAGTTTTGTTCTTTTGCTTTTTGTTCTTTTTCTATCTGACAAGTCTGACACACACATAGGCGTTTACAATAGCTTTGATCTTCACGCGCCATTTTGTCTTTTGATTTCATTCTTCTACTGTTCTACATCTTAATCACCAAACCCACCATAACTTAAAAAAGCTTAGCCACTAGCTTCCACCTTTCTACTTTCTAAACCCTCAAATCATTACTTTAGTCAATAGCAGCAAAACCAAAGCAAACTAAACACTTGTGGTTTCTGTTACTTTTTGCAGCTAAACCCGAAGAATACTTCAGGTACAAGAAACCCATCTAAGGAAGACCGAAACAGAACAGCAAAGATGCACAACAAAGATTGTGTCCTCATGGGTCTAACTTGGCTTCTCGCTAAGAACCGTACTGCTTACTTCCCTACTGTCACTTCCGTCCTCCGAGCCGTCATGCTCAACCAAGGCGGCGAGCCACGTTCATGTGCTCTCGGCAGCGACGGTATGCCTTTAGCCGTCGACTCTTCGGAATTCTCCAACGGCTCCGCAACTTCACTTCAGTATCCGCATAACTTGGTCAACTTCTTACTTTACAGCGTCATCACATTACTCTTACTAAGGCCGTCGTGATGACTTACGACTTACGGTGACTTGGTAATTGGATTTTGATCGTGATGTTGTGGGATGCTACGTGATTGGTTGATAGAAGTGGAAATTCAGATAGAAGAAAGAGAGGGCTTGGTTCTGTCTTTGTAAATTAGTATTTTGTTGTCGTTGTTGTTGTAGCCATGTTCTTTTATAACATTATTGGTCAATTAAATTCTGAGAAAAATCGCAATCCACAAATTTCAACGATATTTTGCGGTCATGTCAAAATTATATGAGCGGAATCAATCAAAGAACTGTATCAATCTTTTTTTTTGGAAGAGAAGAATAATAGAGAAAGGCATGTGAGTAATGGGGACGAGGTGGTGTGGCTGGTTTGAGAGAGACAGAGAGACTTGTGACAGCTTTGTTCTTATGTTTCCTTATCTTCTTCTTCTATAACACTAATAATACATTCATCATTCATCTCTATATATTATATTTTATATATGAACTGATAATGCGACCAAGAGATGTAAAAGCCCCACGACTGACACTTTTATTTTCTCATTCATTTTCATTCGTTAGAGATATTCACTTGAGAAAAGATTTATCACAGAGATATTTCACTTACCACTTGTGGCTGTGTTAGATAAGCCAGCCATTCACTAATGAGCCAATCAACTGCTACCGATTCATTTGACTTGGCAATATTGCAAAATCTAGCTGGTATGGGCTTAAATTACTGGCCCATGGGCCGCACATTCACCTCTTTTGGAAAACTATAATGCCCATTAGTCTAATAGACAAAGTGATTAGTAATATAAGGCTACACTTTACATTTTGTTGTGTTTATTAATCTGTTTGTGCCAGAGAAGTGAATGTTGTAACAATGATTATTATTATTACATTATCTTTTTCTTTTCTCAATAATTAAAAAGCCTAAACAAAACAGCTAATTGTGTCAAACAAAACTCAAAAAGACTCAAAACCGTCCTTGCCATTTACTTCGGCTGTGTGGTCTCTTCTTCTCGTGAAACCCAAAAGAAACCCACTCAAAAACGATCTCTGCAAAGTCTCTCGATTCTGATGGAGCTTTCCGAAACGTACGCCTGCGTTCCGTCGACGGAGAGGGGTCGAGGAATCCTGATCTCAGGTGACTCCAAGTCCGATAACATCCTCTACACTAATGGTCGATCCGTCGTGATGCTCGACCTCAACAACCCTTTAAAGGTCTCTATCTATGGCGAGCACGCTTACCCAGCTACTGTGGCGCGATACTCACCGAACGGAGAGTGGATCGCGTCGGGTGATGTGTCGGGGACTGTTAGAATCTGGGGGGCTTACAACGATCATGTGTTGAAGAAAGAGTTTAAGGTTTTGGCTGGTCGGATCGATGATCTTCAGTGGTCGGCTGATGGGATGAGGATTGTTGCTTCTGGTGATGGCAAAGGGAAATCTCTTGTTCGTGCTTTCATGTAAGTATCTTTGTTTGGCTCTTTGATTAAAAAAAATTGCTTTTGCAGTGCTTAGTTCTCGACGAAGTGAAGTGTGTTGACTTTGATTGATCGGACTAATTAAAGATCTTGTTTTCTCTGCTGGTGTTGCAATTGTTGAGTCGGATCAAGTCTCAGCTTATCAATCACATTGAACTGATCATTCATTTCTTCTTCACAATTTTGCTGGATCATTTGATGCCTAACGAGAGGTTCACTTCTTATTAGGTGGGATTCAGGATCAAATGTGGGAGAGTTTGATGGACATTCCAGGCGAGTTCTTAGCTGTGCTATCAAGCCAACCAGACCGTTCCGTATTGTAACTTGTGGGGAAGATTTTCTGGTGAATTTCTATGAAGGTCCTCCTTTCAAGTTCAAGCTCTCAAGCAGGTCAGATATTCTATTACTTTTGTTCCATTTCATCAAAGAGAAAAACTTTCTCTATCTGGTCAATTCCTTGCTTGTGTGAATTCGAATTGGTGTACGAGTTTTTTTTGTTTTTTTGGTCGACAGAGAGCATTCCAACTTTGTCAACTGTGTGAGGTTTGCACCAGATGGAAGTAAGTTTATTACTGTAAGTTCAGATAAAAAGGGAATTATATACGATGGAAAGACTTGTGAGAAACTTGGAGAACTCTCACCTGACGATGGGCATAAAGGTAGCATCTATGCAGTTAGCTGGAGTCCTGATGGAAAACAGGTACTTAGTTATGTCTGTTTCTGATTCTGTCATATTAGACTCAAAGTACATTAGGCTTCAATAGGGTCCATTGGAACTGCTTATGAAATTAACCGCTCTGACCCGCTTTAGTATATACAGTATATGCATGAGCTGTGGTCTAGAATTTTAAGAGTATATATGAATATTCAATGAGTTGTTCTTTATCCTTTAATTCTAGATTACATTTACATCAGGATTGATGCCTACATCTGTACTTACATGCTGTATTTGTTTGAATCATCAACCAGGTCCTCACTGTTTCTGCAGACAAGTCAGCCAAAGTATGGGATATATCAGACAACGGTAGCGGAACGTTGAAGACAACATTGAATTGTCCTGGATCATCAGGTGGAGTGGACGATATGCTTGTTGGGTGTCTGTGGCAGAACGATCATATTGTCACTGTTTCTCTAGGTGGCACAATCAGCATATTCTCAGCAAGCGATCTTGATAAATCCCCCTTTCAGTTTTCGGGGCACATGAAGAATGTCTCTTCCTTAGCTGTGTTCAAAGGAAACGCTGACTACATATTATCTGGTAGTTATGATGGTCTGATATGTAAATGGATGCTAGGCCGTGGTTTTAGCGGTAAATTGCAGCGGACACAGAACTCGCAAATAAAGTGCTTTGCTGCTCATGAAGAAGAGATTGTGACCTCTGGATATGACAATAAGGTAAATTGGTTCTCACTTCTAGTTTTTTTTCACATGTAGGACTTGTCACCTTGATTTCTGCATTGATCTGACTTTGGCATCTAGGGGAATGTCGAATGAATGTAAGTGAATGATGTTTTTTTTCCTGGATTATTGGCAATGCTAAAGAACAAATGCTCTCATTAAGACTTTGGAAGAATATACAAATAATCTTGTGGTTTATGGAAATTGAAAGAGCCATCACTGAATGCCAAATGGTCTTAACCTTTTGGGACTAGCAGTGACTATAATTATTATTTCGTAGGTTATCTAATTGGTTCTTTATAATTACTATTGAAGCAACTAATTCACGTTCCTTCACTATTTGATTCTGATTCAGATATCTAGGATTTCCTATAAAGACGATCAATGCGCAAACGAAGAGTCCATCGACATTGGAAATCAGCCAAATGATCTAAGCCTTGCACCACTTTCACCCGATCTCCTTCTGGTGACTTTTGAGTCAGGAGTTGTGTTTCTCCGTGGTGGGAAAGTAGTGTCAACCATCAACCTTGGGTTCACTGTCACTGCTTTGGCAGTAACACCTGATGGAACCGAAGCCATCGTCGGGGGCCAAGATGGTAAACTCCATCTGTATTCTATTAATGGCGACTCCCTCACCGAGGAAGCAGTTCTCGAGAAACACAGAGGCGCCATCAGTGTTATACGTTACTCTCCAGATCTCTCTATGTTTGCATCAGCTGATGTGAACAGAGAAGCTGTGGTGTGGGACAGAGTCTCCAGAGAGGTAATTAAGACCTTTCCCCATGAAATCTTGAACACAAACATTTGTCTTATATTGGTCTCTTTTTAAAACAGATGAAGCTCAAAAACATGTTGTACCATAGCGCCCGCATAAACTGCTTAGCTTGGTCTCCAAACAGCAGTATGGTCGCAACAGGATCATTGGACACCTGTGTGATTGTGTATGAAGTGGAAAAACCAGCTTCTTCAAGGATGACCATAAAAGGAGCTCACTTAGGAGGAGTGTATGGTCTGGGTTTTGCTGATGATTCCCATGTAGTGAGTTCTGGTGAAGATGCTTGTATCCGCGTCTGGAGCTTAACTCCGCAATAAAAAGACTTTTGAGGTAAAATAATATAAAAGATATCTTGTCTCTTTGGAAAGAGCTTCACCTACATTTGAAGGCTTTTGGATCTCCTCCCTTTGGTTGTGTTAATGTGTGTTGTGACTTGTGAGTGTCTTTTTGTCTGCATATCTTTTATCAAAAATTGAATTGCTCTGTTTTGTCTGAAATTGTGATCTTTTGTGGTCAATTTTTTTTAATTATCAGAAGATCACTGACTCGAGAGATTCTGTTTTTTTTTGGGCTGTATAATAGTATTATTTAATTACTTTCGTTTTTACCATTAAACAGAGGAGAATTTTCAATTAATTTATCTAATCTCACCAATTAATTAATTAATTACAATCAAGTATACATTTAGAAGAACCAACATTGATCCTCTCTCTCTCACAGACATAATTCACTCACATTCTCTGTCCCACAGCGGTGGCCTCTCACATGTTTCTTTTTCTCCTCCTCCTCTCCGCTTCCCGCTCCGGCGAACCTCCGTCTTCCGGAGATGGCGTCTCATTGGACACCGGCGATCTCAAAAGACAGAGCTTTCCGGAAGGGTTCTTGTTTGGAACGGCCACGTCAGCATATCAGGTCGAAGGCGAGACACACCAAGACGGTCGTGGCCCAAGTATTTGGGATGCCTTCGTCAAGATTCCTGGTTAATTTCACCGTCTATCTAATTATTACAAACTCACTTGACTGATTAATTCATCATTTCGATTTCTTTTGATATATATTAAAACAAAAACATAGGTAAGATTGCCAACAATGCCACGGCTGAGATAACAGTGGACCAATATCATCGTTACAAGGTACTAAAAACTACTACTAATCATAATATATTCTTAACGAATAATAATGTGTATATGTAGTTTACATTGGTGTTCAATGTTCGTGGAAATCACATTTCAGGAAGATATAGATTTGATGCAGAACCTCAACTTCGATGCCTATAGATTTTCCATTTCATGGTCCAGAATATTCCCTGGTATTATAATAACTGCCTAGTATATATAACTTAAATCACATTGCTTATATTTTTAGATCTAATTAAGATTGGTTTATATATAACTTCAAGCTTATGAAAACAGAGGGAACTGGTAAAATCAACTGGAATGGAGTTGCTTATTACAACAGTTTGATAGATTACTTGATCCAAAAAGGTATTACTCATTCTATATTTGTAGACACTTGATTTGACTTATTCTGTTGTTACTTTTTTTATAATGAACATCATCTAATTGTAAGGTATAAAACCGTATGCGAATCTGTACCACTACGATCTTCCTTTGGCTTTGGAACAAAAGTATCAAGGCCTCCTTAGTAAACAAGTAGTGTAAGCACCAATCTTCTTTCTTTAGTCTCTTACTTCAACATCCTCGAAAGTTCCAATCTAATGAGGTTATTTACAGGGAAGATTTTGCGGATTATGCAGAGTTTTGTTTCAAGACATTTGGAGATAGAGTGAAGAACTGGATGACCTTTAACGAGCCTCGTGTTGTAGCTGCTCTAGGTTATGATAACGGTATTTTCGCGCCCGGTAGATGCTCTAAAGCATTTGGAAACTGCACTGATGGAAACTCTGCTACTGAACCATACATTGTCGCCCATCACCTTATCTTGGCACACTCAGCAGCCGTCCAGAGATACCGCCAAAATTATCAGGTATGTAATAACCTTATAGGTTCTTTCAAGTTGTTTGTACTTTGTATGATATCAAACACCTAAATGATTACTAAAAGATCGAACCAATAAATATTCAGGAGAAACAAAAGGGAATGATTGGGATTTTACTAGATTTTGTTTGGTTCGAGCCACTTACAAGTAGTAAAGCAGACAATGACGCTGCTCAAAGAGCAAGAGACTTTCATGTTGGATGGTAAAGGTTCAAATTTTTAGCAATCTAAAAACTCATATACATTACCTTTATAGTTTTGGTGAGCTTATAAGAATATGTATTTTTTGAAGGTTTATTCACCCAATAGTGTATGGAGAGTACCCAAATACAATGCAAAACATCGTAAAAGAGAGGCTTCCCAAATTCACCGAGGAAGAAGTGAGAATGATGAAAGGTTCTATAGATTTCGTGGGGATAAACCAATACACGACTTATTTCATGTCAGATCCTAAAATAACCACGCCACCCAAGAATTTGGGTTATCAACAAGATTGGAACGTCGCTTTTAATTGTAAGTGTTCTAGTTCATATGTATATTTATCCGTTATGAATGATCTCGTCTTAAGTGACAATGTCAATGTGCAACATATTATATAAACCAAGCATACTGAGAGTTCTTAATCTATACACATGCAGATGCAAAGAATGGGACACCAATTGGTCCAAGGGTGAGACATATTTGCTTTCTGTTGTTTATTGTTGACTCTCTTTAATTACTAGTTGTGTGATTATCAATTGATCTAATTTTATTTAGGCATATTCGGAATGGTTATACAATGTACCATGGGGAATGTACAAGGCCTTGATGTACATTAAGGAACACTATGGTAACCCAACTATGATTCTCTCGGAAAATGGTATTCTAGCGATAAAGCCTTGAATTTAATCTTCTTCTTTTTTTTTGTTATATTTCTAATGCTATAACAGTGTTGAGTGTTAAAATTTGAATACAATCTTTATAGGTATGGATGATCCGGGCAACATCACTTTAGCTCAAGGACTGAATGACACAACGAGAATAAGTTATTATAGAGATTACTTAGCGCAGCTTAAAAAGGCAGTAGACGATGGAGCCAATGTAACTGGATATTTCGCGTGGTCATTGCTCGATAATTTCGAATGGTTATCAGGATATACCTCAAGGTTTGGAATTAATTAATGAATCTGTGTTGGATATATAATTCTTTCTGAGAAGAATTTTGTTTCTATGTTTTGATGACTTCTTTTTTCGAGTAGGTTTGGAATTGTCTATGTTGATTACAAGGACTTGAAGAGATACCCCAAGATGTCTGCGTTATGGTTCAAACAGCTACTGAAACGGGATAAAAACTGAGCTGAATGTGTCTATGAATGGATAGAATTGACTGTTGAAGAAACTATTGGTAGGGTCGTTTCGCCTATCTTTTGAGTTGTGATGATTGCGAGGTGAATATGAATAACTCGAGAACTCTCTCTTTGACACTTCAACATGTTCAAAAAAAGCAGCAGTAATTTCTTCATCTTCTATATATACACCTTGTAACTTTAATAATACGTGTGCATAATACACATAATTTTTAATATCATAATCATCCATTCATCCTCAATACAGTATTGCATCTTATATATGGGGGACGACATTAATTAGGAAATTACCAAAATATTGTCTGACACTGCGTGATCAATTTTTTGTTTCTTTTCTACGTTTAATGTTTGTATTTGAAACCTGATATAGTGATATTCAATCGTATAAGTATCACCTTTTATCAGAAGCATGTTTTGAGGATAATCTATAGATTCTATAGGGTAACTAATTAGAATATATACCTACCAAGCTCGTATATGCATGTATAATTATCCCTTTATCATAAAATATGTTGATGTTAATCCATTGCATGTAAAGGACAAAAAGGAATCATGATAAACTGTCGAGTTGTGACTGTTAGACTCAAGTAGCTCAACTCTGTAATCATTCCTTATACGACGCAAAATCTTATAACACGATTCACATCACATGTTTCTTCTTAGACAAACAACAAATCTTAGTTTAATTTCCGAATCATTATTTATGACAGCAATGGATATTTTAAGCCGCCTAACGAACGTTCTTTGAACTGTGTGAGCTATCAATTATTTTCTTGATTTCGTTCTTTGTTTTTATTCACTCGCCCGGTTGTGCTTTCGAGAGCTGTGCGAAGAATCAAGAAAAAATACGTTTTCACGTGAAGAGTGGGGGGGACAAGCTAGTCTAAGAAAATGGGGGCATGCATGGTCCACGAGGACTGAACTTGATGGATTGTGAATTGACCAGTGTGAGTGTGGCCTTGTTGGCTTCTGCCTTTGCACGTTTTTTCCCTTTGGCGCTTTACGGTTCGCGTGATGATTTTTCTCAAAATGTGGACCGGAACACGATAATTCACTTCCGGCCGTTCTTGTCTTTTTCCTTTTCTACTTCTTCTACGTTCATTATTCCGAAATCTGTATATATCAAGAAAATTCGGAAATAAATATCATCGGTTTTGAAAACAATTTCTGTAATCACACATTTCATTGCATCACAAGCAAACAAAAAGTGTCGGCGGACGCATGTTGGTTTGTGATATAAGTATACTTAAAAAGGGTTAATTTGGCCTTAATCATGTCTTCTGCGCACACACACTTATACACCAAAGAAAAAAAAAAGCAATCATGTCAAAGTTGCAACTTTTTTTACCCTTATATATCCCGAAAATTTAGGCTTTTAAACATGAAAAAAGTTTCGAGCAAGCGATCATGAAGTTACTACATTTCAAATTCTGATAAAATAATTAAATAAGAAATCTATAATTTTGGTAACAAATCTCATTTTGTGAAAAAAATCATATATAAATAACAGTATATCAAATATATTTGGTAAACAATCCAACTCTAAGTGACGAGACACTGAATGGTTTTGAAATCCTATTTGTTACCTTAAATCTCATACAGTATGTTTTAATAACATAGTTGGTTCATAATTATCCACATAAAAAACAAAGGCATAATCAAAAACGCCTATAAATAAATGTATCCTTAAGATCACACCAAACCAAACGGTCAAAACTCACTCACCATGAGACACCTCATCTCACCTCCATCTCCATGGCCTCTCCTTCTTCTCTTTCTCCTCCTCTCTCCTCTCACCTCCGGCGAATCCTCTCCGTCCAGACTAGATACCGGCGGTCTCAGTAGACAGAGTTTTCCAGAAGGATTCTTGTTCGGCACCGCCACCTCAGCTTATCAGGTCGAAGGCGAGACTCATCAAGATGGTCGTGGCCCTAGCATCTGGGACGCCTTCGTCAAGATTCCTGGTAATTTTTACACTCTCAACTGTTTAATTTAATCATATGATGATTAATTAGTTAATGCTTTCTTTAACAACTACTTAACACAGGGACTATCGCCAAGAATGCCACCGCTGAGATAACAGTGGACCAGTATCACCGTTACAAGGTACTAAACTACGTACTAATCTTGAAGATTTTAACATATATGTATATATTATATATATAATTTTTGAATCGTAATTTCAATTGTGATACATTTTGATTTACACATTTCAGGAAGATGTGGACTTGATGAAAAAACTCAACTTCGATGCTTACAGATTTTCCATTTCATGGTCCAGAATATTCCCTGGTATTATTAAGTAAAAAAAAATCATATATGGTTTAGATTTGTTTTGTTAATTAAGATTAGTGTATATAGTGATTTTAAACTTGTGAATGCAGAGGGAACCGGTAAAGTCAACTGGAAAGGAGTTGCTTATTACAATAGATTGATCGATTACTTGGTCCAAAAAGGTATCAAAATCATAACGTTTCTTATAAAGCTGGTTTTGATTGTAATTGTGTGACAAACTTAATTTAATGCTTAATTAGGGATTACACCTTATGCAAATCTGTACCACTACGATCTTCCATTGGCTTTGGAAAAGAAGTATAAAGGCTTGCTTGGTAGACAAGTAGTGTAAGCACCAACCTTTTTCAAAGCTATATATGTATTCTTTTAATTTTGTGGTCTCCGTTACAAACTTGGATTCTGCAAAATTTGCAGGGAAGATTTTGCGGATTATGCAGAGTTTTGTTTCAAGACATTTGGAGATAGAGTGAAGAATTGGATGACGTTCAACGAGCCGCGTGTTGTAGCTGCTCTAGGTTATGACAATGGTATTTTTGCGCCTGGTAGATGCTCCAAAGCATTTGGAAATTGCACTGAAGGAAACTCCGCGACCGAGCCATACATTGTTTCACATCACCTTATCTTGGCCCACGCAGCAGCAGCCCAAAGATACCGCAAATATTACCAAGTAAACAAATAACTTCTAATATGCATGTTTTCTTGATGTGATATGATGAAATAAACCTATATGACTCTTTTGCTAGACAAACTCATTTCGTTTTTAATTCCTTGAAATTTTCAGGCCAAACAAAAGGGAAGAATTGGGATACTTTTAGATTTTGTTTGGTATGAGCCGCTTACTAGAAGTAAAGCAGATAATTATGCAGCTCAAAGAGCAAGAGACTTCCATATCGGATGGTAAATGTTCAAACTCTTTTTTACATATAAAAAAAAACTCATAATTTACCATCAAAATGGTAGTGAGCTTATAGAATTAATATCTTTTTGTGTTTTCGGGTAATGTTGTAAGGTTTATTCACCCAATAGTATATGGAGAGTATCCAAAGACAATGCAGAACATTGTGAAAGAGAGACTTCCAAAATTCACAGCGGACGAAGTGAAAATGGTGAAAGGTTCAATAGATTTCGTGGGAATAAACCAATACACGACTTATTACATGTCCGAACCGCATCCCACCACTAAATCTAAGGATTTGGGTTATCAACAAGATTGGAACGTAGAGTTTGGCTGTAAGTTTTTTTTGGAGTATTCACCATTGAATATGTAAATTTTTGGATTCCTTTTCGATATTGATTTTGACAAAAAGTTAATTTATTCACTTGCAGTTGCTAAGTTGGGGAAGCCAATTGGTTCAAGGGTGAGTTATATAGATGCTATTTCCGCTAGTTAATCACTATGTAACTAAGCGAACAATGAATTAAACGATTAATTTTATAGGCTTACTCGAAATGGCTATACAACGTACCATGGGGAATGTACAAGGCCTTGATGTACATGAAGGAACGTTACGGCAACCCAACAATGATTCTCTCTGAAAACGGTATTTAAGAAGCAAGTTTTTTTTGTTGGTTTGTTTTGTTATATTTCCAGGATTAATAGAGAGTTGTTTTTAATAAATGGTTATGGAACATGTTTTATAGGTATGGATGATCCTGGAAACGTGACTCTAGCTCAAGGGCTACATGACACGACGAGAATAAAGTATTATAGAGATTACTTAACCAACCTTAAGAAAGCTAGGGATGATGGAGCCAATGTGGTTGGATATTTTGCGTGGTCTTTGCTTGATAACTTCGAATGGTTATCAGGATATACTTCAAGGTAAGCTAGCTAGTTAAAAAAATCTACATTGTACCAATATATTATGATATTTTAGAATTTTAAAAGTGATACTAATATTTGTTTCATTTTATTGTATAGGTTCGGGATCGTCTATGTTGATTACACAACCTTAAAGAGGTACCCAAAGATGTCAGCTCAATGGTTTAGGAAACTTCTAAAACGAAACAAGAAGTGATATTCCCAATGTGTCCATGGATGGTTTTAGATTCTAAAAAGGGTTGGATTGATCGTTGAATAAAATAACAGTTACTTTTGGTTATCTTGAAGGGAGCAGTGAATTGTACCTTGGAATTACTCTTAAGTTTCTTCAACTTTTCAATGGAAATAAAAAAAAAAGTTTTAAGTGGTAATGGATTTTTCATTCTGCATCCTTGTACAAGGTTGTACATCGACCGGGATATCCGAGTTTTAAGCTTTATATGTTATCCAACACGAGTAATTACAAATGGACACTCAGTACATGATCCATTACTAAAACAAGTTCTTGGGAGTAGTCATGGCTTTGTGTTACATTCTCATAGTCGATTTTTTTCAACTCAAAGTTGCAATTTGCAAAGCATAGAGTTCTTCTTAAATTGACGAAATTACCCTTTTATTTTAAACTAAACAAAGCACGCTAACGCGAGAACAATGCAAGGACATATCGGTCATTTAAACAAGCGACACTCACTCTCTATTCTCTCACTCGTTCGACTGCTTCGCTTAAAGGAATTGGTAAAAGTGAGGCAAGGGTTCTGACTCTTTTCGTCTTCTTCGGCGAATCTCTCCGCATCTTCAGCGATTTTCCGGCAACGTTGCTCTGCGTTCCTCCGACACCGCCGTTTTACTCCATCGTGCCAGCTTAAGAAATTCTAGGTACCCGTTTTAGGTATTACGAGCTTTGATTCTGCTTTTAAATTTCTAAAAAAATATGCTTTCGTTTCCCTTTGTTTTTGAGGATGATTGGGTTCTAAGGGGGGAAATTTTTGGTTGTATCATGTCTTTGCTCATAGATTGCATGATGCATTTCCGTGGCTCATGATTTTCACGGCTTATTAATCATTTCTCTGTCTGTCTTTGGGGTTTTTGTTTCCGTGTTTGTACAGTGTGCGTTGAGGTATATCAGAGATGGATATTGATGACATGGATATTGAAGAGATTGAGGCTGCTGGGCAGATCAATCCTTCTGACCTAGGACAAAATTTTCTCCAGAGTTTCTGCAAAAAAGCTGCAACATCCTTCTTTGACAAGTATGGACTTATAAGTCATCAGCTCAACTCCTACAACTTCTTTATTGAACACGGGCTTCAGAATGTGTTTGATTCCTTTGGTGAGATGCTCGTGGAACCATCTTTTGATCCAACTAAGAAGAAAGAAAATGGTTGGAAATACGCATCTGTAAAATTCGGACAAGTCACACTGGAGAAGCCCAAATTCTTTTCAGATGACAAGGAGCTTGAGTTTCTCCCATGGCATGCCAGGCTTCAGAACATGACATACTCGGCAAGGATCAAAGTGAATGTCCACGTTGAGGTAACAAAACTAACTAAATCTTTTTCTTAAAGAAGTAAGCTTGTCTGGTATTGATGAATGATTCCCCTCGCTTGTAAACTCTGAAAGACCAGTTAATATATCACTTTGTAGTCGAGAGTGAAACAACACCTGGTATGAAATAGAAAAGAAGAATATCTAACGCTTTTAGTTGTTTAGTTCTTCTCCATTCCCTCACTGTGCTTTAATTGAGTGTTTCATGCTTTTATGCAATGACTCTTATACTGTCAGACTCTTGATGATGTTTCTATTTTTCTGTCCATGTATTATTCTTACTACTGGTTAGTTTATTGTCTAACTGCCTCTTCACTTTATAAATTGACTAGGTGTTCACAAAAACTGTTGTTAAAAGTGACAAATTCAAGACTGGACAAGATGAATATGTCGAGAAGAAGGATCTAGATGTCAAAAAGCAGGACATTCTAATTGGTAGTATACCTGTCATGGTGAAATCTATCCTTTGCAAAACTAGCGAGAAAGGAAAGGAAAACTGCAAAAAGGGGGATTGTGCCTTTGATCAGGGTGGATATTTTGTTATAAAGGGGGCTGAGAAGGTGAGTTACACCAGTTTCGGATCATTTTGCATATTCACTTTCACGGGATTTCTATTTTGAACTATCTTAGTGCACAGATTAGTGAAAGTTTAGTTTTTTTTTTTTTTTTTCGAATGTATACTGTCTAACGAGATTATATTGTGTTATTTGCAGGTGTTTATAGCTCAAGAACAGATGTGCACAAAGAGACTGTGGATTTCCAATTCACCAATTCACCATGGACAGTCTCCTTCAGGTCTGAAAATAAAAGGAATAGATTCATTGTGCGCCTGGCGGAGAATCAGAAATTAGAAGAGTATAGGAGAAGGGAGAAAGTACTAACAGTGTACTTCTTGTCGACTGAGATTCCAGTCTGGGTCCTCTTCTTTGCGCTGGGTGTTTCATCAGATAAAGAAGCCATGGATCTAATTGCTTTTGATGGAGATGATGCAAGCATTACCAATAGTCTCATAGCTTCTATCCATGAAGCTGATGCAGTCAAAGAAGGTTTTCGCCATGGGAATAATGCTCTAGCATTTGTTGAAAAGCAGATTAAAGACACCAAATTCCCTCCTGCTGAAAGTGTGGATGACATCCTCCGCCTGTATTTGTTTCCAGGCCTCCAGAGTTTGAAGAAAAAAGCCCGATTCCTTGGCTATATGGTGAAGTGTCTTCTGAGTGCATATGCTGGGAAAAGAAAATGTGAAAATAGGGACAGTTTCAGGAACAAGCGAATGGAACTTGCTGGAGAACTGTTGGAAAGGGAGATAAGAGTGCATCTGGCACATGCTAGAAGAAACATGACCAAGGCCATGCAGAAACACCTTGCAGGCGAGGGTGTTTTGAAGCCTATTGAGCATTATTTGGATGCATCCATAATCACAAATGGGCTTAATAGAGCCTTCTCCACTGGACAATGGTCTCACCCTTTCAGGAAGATGGAAAGGGTTTCAGGTGTTGTAGCTAACCTGGGTCGCGCAAATCCATTGCAAACTCTGATTGATCTGAGGAGAACCCGGCAGCAAGTTCTTTATACTGGCAAGGTTGGAGACGCCAGATATCCGTAAGTGAAAATTTCCACCTCCCCTATTTATTGAAATATATTCCACATACTTTAACTAAGCTGTTTGGTTTGCATTTACTCAGTTTTACATGTCTTTAGAATGTTTTTAAGATATTCGTGCTAACTTATTCAATCTAGTATATGATGGTGACCACTGTTTCTGCAGAGTCCCATCTGTGTATAATACTGATCCTGTATAGATGATACTGCTATTAAGAAAATCGGATACTGTGTTCTTGTTTATTTGTTCCTTAGCCAATTTATCTGTTGAATTTTTCCTGGTGTTGGCATTGTGATGATCCAATTTGGTTACTTTTCAATGTGAGCGGTTACACAGTTAAATTGTGTTGAAAACTGAACTCTGGCTGCATTGTTTTGTAATGTTGGCCACAGGCATCCCTCTCACTGGGGCAGAGTATGCTTTTTGTCAACTCCAGATGGTGAAAATTGTGGTCTTGTGAAGAACATGTCTCTTCTAGGACTTGTTAGCACTCAAATTTTGGAGCCTGTGATGGAAAAGTTCTTAGATTGTGGAATGGAAGAGCTGATGGATGATACTAGCACACCATTGTGTGGCAAACAGAAAGTTCTTCTCAATGGAGATTGGGTAGGATTATGTTCAAATCCTAAATCCTTTGTGGCGGAGTTAAAAAGTGTGCGGCGCCAAAATGATTTACTTCGTCAGGTATCTTCTGTTCCAGCAAATCTCTTGCGTGATTTCTATATTCTTGTGTTGCTTGGTATTTGCTTTGGATTTTTCTATATGAGAATTTTATCTGTGTCGTATATCATTTATATATATATGTATCACAACTTTCTTTGCAGATGGAAATCAAGCGAGATAAAGATGACAATGAGGTGAGAATCTTCACTGATGCTGGTAGACTACTCCGACCTCTCTTGGTTGTGAAAAATCTCCACAAGTTGAAGCAAGACAAACCAACACAGTATCCTTTTGAGCATCTTCTTGACCAAGGGATCCTCGAACTGATTGGGATTGAGGAAGAAGAAGACTGTAATACAGCATGGGGAATCCCTTATCTTCTGAAGGAACCAAATAATTACACGCATTGCGAACTGGACCTCTCATTCTTGTTGGGTGTGAGCTGTGCAATTGTCCCATTTGCAAATCACGATCATGGGAGAAGAGTTCTCTACCAGTCCCAGAAGCATTGCCAACAAGCCATTGGGTTCTCATCAACAAACCCTAACATTCGCTGCGATACTCTGTCCCAGCAACTATTCTATCCCCAGAAGCCACTTTTCAAGACATTGGCGTCGGAGTGTCTTAAAAAAGAAGTGCTGTTTAATGGCCAGAACGCAATTGTTGCTGTGAATGTTCATCTCGGGTACAACCAAGAGGATTCCATTGTGATGAACAAGGCTTCACTGGAACGTGGTATGTTCCGTTCAGAGCAGATTAGAAGCTACAAGTCAGAGGTTGATAGCAAAGACTCGGAGAAGAGGAAGAAGATGGATGAGCTTGTTCAGTTTGGAAAGATACACAGCAAAATCGGCAGAGTAGACAGCCTTGATGATGACGGGTTCCCTTACATTGGTGCTAACTTGAGTACTGGCGATATTGTCATTGGCAGATGCACCGAGTCTGGGGCTGATCACAGTGTAAAGCTCAAGCACACTGAGAAAGGATTTGTGCAAAAAGTGGTATTATCATCCAATGACGATGGGAAGAATTTTGCTGCAGTTTCTCTGAGACAGGTAAGTTCTAGATCATACTGAATCGAGCTGTCTTTCAGAGAATGCATTCCTATGATGACTCGAATGTATCATTGATTGGCTTTGACGTCTTGCAGGTTCGTTCTCCATGCCTTGGAGATAAGTTTTCCAGTATGCATGGCCAGAAGGGTGTGTTAGGCTATATAGAGGAACAGCAGAATTTTCCTTTCACTATCCAAGGCATAGTTCCTGATATTGTGATAAACCCGCACGCTTTCCCTTCTAGGCAAACACCGGGTCAACTCTTGGAGGCTGCTCTCTCCAAAGGAATAGCGTGTCCTATACAAAAGAAGGAGGGTAGCTCTGCAGCATACACCAAAGTGACTCGTCATGCCACTCCTTTCTCCACTCCGAGTATCTCTGAAATCACAGAGCAGCTTCACAGGTACGTTCTTCACTCTTTGACTTTAGGTTTTAGCTTGTAAAACGGAATATTAGATGATATCATTTAGGGCAGGAACTAGTTATTAATTATATTGCCTGGTTGAAGATGTTTGAACATGGGGACTTTGGCTACAGTATTTCCAAAAGTTGACATGATATGCACAATACAAGCAAATTGGGCTAATATACTGCACAAGGCACTAAACTAGATTTGAGCACCTTACTTGAAACATGTCATCGTGGATCTTTGTTTTGTTTCCTAGGAGTACTAGAAATGAGCATGACTTATATGACGGGAAAATATCTATGTCAGAGTAAAAAGCTAAGAAGTTCGATGTTCTCTGGTTGATTAATTTTTCCCATTGCGCCTGATAAACGTGAAGAGAATACACAAAAATGGGCTCCATGTACCAGTATAATTAGTTAGAGAACTGATGTTGTGAGCCTTATGATTATGTGTTTAATTTATTGAACATTTCTTAGATTATTGTTGATTGTTGAGTCTTGATTCATTACCAATGGTAAAATATTTGTGGTTAGGGCTGGATTTTCAAGATGGGGAAACGAAAGGGTCTACAACGGTAGATCAGGGGAGATGATGCGATCTCTGATATTCATGGGCCCAACTTTCTATCAGCGACTTGTCCACATGTCAGAGGACAAAGTGAAATTCAGAAACACTGGACCAGTCCACCCGCTCACACGGCAGCCAGTGGCAGACAGGAAGAGGTTTGGTGGGATAAAGTTTGGAGAAATGGAGCGAGACTGCCTAATAGCTCACGGTGCATCTGCTAATCTGCACGAGCGTCTCTTCACCCTCAGTGACTCTTCTCAGATGCACATCTGCAGGAAATGTAAGACCTATGCGAATGTGATCGAGAGGACTCCAAGCAGTGGAAGAAAGATCAGAGGGCCATATTGTAGAGTCTGCGAATCCCCAGACCATGTGGTAAGGGTTTATGTTCCTTATGGAGCTAAGCTTCTGTGTCAGGAGCTGTTCAGCATGGGAATCACTCTCAACTTCGACACCAAGCTCTGCTGATTCCTGTCTTTATAATTATGTCTATATTTATCGGGTATATATATGGCTCAGTAGTGCCTTTTAAGACCATGTTATGTTATGTGTAGCTCCGGTTCTGGTTATTTGGTTATGGTTGATTCGGTAAGGGTTATCCGAAATCGAAGAAATCGTAAAAGCCAAGCCACTGAACTAACCCGTAGAGCGTAGTGTTGCGTTTGTGAGATTTGACTCTTTAACCGTTAATGGTAATGGTGTCTTAAAAAATCGCTTCTTTTGTCCACGCGAACCTGTTTATGAAAATATAATCCGGTTTCCTTTTATGTTTGGTTGCTTATTATTACAATAATAATTAAAATTTCGAGTTTAATGCGAAGGTGTCCAATTTGATCCGACCTAATCACTGTCGGATCCGACCCGGCCCGACCCGACCGAGCTGCTTGGTCTGATGCCGCCATGTTAAATTGTTCGGACCCGTAACATAAATAAACCTTGAATGAAACCTTTCGTCTTCTTCTTCTCCCAGAGGCATAAACCTTTTCTCTCGGAGCCGTTTCGTGCATTCTTCGATTTCACTGTCTTTTCTCTATCTGTAACGCGATGAACCGGAACAGCCTTTACGAGGCTTACGGCGATGATGACGATGACGATGAAGACGACATCGGTGAAGAACTCGAAGAGTTAAGACAGGCCTGTATGGTCGCCGGCGCCAATTCCAATGAATTCTCCGCTAAAACCAATTCTATTGAAGCGGATGGAGGCGGTGGCGGAGAGATGCCGTCGGATTCGGAGGACGAGGACGATTTGATGCTTCGTACCATTAGCAGCCAATTGGCACCGTCCAAGGATGCGGATTTGAGCGGTGGTCCTCCCATTGGTTTATCATTGCCCTCTGATTCGGACAGTGAAGACGATTTCGAGATGATACGTAACATTACGAGCCAACTAGCTTTGCCCATGGATGTTCCCCTTCCTCGCATTGGTTTATCAGACGATGACGATGAAGATGAAGACTTTGAAACTATTCGAGTTATTCGTAGGCGATTCTCTGCTTATGGTGAGCTCAATTTTGAAATTCCCTTTACTTGTTGCTTTTGTATTTGGGTTAGCTACTGATTCGTTAGATATTGTTTCTTTGTTACTTCTGGAATGTTCCTTCTATGGTTATCTGAAGACTCTGCTTCAAGTGGTTAAGATAGTTTTACAGAGGGTAAGATTATTTTGGTTCTCTTCGGTTTCACTACTAGTGGAAGCTAGTTTTATGATTCTATATAGAAGCTATACACTCAGTGTGAAAGGAAAGCTGCCCAACTTTTCAATCTTTTCTTTTGGGGTTTAACTGTCTGTTTATGCTTCTTTATATTGTCCCTCATGGAATAAGTTTGAAGCTTTCTCGTCTTACGTTTGATTGTTGATATGATGAATTCATGATGCTAGAATGTGGGCTTGCTTTTTTTTTTCTCGTTTTCAAATCCAGTATTTTATGTCGAAAATATGCTTATGCCTTAGTGGTGATTTCTTACTATTTCTCTGCAGATTCAGAAGCAAATTTCGGGAATGATTCTCTCGGGAAGAAAAAGCAGGTACATGACTTGGACAATGAACCTTCACGCGAAATATTGAGTAGATCTAATACTTGTGAAAGCTTTCCAGATCACGGGAAATCAGTGGTCACAGTGCCAGATTCAGAGGATGTACGAGATGGCCATTCTGTTGATGTACATGACATTACTTCCACTGAGCCTCTTGACCACCTGGACACAAGCCAGTTATCTCTTATGCCAGCTGCGAGTTCAACTTTCCCTGAAGCTGCACAAGCCTTTGTTGATGCAATCAGGAAGAACAGGGCATATCAGAAATTTCTTAGAAGAAAATTGGAAGTAATAGAAGCCACAATCGAGCAGAACGAGAAACACAGGAAAAATGTTAAAATAGTTAAAGATTTTCAAGCTTCTTGCAAGAGAAGAACTAAACTGGCACTTTCTCAGAGGAAAGATCCTCGTGTCGAATTAATCTCAGCACGCAAATGTGTGCCTTGTGATAGCTCCGAGGTAATACTTTGATTTGTTTTCCTGCCACTGCTGTTGTTTTGTAGTCCTCGTCTCTTTTTTGTTGACCCTGATGGAAAATGTTTATTATCCTAAATTCTGTTCTTTTTGTAGGGTAATGATAAAAAGACATCTCCTTTGATGTTGGGTCCGCCGGAAAATCCTTTTGTTGCAAAGTATAGGATGGCATTAGAGAAATATCCAGTTTCAGTGGAACGCAGAAATTGGTCTACTGAGGAGAACAAAAACCTTGCAAAAGGGCTAAAACAAGAAGTTCAAAAGATACTACTTTATGAAGCTATTGAACAGTCCAGGTACTACTTGTTCATCCTGTTAGAAAGTGGTATCAAATTCTGGTGCCTAGTACCCTTAAATCTATTGCTTAGATCTTTTCAGATTAAAGTTTTTTTCGTTTTAATTTTTCCCGAAAGAGTTGACTGACGGCAATTTCTTAACAGGGATTTGGAAGATTCTACATATGATATAGACACCATCAATGAATCAATCAGAAATCTTGAGATAACACCAGAAATGATTAGGCAGTTTCTTCCAAAAATTAATTGGGATTCGTTGGATATCAAGGACCGGTCTGCTGCAGAATGTGAAGCTCGGTAAGTTAACACTGGTTTCGAAGATAAATCTGCTTTTAGTCATCTATGGGTGTTCATTTCATAGACCCATCACTCTGTCTCTCATTTTGAGATTTCAGTGGATTTTTTAACTTGTGCCTCATTGTAGGTGGATGAGCTCGGAAGATCCATTAATTAACCACGGTCCGTGGACTGAAGCAGAGGACAAAAACCTACCCCGAATTATCGAAGAAAAGGGTCTAACAGACTGGGTTGAAATTGCGGTATCACTAGGGACAAATAGGACCCCATTTCAATGTTTGGCTCGATATCAGAGAAGCTTGAATCCAAGCATATTGAGAAAAGAATGGACTCCTGAGGAAGATGACCAACTTCGTGCTGCAGTAGAGTTATTTGGCGATAAAGACTGGCAATCTGTTGCAAATGTATTAAAAGGAAGAGCTGGAACTCAGTGCTCAAACAGGTCAGTTTTATTTTTTACATTCACCCATATCTTTTGAGTTAGCCTCGTCTCTTTCTGGCCATCTACTAAATTATATGAATTTAATTTATTTTAGTCCGATTTATCGTCTCAATAGCTAGTTTGTTTGGGGAAAAGTCTATAGGTTTATAAACCACCAATGAAGTCCATGTTTAGTCGACGTGGGATTAACCTCAGTACACTCATTGTTGATATTTTTGTAGGCTTTTAGAATGTATAACAAAGTTATTTTCTGTCAATTTTTTTTTTTTTTTTTTATGTTTGTTTATGCTGCATTTAGATGCATGATTAAATGGCTTATCTTATTTCCGTCCTTTCTATATTCTCAGATGGAAAAAGTCCCTTCGCCCTACGAGAAAAGGGAGATGGAGCTTAGAGGAAGACAAACGTGTGAAAGTAGCTGTGACACTCTTTGGATCTCAAAACTGGCATAAGATTTCTCAGTTTGTTCCTGGACGGACTGCGACTCAGTGTCGAGAGAGATGGGTAAATTGTTTAGAGCCCAAAGTAAATCGTGGGAAGTGGACTGAGGAAGAGGATGAAAAGTTGAAAGAAGCGATTGGAAAACATGGATATAGCTGGTCCAAGGTAGCTTCACATTTGGCTTGTCGTACTGACAATCAGTGCTTGAGGAGATGGAAGACTTTATATCCTCATCAAGTGGTTCTTTTGCAACAAGCTAGAAGGTTACGAAAAGAAGCTATTGTAGGTAATTTTGTTGACAGGGAATCAGAGCGTCCTGCTCTTGTCACAGGCGCTATTTTGGCATTACCGGAGATATCTCTAGAGCCAGATCCCGATAGTGTAGCCCTGAAGAATAAACGCAAAGCCAAGTAAGTTAATAGATTATTCCTTACACACACAGAGAGACATCTTTTGTGAATCTAAACTCACCTTCTTGTTGATGCAGACAGAGAAAGTCAGATGCAGAGAGACAACCAAAGAGACGGAGAAAAGGATTAGAGAAATGCTCAGGAGATGTAATTAGACAAGAGAATGCGACTGTTTGTGAAAAGGAACCAAACAATGGAGGAGAGGAGAAGTCATTGGAATTGGAAAGGTATAACGAGATCCAAGACAATGCAAAGGAGAAACAAAGACGAAGTCGCAAACGTGTTGCAGAAACACCGAACAACACCACTGGTTTAAGGAAACTTACGCCTAGGAGGAAGAAAGTGTCTGCAGTAGTTCCTATCAAGAACCAAGACGCACTAAATTAGGTGTTTCTTTTGCTCTTGAAAATTTTGACAATTGTTGTATGTATAAATATGTCTAATCCAAGCATCTTTTCACTGATCCAACAACAAGTTAAACATCTTGAACTCAACAATACATAAGTTGAACCTAGGCATTTTTGGAAACAGTAATAGAGTACATCTACATTTTTATTGAAACGGTAAGAAAATTGTTAGATGTAATACTCTTTTCTTCATTTATTAATCCTATTGACCATTATTACATGAGAACACTTGTTTCTAATTAGTATCCACAAAAAGAAACATCAAAACTGTATACAATAATCACTAATGAGTTGATGTAAAAGGAGAGTACAATAATATCATGACGTCACTTACTTCTGACGAACTTCCTTCGAGTGTTAACACTAATCACTTCATTTCCCTTATTCTTCTTCTTCATCTTCTCTAACTTCTGTCTATGTCCTTCTATATCTCTCTTTATCACTCGTTCTCTCATTTCGTCTGGTAGCAATGCCAGTCTTGAAAACTTCTTTGGTGACACAAACCCTCCAAGTCTCTCTTTGATGTGGTTAAACGCAGGAACAAGTCCACGTCTTATGAAACACCCGTCGATCAGGTCCATCGAGTTTGATTCTGGTAACAACACCGAGTCTTTTAGCTCCAAGTCGAAGCAGAATGGTGAGTCCTTCAACCACATTCTCAGAGAGTGAGCTTTGGCCACTAGAAGTCCGGTTCTCGTCTTGCAGGGAAGAAATGGAGAACCCATCTCCCAGAGACATGCCTTTAGCGTTTTGTCCAGGGATATACCGTTGTATTCTGCGGTCCCTGTGATTAAGACAACTGACTTTGGAGACTCCGGGTACCCTTCAAGTGATGCATCCTGAAAATGGTAGAAAACTTGTAGCAGAGGTTGAGGATTATTGGTGAATATGAGAATGATTGTCATACAATCTTCAGTTATGAAGGGATTTGTGGAACATGATGCGAATATACAGAGACATTAAAAGAGAAGAAAGAGATGAATTGCCTGCATGTGGTCAAGCCATAGAGTCAGGGCAACAAGTGCTGCACCTCCCGACAATCTTCTAAAATCAGCACCCCAGTCTTTGTCCGCCACCCTGACAAATCAAAGTCAATCGCAAATGTGACTGCTAATTACTCTACAATTTGGAAACGTTTTCACGAGAAACAAGTGTTGACTAGTTCATGGGAGCACCATCTGTGACATATGTTTAGACGACTGACCTAAAAACATCGCGACTGAAGATATCCCTTTTGATTGCCAATTGGAATACCCATGAAGCAGTAGCTCTGAGTTCAAATGCCCATAGAAGATTTAAAAGAGCATTGGCAAAATTGAGAGCAGCATTGTCCTCAATGGGTTTCAGTTTCTCGAACCATCCATCCACCTCAGGCACTAACAACTCAGCTCTTCCAGCTAAAAGCCTTGTAGGTATCATCAAAAACCACACAAAGAAACATAATTATTAGTACTATATCAAATCTTGTATCAAATTTACAATTTATTAATTACAAAACCATAAACATGACTAACAGACCAATCTTTTTTGAGGAATGCATCAGATCATCCATACCTGATAGGAAGATCAAAACCAATATCTTGAAGAGCTTTCAACAGCAATATGACTTCACTTTTTTCCTTGGAGAAACTCGCTGCCCTAACAAAGCAAGTCCATATCCTGTGGTCTGGTTCCAGGCCCTCTTTTTTCATTTCCAAAAGCCTTTCTATTCCACTATTATAATCTCTGCTCCGAAGGTAAGCATCAATAACTGAGCTATAAGGCAGAGTTGTTAGTTCCACGTCTGTTTCTTTCAGGTTACTAAGAACTTTTTCAGCTTCTTGGGGCTTTCCTGAAGAACTATATGAAACCATAAGCAAATGCATTGTAGCAAGTGTTGGTTCTATTCCCGCATTCTTCATCATTTGCAACAATTTCTCTGCCTTAAACTCACTTCCAGAATCTCGGGATATTTTCATCATCGTGTGGTAAAATGAACGGTCTAGTTTATAACCTTTGGAGAGAAGCTCGTCAAACAGTTGTTCAGCTTGTTCAAGGCATTTTTGCTTGCCAAAGGCAGAGATTAAGCTCTTGTATGTGTCCAGTTTTGGGTCCAGACCAATATTTCTCATTTTCTGCATAAGCAAGTACCCTTCTTCTGGTCGTCTGTCTCTACAATACATTATAATCAGAGTATTGTAAGTGGTCTCATCTGGTTCCAGTCCGGTTTCTTTTATCCTCTGATATACTTGAACTGTCTTCTTGTAATCATCGATAGCAGTATACATCTTCAGCATGGAATTCCATATAGCGAGCTCAACCTTGAAATTGGCCTCTTCCATTTCAGAGACCATAATTTCAGCATCTCTAACTCGTTTCCCTTTGCAGAGAAGCTCAATCATCATCCTATAAAGGCGAATCGTGGGTAAGTAACCAGCAGCTTTCATGCTACTGTATATCTTCTTTACCTCAAAGATATTTCCAGCCCGGGCAAATGCGTCAAGCATCAAAAGAATGGAGCTTTTACTAATCTTAAAGCCCATATCTTGCAATTCTTCAACAACAACGTAGAGCTCTTCAAGTCTTCCATCAACACACAAAGCATGCAACAAGATATTGATGGATTCAACAGTAGGAGGCGGACCATCCCTCATCATAGTGTTAAAAATAGCCCTTGCCCGCTCGTAACAGCCACACTCAGCATAAGCCGACATTAAGCTGTTCCATGTCTTCAGATCAGGTGTTCGTCCACTTTGTCTTAGGTTTCCAACCACACTCTCCGCTTTCTGCCATAGCTTTAGCTTTCCATAAGCCTCAATCATATCAGTATACATAGGCGAACAAGCAAAGTGGAAGCCTTTTGTCTCAGCTTGATTAACCACTTGATGAGCTGTCTCCGGAAAGCCAAGCTTGCAATACACAACAACCATGCTTTTATAAACACTTTCTGATGCTTCGCAGCTAGATAGTCTCAAGTCAGAGAAAATTTGAGAAGCTTCAGCGTAATGTTCATTTGCTACACAGCAGTGTAATAGAGTTTCATACATGGTGGAACTGCCACAACACCAGCCATGAACACATGGGTCAGCAAAATATTCATCTAGAGCAGCACTTATATTGTTAACCTTGCAATGTAGAACAGTTAGAGCTTCGTTTATAAGCCTTTTAGATCCACTGGCGTGGTCTTTCAAAAATTCAAGTAACTCAAACGCTTCTGAATGTCTGCCCGATGAACTGTAGGAACCCAAAATAGACAATAGAGTGTCGTTTTCCAAGTCATACCCATTGGTGATAGCCACTTTCAACTGTCTAGCAGCAAGGTCAAAGCATTCACCCTTAACAAGAACTGATGAAATTTCTAGTGGGTTCATGCCACACAATTCTTCCATGTCTCTGATGGTTTTCTGAATGTCGTCTGACCTGTTTTCCTTCATAAGTCCAAGTATCATCAACTCATACAGACCGTGAGACGGTGTAAGACAGTCAGAAATCATATCACGATATAAAACCCATGCCTTTATTGTCTCGTTGCCTCTTAGTAATATATCCAACATCACAGAATACGCTAAATTATCAGGTTTAGTGCCTGAGCGCAACATGCAACTGAAAGTATTCTCAGCCTCCTCTCGCTTCCCAGCCTTGGCATAACCGCAGATAAGAGCACTGTAGGTCTGCAGAGTTGGTTTGATCCCAACGTCAAGCATCTCAGACATTAAAGTTGCGGCTTCCACTGTTCTGTTTGCTTTTCCAAGTGAATCAATCAAAACAGTGTAAGTAATAGCATCAGGATTTCTACCTGACAAACCTTTCATGTCCTTATAAAGCTGCAGCGCAAGATCAAGTTGCCCCTGCTTGCCATACATGTGAATGATCGTGTTATAAGTCATCTCGTCTTTCCCAAACCCCATTTTCTGCATTTCTTGGTACACCTCTTTCACCTTCTCTGTATTTCTTTCCCTAGCAAAAGCATAGAGCAAAGAGTTGTATGTCACTGCATCAGGAAAATAACCTTTAAGCTCCAGCTCCGTGAAGAGCCTCTCGGCTTCAGTAGCGAGCCCACATCTTCCATAAACAGATATCATGGCATTATAAGTCCACAAGTCAGGCTGACACCGATGAGCTTCCATGTCCTCAAAAACCTTAACTGCACCCTCCAAATTAGAATACCGCGAACAGGCACTAAGAAGAGTGTTGTAAGTGATAGCATCTGGCCTAAGACCCGAAGTCCTCACCATCTCTAATAGCTCAACAGCCAGATTTGGAGTCAACCCACCCGACTTAAGCCTGGCATTGATAAGAGTATTGAAACTAATAAGGTCTGGAACACACCCTCTGTGACGCATTGCATCGAGCAGCTCTTGTGCCTTTGAAAACTTGCCACTACGAGAATACACCCCCATCATTGCGTTGTACACTTGAACGGTGTCTCCGACGGTTGGCTCAGCCCTAGTGAAAATCTCAACCGCAAGCGACTCCTGATTCCACCGTCCCAAAACACCGAGTATAGCTGCCACCATACGAGCATTAGGTGAGTGCCAATGACGGAGATTGAGCCACTCAAAAACCTCAAGAGCTCGTTGCCAGCTCTCCTGACCAACCGATTTGACGACGAAACAGTAATCCGTAGGAGTCATCTGAACAGGGCGAGCATCGAGAATATCCGCAACGAACTGATTAGGTTTCAGGCTCAGAATCTTATCAGTCAGAAACTTCACCCTCTCTCTCCAATCCTTGGCCTTTATCAGAGCCACCTTGTTCAATTTCTTCACTCTCCTTCTCCGACTCGCCACGATGGCGGCTTCATCACCTTTCGTCTTTTGCTGCGCGCTGGCGCCAATTGAGTCGACGACTTCACCGGAATCCGGTATATCGGAGACATCGGTTGAAGAAAGAGGAGAAGAAACGGGTTGGGATGGTGTTGAAGTTCTGGAATCGTAAGTCTCACGGAGATTCAAATGTGGCCATCGGACAGCGGGAGAAGCTCGACTATAAGTGAATTTCTGGGTAGAGCTAGTGCTGCTGATGTTCCCTTGTTGTTCATCTTTATTCTCCGGACTAAGGGTGGCGCGAACGGATAAAGCAGGAGGAAAAGCTAAAGCCCCTGCAGAAACCGCCATTATTATCTTCTCTCACCTTCATAAATCCGTTGCAGCATTACTGCCGTTAATTAGATAGATATGTGAGTGTGTGAGAGAGAGAGCCATTGATACTTTTTTTATTAGTGTCTCTTGGAAGAAGAAAAACTCCTTGCTGTCTTAGTTTTTTATAAACAGACACCCTGCCGTTTTGTTGTGAGGTAGACTTGAATCTAAACCAGTCTCAAAGAAGTAGTGAAATGATGGATGACGACGAGTGCTGTTGCATTATAACGTAATGTAAATGCAATGACCCTTATAGAGAGTAATATGGTTCTGAGTGCTAAACTTTTTTTTTTGACATTCATCATCTTCTCCAATGTAATTGGTTAATTGCAATCAAAATTGGTGACATTTTCATAGAGTGAAGATATGATTATCAATGTATCGGCGTTTTGAATTTGTTTCTGGAAATTAAACAAAAATTGTCAAAATAGAGGTCTGGGAGGGAGGGACTAATACAATAACTGACCCAGTCTGGAAAAATTGGAGAAATTAAAAACAGCTAATCTTTTGTTTCTCGAGAATTTGTAACGCTCAT
Source organism: Capsella rubella (assembly GCF_000375325.1). Taxonomy (NCBI): domain Eukaryota; kingdom Viridiplantae; phylum Streptophyta; class Magnoliopsida; order Brassicales; family Brassicaceae; genus Capsella; species Capsella rubella. The sequence goes on from NW_006238921.1 coordinate 6,329,815, forward strand.
CAAGTCTTCTTCTTCATCTGCTGCTTCTTCTTCTTCTCTCTAGTAACGACCAATACCCCAGACCCTGACAACTCCATCAGTGTAACCACTGAACAATGTGCTTCCATCGGCACTCCAGTTCAAACTTGTGCAGTAGATCACCTGCATTTTACAAATATTATCAATATCTTCTTCCTATCTAAGTCAAAACCTTTGAAGCAGAGTAACATTCCAGATCATAAAATCCCGATTTTCAAAGCTATTGTCATCAGGGAAAGGATTCAGGCAGAACCTACTTAGGCAATTTCTAACCAAAATCTGTCATAACTGAACATACATCACTACTTCTAATGCATACAATAAAACGATCAATGTAGCACAAACGATGATTTGTATTGACAGAGAACCAACTACTATCGAAACAACAAGTAGGATATTATATATGAACAATGACGACATACCTTCTTCTGGTTACCAGTTCCAACGCCACCATCAGCCTTCTCTGCCTCGGCCTTGAGATCAACCTTCAAATCCTCAACAACACTCTTGCTCTCTAGATCCCAGATCTTAATGCTGTTCTCTGTCGCAGCACACAACCAGTATCTGTTAGGACTGAAGCAAAGAGAGTGAATGATAGAGCCAGCCTCAAGCGAGTAGAGCTTCTTTCCCTCTGCCAAATCCCACAACAAGATAACACCATCTTTCCCACCACTGGCGCATAGTGAACCATCAGGCGAGACAGCGACAGTGTTGAGGTAACCCGTGTGTCCGACAAGAGAGTTCTTCAGCTTACAGTTCTGGAGATTCCACACTTTCACGGTGTGATCCCACGAAGCGGAAACAATGGTGGGCACGTTCGTGTTAGGGCTAAACCTGACACAGCTAATCCATTCCTTGTGACCATCACCTTCGGAGATGGTGTACTTGCATTCACCAAGTGTGTTCCACAGCTTGATCGTGCGGTCACGGGACGCAGATACGATCTGACGGTTATCAACGGAGAATGCGACTGAGAGCACATCTTTCGTGTGTCCGACGAAACGACGGGTCGAGACGCCGGTAGCGAGATCCCACAGACGGAGCTCACCGTCCCAGCTTCCGGAGAGTGCAAACTGACCGTCCGATGAGAGGACGACATCTTCGACAAAGTGAGAGTGACCAGTGAGCCTACGCTGAGCAACACCGTACGACTTGTCGTCCTTGGTGAGTTTCCAAAGGATGATGGATTTGTCACGCGACGCTGTGACAATGATGTCGGAATTGTCGATCGGTGTAGCGATGGCCGTGACCATATCGGTGTGGGCGCGCATAGTGCCCTTCAGTACAAGTCCCTCGGCCATGTTTAGAGGTTCTGAGCGGAGAGACTCTAGCTTACGTTTCTTCTTCTTACTCACGAAAATGGCGTAACAGTGCGAGAGATTTGGAGGTTTACCGAAATGTTGGTATTTATACTCTAGGTCTAAAAATTGGAAGAAATTAGGGTTTAGTGTCGTGGTTTCTGCAAGAGAAGACTGCTTATTTGGGCCGACGTTTCCTGGTCAACCATAGGTAGTTTTCGGAAATTGAATTTGCTTAAACGGGCCGTACATGGGCTTCTTCTGATATTAGTTTTGTTGGAGCTGTTTATGTTGTTAGGAGTTGAGAGACTTGAGACATGTTTGATCCCAAGAAAGATCAGAAGATTAAAAACGAATCCGATTGAAATGTACAAGCGTTTTCTAAAACACAACACAAAGAACACAGTCTGATTTGTTCATAATTTAGCTTTCACTAATTATTCTTAAGGTTTTAATCGTGGAGTGCACAACACACAGTAGCTTTATGATGACCTTGGTAGACCTTCACTTCTTTTCCCGCTGGCATCGACCACAATCTAGCCGTCATGTCCGATGATGCTGTACAGATATTACAAAATCAAAACCAGTTTAAAGATTGTTCTGTTAAGTTTTCCATTGGTTTAACTTAAGATAGAGATCAGTAGTACCTGTCACAAGAAATTCACCATCCACTGAAAATACGCAGTCCCAGACCCATCTTTGATGTCCTGTTAGATAAAATTAATGAAAGTGTAAGAAAGGGTAAGGGAGAACGAATCATGTTAGCAAAATCATGGAGACCAAACCTGTTAAAACTTTCTCTAATTTGAAACCATCGACGTTCCATATTTTGACGGTTTTATCAGATGATGCGGTCGCTAGATATCTGCTTACACATATACACTCGTCAGCGTTGAAGCGAGATGACAAAGAAAATGGGTTTAAGAGAAAGAATAAGAAACACATTACTTGTTTGCAGGCGAGAGGAGACATTTGAGGATGTGACCATTATGCGCTTGTAGCTTATGAAGCGGCTCAAACTCGGTCATTGTCTGAAAAAGAATAAGTATTTTTAGCGGCATGGAAATCACAAGAATGCGACTGTCACATGATTAAGAAATGTTTACATATTTGAAAATTACCTGCTTTCCACGCAGCAAGCGCCATACATAACATGTTCCACGGTTGTTAGCAGCAACCACCATTGTCCCATCCCACATAACAGTTAAAGATCGTACAGCAGTATCAACTTCTGGTACCTATAGTTACACCCCAAGTGATTATCTACAGATTCTCAGACAATGTAACTAGGACAAAGAAATTAAGACGTGTCAAAAGGCAATTACCAGTTCACAGCTACACGAATTTGCTCTGAGATCCCATACACGTATATTTCCATTTTGGTCTCCAGATATCAATTCAGTCTGTACAAAAGTGAAAATTCATGATAAAGACTAAACAGATACCTACCAGAAAAAACACCAGAGCTTTCTTTAACACACTACGAAGCTAAAAGCCAGAGAAAAACAGTCAACACCAGCAGAGGACTTGGCTAGTTGATGTACCTGATTTGGGTGTAGAACAACTGTGTTAACTGCAGCAACACTTTCATACTCCTTTTGGCAACCCGGAGCCCTGCATTTTGGTTTACCGAGTCAGTAACTTGTTCCTAAGAATACAACTCAACTCAAGAAGGTATGCTCCAGGACGTGTAATGTTCTTAGGATTTTCATAACTGTGTATTCAATATCCTTGCCATCTCCTAGAATCCACACTTGAATGAAGCTATAAACTCTCAGCTAAAAGAAGATGACATGATCTACCTCAAGTCCCAAATCTTAACTGTGCCATCCTCTGATCCTGAGTACATCCATTTCCCATCACATTGGAATCCTACTGCCATAACATTGTTGGTATGTGAATCATAGGTCATCACCTGATACGCACCAAGACTCCTTCAAAATCATTCAAGCAAGATAAAAGGAAAAAAAAAACACTCCATTGAAAAAGAAGGAGTTTTTACAGGTTGGGGGCTGTTGGAATTGACATCAAAGAGTCGTATATGAGGATTGCAAGCTGCTGCTAGATAACGCTTATCTGGGGTTATCTCCAATCTATTTACATGCTGAAAATGCAACATCAAAAACAGAAACTTTGTATTAGTCTCATTGTTACTCCATAAGGTATTCAATGATAACCCAGAAATTCACAAAATTAAGTGCGGGAGAGAGAAACAAACCGAATCAGGGTACTGAATGGTACGGTAACATCGTCCAGTTTCGGCTTCCCAGAATCGGATCGTGTGATCATAGCTAGCCGTGGCAAGAATCACAGAAGGCTGACTCATTCTCGATCGATTTTATCCCGATCGAAATAATGAACCAACCATTTGGTAATTTTTGCTGATTCCTGGAAACCAATTCAAATCCCCTTTCTCGAAGAATCAAAAGACGAATACCTTGATCCAAATTCAAGCTAGGGTTTCGTAAAATTGAGGAAACGAAAACAGGAAGAGAACTGTAAATAAATTGGAGAGAAAGGGGAAGAAGAAGACAAAGAAAGTGAAAGAGAAGAAGAAGACGAGAAAAATAGGGTTTTACTGAGAACTTATCATAATTAAAAATAAGGCGGGGAGCTTCTAGTATAAATATTTATATGTTGGGGTCATATATACATGTGTGAATAAGTAAGGGGCCATTTTGCTATTTCAGAACATGAAAACCTTTTCTCTTCACTGACTCTCTCTGTTTGTCCACTTACAGAACAGTAGTATCATTGGAAGCTTTTAGAAGTTTAGAATATTTTTTAAAAAAGACCTGTGGCTTCAATTTGGCTTTCATTAACTCAGTTTCCTCTGAAATCATGAACCTTATAAGCTCTTTCGTCCCATTGAAGAAAATGAAGGAATGTTCTGTCTTGTAGTTATATGATTTGTTTCTCGGATAAGCTGAAGGCTCTTAATTAGTGCTTTGATCCTATGTTTAGTAGGTCTTCTGGAGAAACCTTGGAGCACATACAATGCTAGACTTGTGTTAGAAGACGGCTCCGTGTGGTCGGCTAAATCATTTGGTGCTTCTGGAACCCGTGTTGCTAAATTGGTATTTAATACCTCTTTGACAGGGTGTGATTCTTTTGTCTTAACATTGCTATGCATTTCCTGGATCTTTAATGGAGTAGTATGATTGCATTGTATCTGTTTTAAAGGTATCAATAAATTCTGACTGATCCTAGATACGCTGGCCAATTTGAGCTAATGACAAATCCTCAGATCGGTAGCACTGGTGTGAATCCAGGTGATTGCAAATTCCGGTTTGAAGTTTTGAAACATTTACTGCACGATGTATGTTGTGTTCTGACTTCTGAGGTTGAGATATGTTATAATTTGCTTTCTCCCAGATGATGAAGAATCAAGGCAATGTCTTTAGGCTGGTTTAGTAACAAGAAGTCTAAGCATCAGGTAAACATATCAATTCTGATACCTCACCTCCAGGAATATTTTAGTCTACTGGAGTCTCTTTCCATTTTCCAATACATCGACATGATAGACTTTGAGAATCATAATTTTTGCAGTACCTCAAACTATAGAGATGTACGAAAACACTTGGTGACTATCTAGCAGAGAGGAACATTATGGGAATCTGTAAATTTGTTTGGTTATTGATACTAATTTAGATTTCAAGATATTATACAAATTGGGTTTATAACTTTACTCATTTTACCAGATGATCTTGACACACGGGCAATAACCCGTCGAGTAAGAGAAAGTGGCAGTCTTAACGATTAAGAGAAAGTGGCAGTTAACGGTGTAGTGGCAGTCTTTTCGATCTTTTAGTCTGATCAAAACAAAACCAAAACAAAACCGGAATGAAAACAATTCGCTCCAGAACCAAAGATCCAAAACAAAGAAATCTTGAAACGTTACCAATTCATTCCGAAGGTTCTAGTTGACTAATTAACTTTTGGATTGAAGTGCTTTCTACACGTGGGCCTCTACTTGTAACCGGAATGTCAAATGAACCGGTTCAATAATACATTGTACAAACAAAAGTGACTTGGTAATGTTGGTCCATTTTATTAAATGTTGGATTCAATTTCGTACCTAATTTAGCATATGTATATGATTCGATTTTTCTAAACCGACGAGAACCTAAAATCGGTCTATTGAAAATTGAAATTACCGAGTTCAGTTCAATATCTTTCGGTCGGAACCGTATGTTGTTTTGACCTAATAAAGTAAATTGACTTTTTAATTCGGTTAAGTTCGGTTAGATAAAGAGAAAAAATGAGATTCTGATGAGCTTTTGTGTTGAGAGATTCAGTTTCCAAAACTAGAGAATCTGTGTATCGTCGCCTCAAGTGATAACACATTCTCTCATTCATTCGCCCAAGGGATAGATCGGAGCTAAAAGCCATCCTCTCGCCGGAAATTTTTTTTCTGATTTTTTTTTTTAATTAACCTTCAAGACAGATAACAACAACACGACAGGGGAATCTTAGCCTCTCTCTCTATCTCTTCCAACTTTATCTCTCTGTCTATAGAAGAAATTGAGATATCTTCAACACGAAGCTTTTTGGTTTTGTTCTTTAATCTTTTCTAAAACAATTCAGTCAATGGATTCGTTGGTTCGAATTCAGTAGCTTCAAAGGTCATGGATTTAGTCAGGTATGTTGTAAATCTCCTTTTATGTTTCGTTGCTCTCTCTCTATTTGATTTCAAGTTCCGTGGGGTTTTAGATAAACGTTTACAACTGAGAAATTAGGTTTTCTTTTTCTTTTTTTTTTAATCGATTGATTACAAGTTTATTGCGTTTTCTGGAAAATTTTAAGGGGTTTGTGGAGAAAACATAGAAGGAAGATTTTGGTGACGACGACTTGTTTGGGAAGTGGGTATTTGCTCTACAAACTATACAATGCCCATACTCGTAAGCTCGCTGACTTGGAACAAGAGCTTGCTAACGAGCGTGTGAATGATGAGATCATCAAAACCCAGTTGAGTTTTTTTGACACCATAAGACAGAGCAGTGGTTTGGTTGTTTCTCAGTTTTTTAGTGCTTATATATGTTATTGTTTTTGGGTTTGTTGTTCTGTATTGCTTGGTTAGAATGAAGGCCCATTTCGACAACATTCAGATGATTGCTGATACTGCAACATTGCCTCACGCAATGCATCACTTGAGTAGCCGTTTAGTAGAAGAGATGGATGTCTCTAGTATTATGGCGAAGCTAAGCAAAGGAAAAGGGATTTTGATTCCTTCTGAGAAGCTTCAACTTTGGAATGAACTCAAAATTTTGAGTGCGTACTTCTCTTTCTCTCTCTCTTGCTATCTATACATATATTATCTGTGGACAACATTAGATCGTGTGATTGAACTTTCATTTTGTGTCCAGGTTTCACGAGGATGGTTTTGTCCCTTTGGTCAGTCACTATGCTTAGTTTGTACATTAGGGTTCAAGTCAATATTTTGGGCAGACATTTATATATCGACACTGCTAGAGGTCTTGGCAACTCACATTTACTTGTAAGACCTTTTTCTTCCCTTTTTTTATACTTCCTTAAGAATCATTGTTAGTTTATCAATTCCACAAGAATCATTGTTTGTTCTACGATTCACTATTATATGCTAATCTTGTTATTCATTTTGGACATACTCTCTTTTTGTTTTTGTTTTTTTGACAGGAAGAATTAGATCTCATAGATAGAGATGACGAACAAAAGTTTTTAACAAGCGCTGATTTTCTTGCGACCACTGGCATGGCGAATTTGATTTGTAATATGCAGAGTGCTGTGAAAGAAGTTCTGAAGGGGTATAATTTACATCACAGACTTACTATGAAAGATCTCTCGTTTGTTTCTTGATTAGTTTTGTGGTGCCAAATATGCTTACGAAGATCATCCTTATACTTGGTGAATGTATGACGAAATGTAATGATGTGTGTTTAATTGCAGAAAACAGTTGAAGGATGTGTTAACCACAAGGGTTCTTCAAGAAACTGTGATGCGGATACTAGATGTGTTTATGAGCACTGAAAGTCCACATCACTGGGTAGATTATCTAATGATGTCCCAAGATACGACCACTGATGCTTCCTCTCCTGATGCAACTGTCTCCAAGTTTCATCAACTCATAACCGAGACGCGGGAAGTACTCACTAGGTAACACTATCTCTGCTCTTTAACCAGCAAAAGACGAAAACTTCACTTCTTTATATAAAGCTGTGTCCTCTGTTTTTGCTTTAATGATCAAAGCATGAAAAAAGAGGAGGCTTCTTTCTTTTTTTTTTTTTGTTGCAGCCTGTAAAGATTTATCGGTCTTGTTTTCTTGTTGCAGCAATGATTTTACAAATGTAGCAGAGATCTCACTCAAGTCTTGTGCCGTTGCGTTAGTAGAGGAGATGGAAACAAAGACCGGTCTGGCCACAGGGATGCAATTGGCGAAGCTACTACCACAGATTGAGAAGACAATGCCGGAGATTTCAGCTGAACCGGACAAGAACCGGTTCTTGCAACTCATCCGAGATTTGCCTGAAGTTAAACTCTTTTTCACTCTTTTATACGCAAATATGCCTCAGTAGCATTATTTATACGCAAATTTGCCGATTCCAAATTCCCAAATTGTGTGTTTCTGTTTTATTTTTCTTTTCAATTTAATCCAAAATAGTAAAATCAAACATCATTAAAATAATCGTTCAATAGCATATTCCTTGAAGCATATTAACATATCTAACATAACAGAGACGAACATTTCAATCTGAAACATGACGAGTACGCAAATGAGATCGTTATTGACGTTACCGGACTAGTTTATAACTTCATTGATCTTGTGCATAGATATGAAGTAATTTAATTCGAAGATACATTAGACCGGCACGACTAATTGTACATGCTCTTTAGATAAAACCTAGCAAGGGGAAGTTGGGAATTTACATTTGCACAAACGTCTGCTATTGTCTACATCATAGATGCTACACTCGCAAGAAAAAGGGTACTCTTTGATTTTGTTAAAGCCTTTGATGCACGTCTTGTTCCCATCCCATCCACAGTTTTGTTCGAATACTTGTGACTTGATGCACACCACATTCTCCTCCACCGATTTCACCTCTTTAACAAATTGACAAAATGCAGCAAGTTTATAATCTTGAATATATATAACCTTTTTCTTTATTTCAAAAGAACAAACATTACGTACGTACCTTTCACGTGGTTGAGAACACAATACATAAGAATACAGGAAACCATAAACCAAGTAAAAGACTTCATGATTCGACCAAAAAATTGATATAAAAAATATTGTCTGAATATGCAGAAACTTCCTTTTTGCTTAGCTCTTATACTAAAGTAGGTTAGTCTTCTTCATATATATATATATATAATGAATTAATTTTATTTCTAATATTCAATTATATATATAGTTATAAATATTAAGCTATATAATTTTTATTGACTTGACCATATATTTTCCAAATTACTCTAACTTAGTATGTTAAAAAAGTCAAAGCATTAAGTATTTAGTAATTTCAAAATATTATATATGCTAATAACAGAACAATTTTAATAAAATTCTAGATATAGAATAAAATGAGAGATGTTTGGTTTGGTGGTCTAATTGTCTAAAGAGTAAAGAGGGTAAGGATAAGCAAAATATGTGTTTATTAATGCGAGTAAAATGATAGATCTTTCTTGTTCCTTCTACATCGATATTATTTTGCGCTTACAAGATAAAATAAATCACTGCTAATAATATATATGTTTTGTTGCTGCAAAATGTCTTCAAGAAATTCATGTGTCATTAAGACGTTAATGTCTAAGATAGCTCTCTACCTGATTCGAATATTGATTGGTTTTTTTTTTTTTTTTGTCGCCAAATTTTTGATTGGTTTTTCAGAGACTACGTTTCTGATAAAACAGGTTGCAACCTTATAGTGAACAATTTTGATATGATCTACATTGCATATTGCAATAGGTCTAAAATATCATCATTGATAAAAAGGTTACATCATCATTCTTTTAACTACCATATCGTAAAGGGTCATGGCTTGATAAATTAAACAGTTTCGATACCTCCAAAAACAATTACTTATCCCACACGGCTACCTGATAGGAAAGCTGATGACTTCACAAAACTGCCAAAATAACTGTCTCGATGTTTTGAGACTCAAACCAAACTGGCCTACAACAGCTGTTTCAATCTGAATCCACTTTACTTAAAGTACCACCTCAAAGCAAGGGAGGCACGTCACTGCAGTTGAAGTGGCTCAAGCAAGGGAGGTACCTCATTGCAGTTTAAGTGACTCGACATTCTCTAGTTTCTCTTCTAAGTTCCATCCCCTGAAACACACAACCCGCAATTTTAGTATTGAGCCTAATCCAAATTTTGAATGATGGAAAGAGGTAAGAACATATTTTCTTCACCTTTCAGCAGCTTCCTTTTTATAAGACTCGATTTGTGTCTCGAGCACGGCACAAGCAGACTGGATCTCCATATTCTTCACACATAGCTGTCTCCATTCTTGAGATAGAGCATTGAGCTCGTATGATGTCGTTTGCTAATAATATACACACACATTAAAGTTTCAGATTACCCCGTAAACCGAAGAGAATAGTGCACAGAAGATCATGTAAAATGATTTAAAGTATTCATTCACCTGATGATACTTCCTTTCCCGATTTACTTTTTCAATTTCCTCATTCTGCTCCTGAGCTAGTCTTTGCATTCTGCAATATAGAAACCAAATAGAGTGTTGGGACCAGAAAGATAGATAAGAGTTTTACAAAGAGTGACATGCCCACGAAGAGCTTCTTATGTTTCAAGGGAACAAAGAAGCTTTTTACGCATAAAGCACATGAAGAAAAAAACGCAAAGCAAGACTAATAAAGCCAAAGAAGCATGGTTCTGCAGATCATCTAGGATAAATACAATCTATTAACACAAGATCTTGAACCCTTTTAATCTCAATTAACAATGTAACGACAGACAATTCAATATGAGTGTGAACAAACCTGGACAAGAATACTTCTAACCGATGGTTGTTCTGTCTCCAGAGCTCTGGACCATGTTTTGACATCAATTCCAAATTCTCAAGCCTGTGAATTAACAAATCTACAGTTTAAAATAGGAAATCAGAATTAACAAATCATGTAGCACAAACATTAAGAAATTTGGCTTACTCGAACATCTTGTGTTGCAGTGACCGATGATTCTTCTGAAGAGACAGCTTCCAGGCAGCATCGTCGTTTTTCTTACTAGCAGGCGGCACTTCAAGCTTGTATCGGGATTCAAAATCTATCCGCACAGGAGGCTTCCCAGCTCTAACACGCTCATACTCTTTGCTAAGTGTTGGGCAGTTCTGATATTGGTTTCAAAACAAACCAACGGAGCCAAAACCAATCAATACATCAGCCCAAAAACGTACAAATTTATCCTGTTGACCTAATTCCTGAAACTAACTACAAGATCTGAAATAGTTCTTCTAATTAAAAGAGGGCTATAAACAATGATATCTTCAGGAAACACAGAAAATAAGACTATATGCTCATGAGGATTCCATTCAACTCAGAAACCTTAAACTAAAACTAATATTGACAAGTAACCCAAACTCTCTGCTTCACATTTTCTCTCCGATTAAGAAGAAAACGAATAGAACACGAACCCCTAAGATAACAAGCGCAAAATCAACATTACGACTACAAAATCCAAGATGAAGCAAAACCCAGAAACGAAAACGATTGGAAATCACCAAAATTTCATCGAACTCACTTCAACCCTAATTCAAAACCCGAGCTAGAGATACGAACAAAGAAATCGATTTAAAAAAAAAAGAAAAGAAAGAAAGAATCCAGAGTGAAATTGACCTCGAAATCAAACTTTGGAAGAGGAGGCAGGTCCTTGAGAAAGTCAGCTGGCTTCTTAGAGCTCCGGCGCATCTCTTCCTCCACCAAGCGGTCTACCTCCGACTTAATCAATGGATTGCCATAGTCGTCGTCTATATAAGGAAGCGCATCGATAATTTCTGCGTTCGCAGCACTCGCCCAGGGCCTCGCAGCCTCCGGCGCCGCCTCTAGCATCAAAACGTCCCCATTGTTCGTCGCCATAATCGAGTCTCGACTTCACAAATTGAAAGTGCCTGAGAGAGTGAGAAAGAGGAAATAGAGAGAGAGAGAGACCCCCAAGTTAAAAGAATATATAAATACTATTAGTTATAACCGGTTCAATAAGCCCGACCTTGGTCCATTGGGCCTTACTTTTAACGCTCCTAAATTTCAAAAGTTGCTTCGGTTTTTTTTTTTTTTTTTTTTTTTTTTTTTTTTTTTTTTTTTTTTGGTTTTTTGGGCAACGATTTGGTTTCATTTAAATTTGTTATTAATTTCTAAAACTAAAAGCTTGCCAAGTTTGTCGATCTCTCGTTTACGGCCACTTCGCTTTTTTCTTCCTAAATTATTCTAAACTAGTATTCTAACCCGTACTACGTATGGGCAAACATTTACTAAATATTTGTATTAATCTATATTACATATTAACAACTAATAAAAACACCTCAAATCTTAAAGTTTTATGAAACATATCTTAGCACAAAGAACCAAAAATGCAAAACGATTAAAATTTGTTGCTTTTAATAGTAGATAAAAGCAATGTAAAGTTGGATAACAAACAAAAAAAGCAATGTAGAGAGGAAGAAATGATGAATATAATACCAGTAGTTTAGGAACAAATCAGCTTTTGAGCCGGCTATTGTGTTGTTGTTTTTGATAGTTCATCAATCTGGAAAAGTAAAACAAAACTCATGGTAAACTTAATGACTTTGATATGCTCGGTGGATTGATTTTCACACCAATTTAACCGTGTTTAAGAACTCTATCTAAAACACCAAAATGTAAATAACGAATTCTATAAGAAAACAGAACTTATCTGGAACAAATAGTTGTTTAAACTATTGACATAATACTTTGAATTGGAGCAGAAGACACTTCATCTGTGGAGCCATAGACTATTTTAATAATTCTTCTTCCTAATAGAACCGATGAAGACCGGAGATGATGAATAGAGAGCGAGATGTTGAAAACAAATAAACATGAGATTGAGTTAATGGTTATTTAAAATAGAAAATATGGTTTGTAAGACTGTTTTACTGTGAACGTGGGTTCATAAATCGTGGGAACAAATTTTCAAGAATTAAACTGCCTATTTTTGAGGAAGTTATTCTCACGTAACACATTTTTTATTTATAATTTTTTAATTAATCTTTTAAAATATGAAGTAAATCTATGTGGCATAATATTATTTGCCATGTGACTTGTGCTTTATAAGATAAAAGATAACTATTTTTGGACGTGTGCATTAACTATCGATAAATAAAAGTTACACACTTGTTTAGAAAGAGCCAAACATTGAACAAGAAGTTTCTGCATGTAACAAAGACAATATATACATATTTTGTCGAATCATGAAGTCGAGTACTTTGTTTATGTTTTCTTGTCTTCTCATGTTTTGTGTTCTCAATCACGTGAAACGTACGTAGTGTGATCCCGTTACAATCATCATTAATTTTGTGTGTGATACACACGTACGTATGTGATTGATAAAATAATACATATATATAGAGGTGAGATCGGGGGTGTCTAGTACGAAGGCGAAGAAGGTGTGCACAAAGTCACAAGTATTCGAAAAAAATTGTGGGTTGGACGGAAACAAGACATGCATCAAAGGCTTTAATAAAATCAAACAGTACCCTTTTCATTGCGACTGTGACCTTTACATTCCAACCGAGAGCAAACGTTTGTGCACATGTAAATTTCCAACAACCCCTTGCTAGCTAGGTTTTTAATCAGTTGCCTACTTCTTTAACCATGTATTATCTCTCTAATTATGTCCACTATAAATTAAGAGAAAATGATCTATATAGGATTTCGAATAACCTTGATATATATTTGAGATAAATTCATCTCTAATGTATCTTCAAATTAAGTTACCTTTATATCTATGTTAAAGATCAATAAAGTTATAAACTAGTTTGGTAATTATATCGATAAAGATCTTATATATGTATGTACTTATTCAGATAATATTTTAGACATATTCTCAAAAAATTTGTCGAACTTTTGTCCATCTGATCAATATTCATTGCCAATTTTCGATAAAGAAAAGCAACATACTTCTTTACAAGAGCCAAATTAAAGTGCAAAACAAACAGAAAAGTTATGCATTTTTGAATAGCTTAAACGTCCCTTGCTTCAAAACAAAAGTTAGAGATAAGAAATATGATCATACAATGAATATAATTTCTTTTTTGACATGTTACGTATGTAATTTCTTTTTGTCATACTTTGATAATATATTAGGTGTTGAAAATTTACTATATATCAGACTAGGGTAATTCTTTTTGGGCAAACGACTAGGGTAATTAACGATAACTATATATTTGTGTTTTAACTACTCTGATGGTGACAAAAAAAAAAAAACCTAAACCTACTCTGATATTTATTTTTCTCTTCTTGTATTATTGTTGTAATAGTAACAAGAACCATATGCATCAATGAGACACATGTAATAAGACCAAAAATGCGAGGACTGAGAAAAGTGCCTCTCTTTAGACCTATTACACTATGCAATTAATAACTTCACATCAAGATTGGTCATTAGAAAGTTGCAACTGATTTTATTAAGGACTCATGCACACACGAAGTTCTGCTTTTCTTGAGGACATTTTGCAGCAATAAATCATACATTAATTACTAGTGGTGTATTTATCTTGTAAGTTCAAAATAATATCGATGTAGAAGGAACAAGAAAGATGACTATAAGAAGGTAATTTACAACAACAACAACAAAATGTTATAATTAGAAATTCAGAATGCATGCATACAAGCTCCTCCATACAATTTTGTTTTCTAAAAATACACCGCAAACTTTTTTTATCTCCTTGACTTGATCTTACATGTATCTTTAGCTTTCTCCTAATTTAGGTTAGGTAACATTTGTTCTCTCTATATAGGAATAGGATACTTCACTACAAGAGCCACCACGCAAACAGGAAGTTCATGCATGTAACAAATCAGACAATATCTTTTAATCAGTTTTTATCGAATCATGAAGTCGAGTACTTGGATAATAGTTTCTTGTGTTCTCATGTTTTGTGTTCTCAATCACGTGAAAGGTACGTATATACGTAATGAGTATACTATTGTTCTTTTGATGTAGAGATTAGTATCCGGGTTATAAACAAGTTTCAAACTTGCTGCATTATCAATTATTTCTTAATATACACGTACGCTTTATCCCTATATATATAATGTAACAGTACCATTTGTTGTGTGTGTGTGTGTACGTGATTAATAAAAAAAAAAGAGGTGAAATCTCTGGAGAAGAAGGTGAATAAGGTGTGCATAAGGGCACAAGTATTCGAGCAAAACTGTGGGTGGGATGGGAACAAGACGTGCATCGCAGGCTTTAACAAAATCAAACGATACCCTTTTTCTTGCGAGTGTACCATTTACGTTGAAGCCAATAGCAGACGTTTGTGCAGATGTAAATTTCCAACTACCCCTTGCTAAGTTTTTATCTAAGTTTGTCGATCATATATAAACCCAAAGGTTCATTTACCAGTAAGAAGAACCATATTGTACTTCCAATTCCTTCCGGGTCACTCTAAAATATGATCTGAAAGGTTTAGCCTCCAACATTTTCAGAATTTGATCTCTTAATCAGTAGAATCAAATCTTATAATTAATCAGTAAGAAAAGGGAAATTAATATTTTGGGATTAAAGGTTACCCCCATTGGGATTGTCAGCTTAACGTGGCTAATTTAATTTAAGCTCTCTCAAAGGTTTCTTCTGTTAGAGCATCTTTAAAGTGAACAATCCATACTTGAGAACACCCCTATGATGCACTAGGGCTAAGGCAGGTCACGTGTCGTAACTTTGGTTTAGGTGATCGGTTCGGATTTTGAAATAAAAGTTGTTGTCGTTAAATTCATGAGTTAAGACAATAAATTAGACCTATGCACGTTTTTGTGTGTCTTTGGCTACTAAACATAAATATAAATCTAAGCAGTAACCTAAGGCGGTCAAGCCCATAGATAATGTTAATTTTTAGTTACAAAGAGACAATATTTTATTAAAGACCAGAGACAATGCTTTCATATTGGACTTTTTTTTTTCAGATTCAAAATAAATATACGATTTTGGAAGATTGTGAAAGTAATATGTATTTTTTTCATCATATTCCAGCTTTCCTTAACATTATAACTTAGTTACTTTTTTGTAATTTCGTGGATCCATGCATTGTATTGTAAGTTTGTAACTGATCCTTGAGCATAAGTTATTTTACTGAATAAAAAATTTAACCAGAAAATGACGGATCATTTGCTCATAATCATTTTTTAAAAATCTTGGACCTATTTTGTCACAAAAATAAATTATATATTTCTTAACCGATGACTCTACCAACTTCTTTTCAATAAATATATTTTTATATGTATTGACACAATTTTAAATTTCGTATTGCAATTTTCAACAAAGAGAAAGAAAAAAAAAAAAAAGAATCATCGTAGATGTGAAGGTGCACACGTACGTCGTCATGCGACCCACCAAATAGGCTACAAGACGCGGAACTTGTTAGAATGTCTCTTTCCTACTTAACAACCTTCTTATTTTGCTATTATTATTATTAGCGATCTCTCTTATTATATAGTTTATGGTATGATTCCTCTTAATTATGATATGTTTCGTATTACCACCTAAATTAATTAATTGGAAAAAACTCATACTTTGCTTACCACATTTCAATTGGATGTTGAGGTAATCACCGCACGTTTCGGATGATTAGATATAAGCTTTCTCTTAACTAGATTTAGTCCTTCATATTCTATAGTAAGACTCAAGTTATATATCAAAACTAATCATTATTGATATTGAAGATAAGCACCAATGATTATAACCAGTAGATTGGTGATGATGTACAGTTTCAGAGTCTTAGAACAATCACATCCGCATACGACACTATATATGACCATAGCTCACGAACCATTTTCACTACTAATTAATAGAGTAAAAAGTCATCTAAAAGTATTGACAATGTATATATCCATTGCTAGTAGGGTAACGATCACTATTTGTGTTTTAACAACTCTACAAAAACATTTCAACGGAGTTAGTCTAATTAGATTGAGATACTTATTAGAACTACTTAATTTAAGACCATAACATCAATTATTGAAATCAAGTATTACATAGGAAAAATATATAAATGTAATGAAAGATTGTTGGGAAAAAAGTCCAAAGTCGACAATGGAACAACCAAGTATCACATAAATCTAGAAAAATGTCACCAACTGTTAGTTGATTCATAGCTTTCAGGCCACATTTGATTCAGCTGCCTCCCTTCGTTAATTGGAACCAGAAAAACTAAACAATCAACAAATCAATCAATCATTTAGATTTTGGTTGTGTCTGTCTTAACAGTCAACTTACAAAGTTTCTTTCATTTCCATTATTTTATTAAAGAAAAGTACTCAGTTTATGAACTTCCATTATGTTCAATATTTTTTATTTAAATATGTTTTGCTGTATTTTCGATAATTTTGTTTGTTTTTTTCTTTGCTAACCACACATTTACATGATAAAATATATTTTTTCTTCATTGATAATCCAATTTGGAAAAGAAAAATTATACAAAAAAATAATCACACATTGTAATTCTGTTTGTTTATTAAAATTATATCTATTAAATTACTTGAAATAATTAACGAAACTAAAAAGAAGAATCGTGGGGAGCATTAACTAAGCTGCTTACTAAGACTTGTTCTTCGACTAACAACTTCTTCATGCCCTCCAAATCCTTCCTCTCCAATGCCGACACTCTCCTGATTTATAAAAATTACTAGTAAGACCCCTCTCTTCTTTTATTAATACACTAATTAATATTCATTCAACATGTATTATTAATCTTCAACACCTAAACGTTTTCTTCCTGATCTTGTCTTCAAATCTTATAGAGACAAAAATACACACGACCAATTTCTTAGAACAAGTTTTTAAATACTTCAGACAATCCTCTCCCTCTCTCACATTCATTCATCTCTCTCTCTCTCTCTCTCTACATTGGCGAGAAGACTGGTTTTTAGAGGTTTCTTGTAGCACAAGAAAGATCAAAGTTTGTGTGACTTTGTTACCAAAAGAAAAACAAAAAAGTTTGTGTAACTTGATGAGAAACAAAGTAATGACAGAGAAGGATCTTCTTTACGACACAATACTTGCTCGTAGCTTTAGCAAAAACGAGCAGAAGAAACTTGGCTATGGAGCTTTCGTCGCCTCTCTTCTCTTCGTCTTCACTCTTTGCACTGTCTTTAAACCTTATCTCAGCCCTCTACCAATCGGTACTGTCCCTTACCACGTTTTCCAAAACGTCATACGCAAAACCAATCAATTTTTTAACGTTTATCTTTTGTTTCTTCAGTGGAGTTACAAGTATCAGTTGACGCTGGTCTCAGAATGCTGAGAATAACCGAACCGCAGAAACCACAAGCGATAAGGAGCAGCAACGATGCAGCATCTGAAGATTCTGAGGAACTCATTGTCCCAACGAAGCAAGATGATGTTATTACACCAAGTACAGTAATTATTACTCAAAGCCTAGTCGGTTCTGATAATCAGAAGCTTAGTGTGTGCAACGACACAAGCTTGCCCAAGAATCATCTTGATTCGTTTAATTGTACTACCAACACTACAATCTCTAAAGAACAAGTCATTTCAGGTCAAACATACTTCAAATTATTCTCTATCTACAATTGTCTTGTCTTGTTAATGGTATAAGTCAATTTATTGATATTTTGTTGTTGTTTGGGTGAATGTTCAGATCAAAATAAATTGGAGGGAACCATGAAACCTATATGCAACAAGCTAGCAAGAACAGACTTCTGTGAGCTAAGCGGCGACGTAAGAATCCATGGCAAATCCGCGACTGTTTTTGCAGCGATCACGTTTGCGTTCTCGGGGAATTCCACGTGGCAAATGAGACCTTACGCGCGAAAAGGTGATAAGGCGGCCATGAATCGCGTCAGAGAATGGACGGTTAAATTGGAACAAAACGCTGATCAATTAGAGAACGCTAGTTTATCGCGCTGCGTTAGGAATCACAGCGTTCCGGCGATGCTCTTCTCCCTCGGAGGCTACTCAATGAACAATTTCCACGATTTCACCGACATCGTGATTCCTCTGTACACGACGGCGCGTAGATTCAACGGCGAGGTTCAGTTCCTCGTGACGAACAAGAATCCACGGTGGGCCGAAAAGTTTAAAGAACTACTGAGGAAACTCTCGAATTACGAAGTGATTTACATCGACGAAGAAGACGAAGCGCACTGTTTTAGCAGCGTCGTTGTCGGTCTTACTCGCCACCGTGAGTATTACAAAGAGCTGACGATCGATCCTTCGAATTCCGAGTATTCCATGTCCGATTTCAGGAGTTTCCTAAGAGACGCATACTCGTTGCGTAACGCCGCCGTGACTACGAGACAGATGCGGCGGCGGAGGCCACGGATTCTGATTTTGGCTAGAGGCAGATCGAGAGCGTTCGTGAACGCCGGCGAGATCGCGAGAGCGGCGAGGCTAATCGGATTCAAAGTCGTTGTGGCGGAAGCGAACACGGGACTCGCGGATTTCTCACAAACGGTGAATTCCTGCGACGTGATGCTCGGCGTTCACGGCGCGGGGCTGACGAACATGGTGTTCTTGCCGGAGAACGCGGTGGTGGTTCAGATTCTTCCGATAGGTGGATTCGAGTGGCTCGCGAAGACGGACTTCGAGGATCCGTCGAAGGGGATGAATCTGAGGTACCTGGAGTACAAGATCGCGCCGGAGGAGAGCACGCTGATGCACAAGTACGGACGCGATCACGAGATCGTTAGGGATCCATCGGCGGTTGCGAAACACGGGTGGGAAATGTTTAAGTCGGTTTATTTGGTACAGCAGAACGTCAGCGTCGATATAAACCGGTTCAAGCCGGTTCTTGTCAAAGCTCTTGAGCTTTTGCAGAGTCAGTTGTCGGTATAATTAAAATATTTACTGCATTCGCATACTGTACATTCGTGTAGTCGGATCGTAATATTTATTATAAAAACACAAATTGTATACTTTATTGAAATTAATCAGATTTTCGAAAAATTTAAAAATAATTGTCAATTGTTTACATTAGGAAAATTGCAGAGATAAGTATAACCAATAGATTTTTAAAAAGGAAATATTAAGCTCACACAAGAGTTGAAGTATGTATACGTTAACCTTTTACGGTTTGTGTAAGCAGCTTTAATCTGTTTGAAAAGCGATTCCACCATTTTAACGGATGCTTTTGTCATGCTTTTCTTCTTCTCTAATTTTTGGTCTCAATTTAATTGTATTGTTTAATATATTTCTTAAATTTTGGGATGCAGCTAAATGAAGCTATGTACAGAAATCTAAGACTTCTTCTCTTCTTCGCCTTCTTCAATAAACTCTACTAATGTAGGATCGAACCCTGGTAGGAATGTTGATCAAGGTGAGATGATGCTGTCTTAACATCCAAGGATTTATATAGAATGAAACAAAAAACGATCAACGTTCTGTTACATTTGTGAGTAAACTCTGTTTTTAAGGTTTCTTGCGGCATAAGAAAGAAAGAGATTATTTCTGTAATTTAAGAGACGACAAAGAAGGATCTTCTTTACGATACAACAATGATTGCTCGTAGCTTTAGCAAAAACGAACAGAAGATACTTGGCTATGGAGCTTTCATCGCCTCTCTTCTCTTTGTCTTCACTCTTTGCACTGTCTTTAAACCTTCTCTCAGCCCTTTACCAGTCGGTAAGTCCCTTACTACGTTTCCCAAATAGCCAGAAAACTCAAAACACAATCTTTTTATAACGTTCATCTTTCGTTCTTCAAGTGGAGTTACGCTTATCAGTGGACGCTAGTCTCAGGATGCTGCCTAAACCACAAGCGTTAAGGAGCAGCAACGATGCCACATCTGGAGACTCTGAGAAACCCATTATTCCAACAAATCAAGATAGTGTTAAATCAAATGCATTAATTAGTCAGAGGCAGAGCCTAATCAGTTGTGAAGATCACAAGCTTAGTGTCTGCAACGACACAAGCATACCCAAGAACCATCTTGACTCCTTTGACTCTACTACGAAAGCTACAATCTTCAAAGAACAAGTTACTTCAGGTACACATATTCTATGATTGTTATTTAGCAGTTGTCCTAATGGTTCTTAGTCAATTTCTGTATACTTAAGATTCTGAAAGTGTTATTTTGTTTTGTCTTGGCTGGGTGAATATTTCAGATCGAAATAAAATGGGGAAAACAATAAAACATGTCTGTAACAGTAACAACCTAGGAAGCAAAGAGTTTTGCGACCTAAGCGGCAACGTACAAATTCACGGTAAATCTGGAACTGTCCTTGCGGCGATCACGTTTGCGTTTCCCGGGAACTCGACGTGGCGTATAAAACCTTATGCAAGAAAAGACGAAGTTGCGGCCATGAAACGCGTTAGAGAATGGACCGTGATATTAACACAAAACGCGAACGCTAGTTTCCCGCGTTGCGTGAGGAACCACAGCGTTCCGGGGATTCTTTTCTCTCTCGGAGGCTTCTCACTGAACCATTTCCATGATTTCACCGATATTGTAATTCCTCTGTACACGACAGCGCGTAGATTCAACCGCGAGGTTCAGTTCCTCGTGACGAACAAGAATCCCTGGTGGATCAACAAATTTAAGGAGTTGGTGAGGAACTTGTCGAATTACGAAGTTATCAACATCGACGAAGAAGACGAGACGCTCTGTTTCAGCAGCGTCATCATCGGTCTCAATCGCTACCGTGATTATTACAAAGAGCTAACCATCGATCCTTCGAATTCGGAGTATTCCATGTCCGATTTCCGGAGTTTTCTAAGAGATGCATACTCATTGAGAAACGCCGCCGTGAAAACTCGGCGGAGGCCACGGATTCTGATTTTGTCGAGAAGCACATCGCGAGCGCTTGTGAACGCGGGAGAAATCGCGAGAGCGGCGAGTCAGATCGGATTCAAAGTTAAGGTGGCGGAAGCGAACAACGGAGTCGCCAGTTTCGCACAAACGGTGAATTCGTTCGACGTCATGCTCGCTGTTCACGGCGCGGGTTTAACGAACATGGTCTTTTTACCGGATAACGCGACCGTGATTCAGATTCTTCCGATCGGTGGATTCGAGTGGCTCGCGAAGACGGATTTCGAGGATCCTTCTAAGGCTATGAATCTGAAGTATCTGGAGTACAAGATCGCGCCGGAGGAGAGCACACTGATGAAGAAGTACGGACGCGATCACGAGATTGTGAAAGATCCATTGGCGGTTGCAAAGCGCGGGTGGGAAACGTTCAAATCGGTTTATTTGTTACAGCAGAACGTCAGTGTTGATATCAACCGGTTCAAGCCGGTTCTCGTCGAAGCTCTTGAACTATTGCACAATTAAATATTATGGCTACAAATTAGTAATTCCTGTAGTCGTGTAGTAATTTCTGTACACAAATAGGTGATGGTTGAGGTTTAACGCATGTTAATTTTGATTTTACCTCTTTTTTTGGTATATTTTTACTTTTGAATAAAATTTACTCAAATGTATTTTAAATTAAATTTCAAATTAATAAACTGTATCTCCTTTTTTTTTTTTTTTTTTTTACTTCAGTTTGTTTTAGTTAATCTGGAAACTAGAACATAATCATTTTCCGGTTTAGACAAAATGTAATAGGCAACACAAACCAACATGCATGGTTTTATTTCCTTTTCGAATCGGGCCTTTACGGCCTAAATGTGTTTCACTCAGTTAGGCCCATCCGTAAAACAAAAGAACAGCGTAAACCCTAAGTGAGTTTTTGAAATTTTCTATTCTCTCTTTTCATTTCCAGAACAGTCTCGTCGTGCTCCATCTAGGGTTTTCTGCAAATTTCCTTCTTTTTTCCTCATCGATATCATTTCCCGTAGTAAGCAATCCAAAATCTCGATCTTCCTCGGTTATAGCAAAAAATGGCGGCGGTAGCGGCACCGATGGCATCGAAACCCCGTGGATCTAAAGCAGAGTCGTTCGTAGACAACAAGCGTAGAGAAGATATCAGATTCGCCAACATCAACTCTGCTCGCGCCGTCTCAGACGCCGTCCGTACGAGTTTGGGCCCTAAGGGTATGGACAAGATGATTTCCACGGCGAACGGAGAGGTTATCATCACTAACGATGGAGCTACGATCCTCAACAAGATGGAGGTTTTGCAGCCAGCAGCGAAGATGTTGGTCGAGCTTTCTAAATCACAAGATTCAGCTGCCGGAGATGGTACCACCACTGTTGTTGTAATCGCCGGTGCACTACTCAAGGAGTGTCAATCGCTTCTTACGAACGGGATCCACCCTACTGTTATTTCAGATTCGCTTCACAAGGCTTGTGGTAAGGCAATTGATATTTTGACGGCCATGGCTGTTCCGGTGGAGCTCACTGATCGAGATTCACTTGTTAAATCTGCGAGCACGTCGCTTAACAGTAAGGTTGTTAGTCAGTACTCTACATTACTTGCTCCTTTAGCTGTAGATGCGGTTCTTTCTGTTATAGATCCGGAAAAGCCAGATATTGTGGATTTGCGTGATATTAAGATTGTTAAGAAGCTTGGTGGGACTGTGGATGATACACATACGGTGAAAGGTTTGGTTTTTGACAAGAAGGTTAGCCGTGCTGCTGGTGGACCAACTCGTGTGGAGAATGCTAAGATCGCTGTGATTCAGTTCCAGATCTCACCTCCGAAGACTGACATTGAGCAGAGTATTGTTGTCTCTGACTATACTCAGATGGATAGAATCTTGAAAGAAGAGAGGAATTACATCTTGGGGATGATTAAGAAGATCAAAGCCACTGGTTGCAATGTGTTGCTCATCCAGAAGAGTATTTTGAGGGATGCGGTGACTGATCTATCACTTCACTATTTGGCCAAAGCTAAAATCATGGTTATCAAGGATGTAGAGAGAGATGAGATTGAATTCGTCACCAAGACATTGAACTGCTTGCCAATCGCCAATATTGAACATTTCAGAGCTGAGAAGCTTGGTCATGCTGATCTTGTTGAAGAAGCCTCCCTTGGAGATGGAAAGATTTTGAAGATCACTGGAATCAAAGACATGGGAAGAACTACATCTGTTCTTGTCCGTGGCTCCAACCAGCTTGTTCTAGATGAAGCTGAAAGGAGTTTACATGATGCGTTATGTGTGGTTAGGTGTTTGGTGAGCAAGAGGTTCTTGATTGCAGGAGGTGGGGCACCAGAGATTGAGCTCTCAAGGCAGCTTGGTGCTTGGGCTAAGGTTCTCCATGGAATGGAAGGTTACTGTGTGAAGTCTTTTGCTGAAGCTCTTGAGGTCATTCCTTACACACTTGCCGAGAATGCAGGGTTAAACCCTATCGCCATTGTGACTGAACTCAGAAACAAGCATGCTCAAGGAGAAATCAACTCGGGTATCAATGTGAGGAAAGGACAAATCACCAATATCTTGGAGGAAAATGTTGTTCAGCCCCTGCTTGTGAGTACCAGTGCAATCACTCTAGCAACTGAATGTGTAAGGATGATTTTGAAGATTGATGACATCGTTACTGTGAGGTAGTGTGGTAGTTTCTTTCAAAACAGGTCCGAGAACATTTATCCTGCTTTATCTAAGCTTTGTTTCTTTATCATGATGTTTGTGTTTGCACAATGGTTGAACTTAGACTCCCTTTTTTTTTCACCATGTGCTATTGCAGCCAAGTGGTTTTATTTGTGGTTTAGTGGGTTTGTATTTCTTTCTAGTGACTTTATATCAAGATTTCTCTTTTTTTGTTTCATATACTGATTAGTTTTGTCATAATAGTCAAACGGTAGAAGTAGAATCAGAACTTCGATTACTGCATTGCTGGGACTCAAATATTTGATCATGGGTTACAAAAAAATATCAGCTTATCTGGGTGACCATAGACTGGGTCACAAATGTTACGGATTCGTTGTATGAAAGCTCAAGACAGTACACAGTTGCAGGACACATGAGTTTCTCCAGCACATTGGTCTGTCTCCAACCAGACCAGATTGCAACTTACATTTACACTTTGTTTCTAAATGGTCAAGTGTCAACTTTGAATTAATGTTATCATCTTTCCATTTATTGAGAAATTAATTGCAACCCAATTTTGATTACAACTCAAAAGTAAACGACTAGAATATCCATTGTATGAGAGACCCACTTGAGGAGCCTGTGTGTTGGCCAAGTACTTGTGTGTGTATTTACAGAGAAGTAAACCGTCGTGTTTGGAAAAGTGTAAACTTTTACACTGCTGATTCAGAATTAGTCTTCTTGTGTTGTGCCTCTAGTAGATGTTTGGTTAGTGACTCTGGATCTTGTTGACTCTCCTCTAGTACCTGTTTTCTTTCTTCGTTTTTGCCCCAAAGAACTAAGTAGAGCCCCAACATTATGAACACTGCACCAACAATCCTGCAAATGAAAGAGTGAATTAACTCGAGCAATTCAAAGAAAGAAAGCATGATAATCACGTTTTCAATGCTTACCTTCCGGAGTATAACTGATCACCAAGAATAAGAAGTGCCATTGCAGCAACAAGAAGTGTTTGTAGTGGCTGGAAGACAGCGACAAAGACTGGACCGCTTTTGTAGATACACCATGTCTGAAGATAAACCACCAACCCGGATGCTATTATTCCCTGTAAGCACGGCCAAAGACAATTTCATTTAGCGAATTTAATTGATTCATATAAAGGAAAAGGAAGAGAGAGGTAGGGAGCTTACAGCGTATAGGATGGTGAAGAGCTCTTCCCAAGAGGCAATGATCCAGTTATTAACATCAGTTTCCACAAACAGAGCAATGACCAGAAACTGAATCAGGCCGAAGAAACATGTGAAGGATGTTAAAGTGAGCTTTGCCGGGTATTGCTTTAGAACAGGAGCTTGAAGAACCATCCAACCAGCCCATGATAGACAATGTCCCATTAAGTACAACCATCCGAGTTTCCAGTTCTGTGGTTTGTCAGATCCGATCACCTCTTCCTCTTGCATGTTAAGGCTCTTGTCAAAGATCGGAAATCCTCTGTACAATGTGATCACGGTGGCGCCACCGATGCTCACAAGGGTTCCCAATACTTTGGCCACACCATGTTTCCTGACCAGGTCTATTTTCTCTAACCTTGAATCACAGTGGAAGATCAATGTTAGATGCAACACAAGAAAATGATCAATACTATTTCCATGAAAGAAGTGGTTGTTAGGTACCTTAGGGCACAAGCCATAATGAAAGTGATGGCAGGAACAGAGTTCTGCATTGCGGAAGCAAATGTTGGAGTAGCATAGTTAAGTCCCAATAGGTAGAATCCCTGGTTCGCTGTGATACTGATGTTGAAACAGACAAAGAAAGTTTCAGAATTTCAAGAACTGAGGAACAAGTTGATATTATTTTGTCTCTCTGGTTAAGCTTTTACCCTATGAGTGCCAAGAAGAAGAACTGAGCCAGTAAAGAGAATGTGAGTGGAGGCCTTTCCTTTCTGTTGATATACAAAGCATTGTTAAGAATACTAACAACCAAATATAAAAGATCCAAACTTGAGATCTTATCCCAAAAAAACCAAAGGGACAAAACTTCTTGAAGGTTAAATTCAGATGAGATCAAAAGGAAAAACTTTCTAAATTTAGTAAGTTACACAAGAAACCTATATGAAAAAAAACAAACCCTTTTCGTTGTCATAAGTTTTCTTTCTTTTGTCAGAAAAATCTAAGATATGAGTTTGCATAAACCCCAAAAACTGTGAGAGATGTAGCAGACTTACTTTTCGAAGAAGTAAGCGAATGGACCTATGAGGACAAGGGCAAGGATATTCCTATAAACAGGGTACACAACTTTGCTGACACCAATGTTAAGAGCAACCCTTGAAACAATGTGGAAGCCAGCAAAACAGAACTGAAGAGTGATCAATGCCACCACAAGCTTCATCTTCTCTGACACTACTTTCCCCATTTCCCCTTCTTCTTCTTGGGCTCTTCTCTTTTTGAAGTTTGATAAGCACATCAAGATTGCTTTTTATACTAAAGTGTGGTGGAGAATTCGAGATTTAAAATACAAAAAAAAATATAAATTAATAAGTCACAATAAATAAAAATGGATGATTAGGGGAGAAAAGAGATGATACGTCATTTCTTCAAGTGGACCACTATAGTTGTTTATATAATGAATGATTATGAATAATGCTCTGATCATTTGTCTGTAATAATACGATTCGGAGGTTTAATGTTTATGTGACCTCTAGATATGCATGCATTGTGATGGTTAGTTAGTTCCCACTCATGTTTAATGTTAAAATTCTTGAGTCGTTCTTGTCATCTACAATTCATACAAGAAAATTTTGAATTTTGGGTTGTGAAAAGATGGTTAACAGTGTAATACAAACCACCATTGCTTCTAACGTTGTTGATATCTAAAATATAAGTTTAATTTGATTTGAAGTTTACAATTCTAGTATTTTATTTTATTTTTGTTTAAGAAATAATAATGATAGTATATTATGGTTATGGTTATTTGTGATACATTTTGGAGAACAAAACCTTTAATCGTTTTGAATTATCTTTTAATTTGATGATGCAGCTTAAGGTTTATCATCTTTTGTAATTATGAGTTCTAATGGAATCGAAGAGCATGTGATGTACCTCACAATTAGGCATCTTGTCTTGAATGTGGAAAAGCATGATTAAATAAAGTTTGCTAATAAAATATGCATGCAAGGAGCACTAACCACCGTTTATTCAGTTAACTTGTTCTTCTTCATGTAATTAGATTCCATAAAACGGCTGCAACCAAATGTACCATCAATTAACTTGATTTTTTTTTTAAAACCATAACATCTTGCCAAAAATAATATGTTAAATAATATATATATCTTGACCTGATTTGTAATGTGATAAGAAAAACTAGTGTTTTTTTAAATAATATTTTTAGCAAATTTAAATAATTTGTACTCTGTACTCTCTTTTTTTCTTCTAGTGGCCTTAATTAAAGAAGGGACACATGCAAGATTCTCAATTTATTCATCCCATGATAAGAACAAATTCTCAGTTTTTGTTAATATAAATCAAAATATTCCAAATTCAGAATCCAAAAGAAAATAGTAAAGGATCAAAACTGAAACACAAAACTAACAACAGCAATATCAATAACTAACTGGCACAAAAAAGAAAACACCTAGACACCAAATCTTTTGAAATTCTTCTTTGAGACAGATCCTGAACAATCCCTTATTGAACTCAGACTTAAACATTAAGACAATCTGCGTAATGATGGTAGATTAGTTGTGGTTTCAACGACTTTGGCACACACATAGACATCAAATCTTTTAAAAGATTTCAATCAGACGCCCACCCAAATAATCCTTACAGGTTATATAATGAAGATGAATGGATTGTGTTTTCATTTGGTATGATCATATAAACATCGAAAAACAACATAAATAGTCAAAGAAAGATAGCAATAAACCCGGGAAAAAAATATCAAATTTTGGGTGAGAAAATGAATGTCAAAAGAGTATAAAAGAGACCATAAATAACAGATCCAGAAGGATTCAATGAACAGCCTTAAAAGTCAACTTAAATTGGGTTGGTAGTACCGTTTCACAACCAATTTCGATTTGTCTTGCCATGAAATCACAAGACAGAAACAAAACACCCTTCAAATCTTTTCTTCTCTCTTCCATTATTAAGAACAACGTGCAAATGGCCCTATAATCCTCTTCACTATTCAAAAGAGACTACCAAGATAATAAATCCTTAAACGTTCTGTTAGAGCAAAACCAATTTTTTTTTGTGGCTCTAGCCATAGGTGAAGAGCACAACGAATATGGTGGTTTAAGAGAGCAGTATTACCATATCCAATTTGATAACACCAAATTTTCCTTACACTGAAAAAAACAACAAAAATTGGATAACAATATAACTCCTTGTGGTACAGGTGAAGTTTGAGACTAGATTTCATGTACATAATTATCAAAGAGTCAGAGAAACGATAAACAGAGACCCCATATACCTCAAATGATTTCTACATTGGCTCAGTTTTAAGTCAGCTTAAAACAAGAGCAGTTCTTCAGGGCTTGATCTCAAATTCTAAAGTCATCCAATATAGGTTATTACTTATATTATTAGTGTTCATCAAGCTTGGGTTTGACGTGCTGCTTTAAACAATTTCTGCAATAGCAATAAAGAACATATAATCATCGACCATTGCAGTGTAAACAGACGGCTATAGGCTTGATCATTCAAAGGCTTACCTTTCTTAGAGCATCAATGGACCGCACTTTCTCCTCTCTCTTTTCACAAAAGCACTCTCCACACCAGCTGGAGAATTCCTTCTGATGAGTTTTGAGCTCTCTAAATACAGAGCTGCATGGAACGACATTGAAGGAAAGGATAATAAGAAACTAAATAACAATAAAATTCAATGCAAGGAAAATGTAAGGCAGTCCAGAGGCAAATTTCAGTTTTTATTTACCTTCGGCACCACAGAAGCATATTGACCCGATGCCCTGCTGTTGTGGCTCTGGCACCATGGCGGTGGCGCCCACGGTGGAGTACAGCTTGTCCCGGTACATGATCATAATCATATATTTCCTGCTTTCGAGAACAAGCAGAAGTTGAAATTGGCCATCAGCCATATATGGAATGTGAGAAGACAAGAAAGTAACAGAACAAGAATAGCATACATCTGGCTTTGTTGCTGTGTTCACATGTTTTTCACACCGCGTGCCTCGGAAAAATAGCTCCCCTCCCACAAATTGTTTACCCAAACAAACATTCAGCGTTACTTCTGAATCATCCACATGAAAGCCTGCAAATATATAAGATCTCATTATTTTCAATCAGAACTACGTGGGAACTGGAGTATATCTGCATTTAGGACAACTAGTCAGGTCAAGTGAACATTATGCAGGATATGTCAAAGGGTCTCACCTAAATCAACATCCCTATCTTTACCATATTCAACAACAAAACCATGGTGAGAATCCAGAGTTGCTCCACCAACATCATTGAAGAATACTACAAAACAGAAGAGGTTAAGTAGCTTTCTAGATAACACTGTCACATATAAATGGAATTTCGAATAATAGTCTATGTACTGGATTTAATTTATATTTGCCTTTGGAAATGGGACGAATAAAGCCCTCCATGAGTTTGTCAAGCATGGTATCCAGACCAAAGTCGTCAAGCACAGCACCATATTTATTCATGGTGTTTGGTCTCATTATTCGGAATTTAGTCTCACCTACCCACCTTTCAAAATTGTCTATCTGCATGGTCAAACAGTAGCAAATGAACCAAATATGAAGGTAATAAAAAGGATAGACAAAAAAGAAAAATAGATCCGCATTACCTCGGATAGCATCATCTCGCAAAAGCTAGGCTGGAGCATATCAAAGACGAACACACCAGGAGATGGTTCAGATATTATGTTTCTGAAGCTGTCCTCTGTGTTTTCATTAATGGCCTTTAGGAAAGTGGGAACAAAGCAGACCGTGGGAACAAGAGTATACAACTCCCTGTGAAGTGGCTGCAGTAGGAAAAAACATCAAACCACTAACTAATGACTGGAGCAGAGCGATATTTTACAAAACGAAGCTACAAAAAAAAGATTCATACCTGATAATTCGATATTATCTTCTGCCTATAGTCCTTGTGCCTTTGAGCCTGTAGCATCATCAGAAAAAGAAAATAAAATTCTGAGGCTCAATTCAATTAAGAAATTAAACAGTAAATGTAATGTCTTTGGTCATCATCAAACTAGATCGAACTTTCTAATAACCACTTAACTATAGTGAGGCCTATACATAGCAGCAAAAGCTCAAATTTTTAGTCAACGAGATGTAAATCCACAAAAACTAAGCAAGTGGGTCGAACTAAGAAGTTCCCAAAGCAATTCCCATCTCATCAACACACAAAAAATCAGAATACAAAAATAAAAAACAGAGAGAAAAGGTCCAAAGATAGTACTTACTCTGGAACGCTCTCCATGAGGAAGATGCCTAAGCATAATGTCAGTCATGAATTTAACTTTGTCATCCCGATTGGAGACAAGCATATTCGGAGGCAAGTACTTCTCCAGACTAGAGTAAATCGAGTTGGGGAAATCAAGCTGCAGATCTTCGTAACTATCCGGTCTATGCTCGTTGTTAGGGTTTAGCCTCAGTCTCTGGCAAGAGACCACCGAAGATGTAGCAGCTCTCATCGTCACAGGATGAGAATTATTGCCTCCAATTGTTCCGTTACCTTCCACCGTCGTCGTCGTCTCCTGCGAACCTTCTCGTTGCTCACTTGACATTATTACTATTCACGCCTCAGAGAATTTTCAAAACGGTGAGAAGAACTAGGGTTTCTTCTTCACACTACATTCCAAATGCAGAGCCCAAATTCTTAAATAGAGAAATTGAAATCGGCTTTGTGGTTTATATTGCTTTTGCTCTCTCTCTCTCTCTCGATCTGGAGATTCTGATTTTTGGGTTCCCGTTGAAGTTAGGGTTTCTGAAATGTTCCCTCGAAGATTTTTTTTTTTTTTACTTTTTTTATTTGTGTGTTAAAATTACGCACGAAACCTCTCCAATCACACACTTTATAAGAGATAAAATTAGTTATTAGTTATCCAGCCCATCTTCAAGGCCCATTAACCGGCTATACAAGTCTGGAAGATATCACATTCGAGAGAGATGGAGACAATTGAAAGAGCAAAACATGTCATGTCATGTCATTGTCACAAAAACATCACAAGGGCCTAGAAAGAGTTGTGATGTTTGTCAAATTCCTCCTCAGGTATATCCGTATATATCTCTCAACATAAGCGGAAGGAGAGCTATCAATGGTTTGATTTCATTACCGAGTTTTGATCATGATTAGACAAGTTTTTGCATAAAAAAAATTGGAGTGTGTAGAGTGACTGGACATGAACCATCTCTTTGGATCTAGTTCAATAGTCTCCTCTGGAGTTTGTCTGATAATGATTACACGTGTGACAGTTTGATAGTCTCCTCCAGTGTTTGTTAACTTTAAAACACGTGTGAATAAAACCTTAACCTTTCGCTCTCAAAAGGTCAAAGCTTGGTGCGCTTCGCTGTCACTTCCTTGTTCGTCTCTTTGGCCTCGGGTTGCCAAAATCGTTTGTGCGCCATACATCTTTATCTTTTCTTCTTTATTCTGATCACGCAAACAACCGTAAGAATTGCGAGTAGCTCTGTGGCGAAGTAGAAATGTGGAAGGAGGCATCTTTGGATTTGGTGCTTGTGCCGACGGGTCTCCTCGTGATGGTAGCTTACCATATCTGGCTTGTCTACGCTATTTATCACCGTCCCAAGCTCACTGTTATTTCGCTTAACGCTGAAACTCGACGACAATGGGTTTTCTCTATGATGACTGTACGTTTCTCTCTTCTCCTTTCTACTGATTTCGTGACGCTCTCTAGGTCTTTTTTGGTATTTCTGATTCTGGAGATTTTGGGGTCTAAATTAGTGTTATTGCTGTCGGAACTGTTTGGAATTTTGATTTGAAAGGCTAGGTTTATGGCAATGCAGCTACTTTGTTCGGTGATTTTACGATTTGGGTATTGAGATTCTTACTTCTCTCTTGTGAAATTAGGGAAAAAGGGGAATGCTTTATGTCCTGAATTTATCATTTTTCATGATTCTGAGGTTTTCAAGGTCAATCAAAAACTAGTAAACCATATATTTGGATCTTCCAAACATCGTAGAGCAAAATTGAGCCAGGGTTTATTATGATTAAGGATGCTGAGGTTAGGAGAGTCAAGTGATGTTAGATGTGAATCTCAACAATTTTTCAAGAACTTACTGCCTTTTTTTCTTGTCCATGGAGGATATGTTTTCTTCTCGGTAGTTCATCCCTACATATATGTCAGCTAGAATCTTGGAGCTAGTTAATGGCTTTCATTAGATAGGAACAGAGTCATAGATATGAGAAACATAAGAACACAGTCATATCAAGTGTCTGTCCATTAAGAATCGAATATCGGTGGTCTTGCCTATTACTATTGTTTCTTTGCAGTAGATGATATAAGTTTCTATATTGTTATTTTTCAGGAGCCTCTGAAAAACGGTACCTTGGCTGTTCAAACAATCCGAAACAACATAATGGCATCAACCCTTTTAGCCACAGCAGCAATCACTCTGTGTTCCATCATAGGCGTCTTTGTAAGCAACTCTTCAGCTTCAAAAAACAACCCGACAAGTCTTATATATGGGAGCAAAAGCCCTCGCTTAGCATCAGTCAAGAACTTTGCAATCCTGATCTGCTTCCTCACGGCTTTTCTCTGCAACGTCCAGTCAATCAGGTACTATGCTCACGTAAGTTTCCTAGTTACAGTGCCCGTCTCGAGAGGGAAAAGAGAACACTGCGAGTACGTGTCTAGAAACCTGAACCGAGCTAGCTACTTCTGGTCTCTTGGATTGCGGTCTTTCTACTTCTCCTTCCCGCTCTTCTTATGGACCTTTGGCCCCATCCCTATGTTTGTGTGCTGCTGTATAATGTCCTCGATTCTATATTTCTTGGACACGACAACTAGTTTCACCAGGCATCTCCATAGCCAGTCGTTCAGAGAAACCGCTGATTCAAAGGACGATGAAATCGAATCAGCGGTTCATGCTCTATAGACTCTTCTCTTAATTTTGTTGTGTGGGGGTGTTAATTGAGATTGTCAAGAGTTACATAGTTTTCTTGTAATGTGATGGAACAAACTTTGGCTGCGATTGTATATTTGCGTCTGAAAATGCAAACACAAACAAATAATCGAAGTCTGTACTGTAGTCTATGTAATCTCTTAGGCTTTGTTCCCGTTATGTATTCTTCTTAATGACTGAAAGTAACTGTTTATGGTCAAATTTAGAAATTGTATACTATTTTGATCCAACCACGTTGCATTTACTATGAATAATACTATACCAACTCAATAAATTGTTTTGTCATATTGGTCGAATCCAGAGATTTATTCTCTAAAGTCTTTTTAGCAGGCCTTTTTAGTTTTTACCAATTTTGTTCTTGTTTTGTTTCCAGGATGTGAATAAAATCCATATAAACTAACTAAAATTTTAAGTAATGAACTAATGATCAAACCCTTACCATAAATAGAGAAACATAGGCTCTCAGTGCACATAACACTCGATAAGTCTATTAATGAAACCTACTACTATACTCAGCTCTAATTCTAAATATTACAAATAATTCATATCCTTTTGCTTTAGCCTTTATGTTACAAAATTTTGGAAGATATGATAAATTTGGTTTGGTACTTAATATAGTTATAATATTATATCTAGAGACAGATAAAGAGACATGTAAGTTGTAAGTTGTAACCACTTGCCTTGCCTTGAAGAAGAAAAAATCCATGATATTTTATTCATCTTCGACTTCTGTGTTGTGTCCAATTTTAGAACTTGCACTCTATTTTCATCCATCCAATTTCTCAATTAGAAGACCTGGTTAAGAAAATCATGTTTGACTGCAGCACCATAGTGATTGTTTTTTTTTCTTCATGTCACTGAAGCTTCTTGAAACCCCTGCCAAACAAATTAAAGGAACTAAGTATAAGAAAATTTCGTTGTAAGAAATTTCACAATGCAATGTAGTAGTGCTGTACTGTTGGAAACAGTAATTGATGAAATTATTAAAATTTCAAAACAAACATGCATTATAATGTATTGCAAATGCTATATATATTGAGACATTGGTCAATATATAACACAACACGACAGATCAAATTACCCAAAAAATATCATCTTTACCAGTGCTGCAGAAGTAGTTGCAGGAAATTAAAATGTTCACTAAACATAAACCACCTTAAGGATATGTGATATGCATGTAACCATATATATATCTAGGTATTATGCATAGATGTCACCACACTGTAAATAGGGAAGAGAGGAAGAAGAAAACAAGGTGGTGACAGAAGTATAGAGAGCACAAAAGATTAGAGATGCAGGCGGCTCTTTCTCTAGCTTATCTCCTTCCCTCTCCATCTCTCTCTCTCACTCTTGCAACACATGAGGTGTGATGAATGGTGATATATATGTATGTACTTGCATGTCATCCTTAGTGCTCTCTATCTTCTGTCAACAACCAACATCACTCTCCAACCTATACATGTGTGATATGCAACATCATGACATGTATGTATAGCATGTATATATTTAGTGATATATATATATAGATTATAGGGAGTGTATGAAGTGATACAGGGATAATGGAGAGTAATGTGTGTGTATATAGAGGAGTAAGTTGAGAGAGCTCCTCTCCACAGAATGTACCAAAACGTTGACTCTTTCTACATCTCTACGTACATACCCATTCACACACAAAAATAAAACCCCACAACTCAACACCCAACATAAATTCTTCATTGCTGAATATATGTAAAGTTACTTTCTATTGAATATAGGAGATTTGAGTATAAAAATACTTGCTATTGTTGAATGATTGAATGCATACATAATAATATAACTGGTTAAAAGTTTATGTTTTTTTTTTTTTCTGTTGGCTTACAAACTTAAAGAAAATATCAGAAAAATGGGTATTCTGAAGATGGCATCACTGAACTCATTCGTATAGAGGATGCCAAAAAAGATGAGCCAATCAATGTGGTAATGATCATGTGACGATATGAGATGTGGAAGAGATTTTATTTGACGTGAAAGTTTTGATTGGTAAATGGCTGGCAAAAATCCTAAAACCACCAACCAACCGTACGTCCTCAATGTGGGAGGTGGGTAGGGTTAGGGTACCCCAACACCATTTTTCTTTAACAACTCACATAAAACAATAGGACAAAATATGAGCCTTTCGTGTGTTCCAACCGACAAAACCAAAAATAGTAACTTTTGTAAAAAATGATATCGTGACTTGGTAGTATCAGAACAAATAAATGACCGCACCCGCACGTCTCTAGTGTTGTTGACCAAAACAGTGATCGTCTCTCACTCTCTTGAACATTTTTTCTTTATGCGATGATCAAAGTATATTTCGACAAAGAGTTATTATCTTCTTTTTGGTAAAGAAAAAAGTATGTCATATTTCTTGTGAAAATCGATCAGTACAATTACATTAACATACACGATACATGCATGAAAACGCATGTGATATAGTTCTATAAATATCTTATGTTTGGACTTTTTAGGCAAAAGTACTCTTGAATAACCCTTTTTCTATTTATACTTGAAAAATTTGGAATTTTTAAACATTAGTTACTATCCTTTAGAATTAAAACCAAATTTTGATGATAATAGTAACAGATATATAGATCGTATCGTCATTTTATATCCGTAACTAGAACTCGAGTTAAGGGGAGTAATCAACATTGAAAGCAACATTGAACTAAATGGACTTGACTTAATTGATATTGACCCAAGAAGAGTTAATATATGAAATAGTTCAATGTGGCTCTTTCTTAGTCACAATAAAAAACTAACTTGGTCATAAAAAAAAAAAAAAAAAAAAAACTTATTGTTTGACATTTACAAACACTATATTTAGATGTATAACAGGAAAGGTTTGGCGGATGTAAACAGAGTTATATCAAAGATTGAAGAGAGAAAACGACAGATCACCAAAGTAGGGACTGTGACACGAAGAAGGGAATCAATACTTAGTGTTTTGGGTTATTCATGGGGTTTGTCCTTTTTCTCTTGTAATTTACTTTTTTTTTCTTTCTTCTTCATCAGTTATTCTTAATTCTTGAGGATTAAAAATGTGAAAGTCCATTCATAACAAATCATGGACATGTCTTATGCAATAATGGACTTAGATAACAGTAAGTTGGGTGGAATTTTTTATTTTTTTTGGGGGGAACTAATCTTAGTTTCCCTATTGGAGAAAGAGAAGAAGAGGTCAAAAAATGGAATCATAACAACTTGTTATGCAACATAAACGATCGGATGTCCACAAAGGTGCCTTCATGTCTTGTCAAACCTCCTTGTTTTTCTGAAGCATCAAGGATATCATTAAAATCACCTGAGAGGAACCAAGGATCAGATCTGTTGGTTCCTAGGAGAGTTAATTTTTCCCAAATAACCTTTCTCTTTGCTCTTTCAGGTTCACCATAAAGGAACGTTGCGTAGAAACTCTTTCCTTCTGCCGTAATCCGAGTGTCGATGAAATTGATACAGCTTGTTAGTATAGTAAGATCAATTTCTTGTTTCCAGAAGAGGGCCAGCCCTCCTCCTCCAGGGCTGTGTGGGGAGACTAAATGATGAGCAGGATAGTTAAGCCAGGTTAGGGACTTTAGGACACTGTCATCAGGGTTTTTTGTCTCCATGAGGAACAAGATTTCCGGTGAGATTTTGGAGTGAATCTCACGGATTCGCTGGCCTGTTATGGGGTTCCCCAGCCCACAACAGTTCCAGCTCAGAATCTTTAAGGACGAGGATTTGGTGGATTGTGAAAATCCACCTTTTTCTTTATGATGGCAGGTATGATTGAGATCTTTGGAGTAGCATTACTCGAGGAGGGGTTATGGTTGTCACCAGATAAGTGAAGCCGTTGCTTAGCCTTTGACTTTTGTGATTTCTGCCCCGATCCACAGCTTTCTTCTCGACTGGAATGTCCTCTTTCTGGAGAAGCTTTACTTTTCGGTGAGCTTTGAACTCTGCATTTGTTTCTTTTACTAGTCTTTGCTCCAGCTAATTGTAAGGGACTCTTGTTCTGGTTTTTATGCAAAGGTGGACGTCCCCTTCTTTTCTTGACTGGTGCTTCAATGATTTGAGAACTCGATGGGTGAACCGATAGAGCTTGGGTTTCCTCAGGGGTTGCATCTGGAAGGTAAGGTGGATTTTGCTGGGAGAGATTATTGGAGAAGATGGCAGCCTCAATAATTTGATTTGCTGTTTCCGCTGTGAGTCCTCTTGCTTCGCCTTGGATAACTCTCTGTTTTCTTGCTGCACTTTCAGTCGGATCCGCACAGCTTATATACTGGATGGTTACATCTCTAAGCTCTCCCAAGACTTCTTCATTTGAAGGGATGGGTGGTGGGGGTGGTGGTGTAACTTCCGCTGATAAGATATCTCTCTCCAGGGGAGGTCTTCTTGTTCTAGAAGTTTCTGAGCTATCAAGTACCAAGCTAGGTCTTGATGAATCTCTTTCTTTCCATTGAAAGTTGGGTCTTTGTGGGAGAGAGGATTGTTTGGGGTGATATCTAGAGAGCTCAGCACGATGGGAGTTGAGAGATCTTGAAGGCGATCTTCTGTTGGTATGAAATCTAGTACCAGATTTTTCTCTAGAGAGGTACGAATAATTATTACGGTAGTCATCTTCATGCTTTCTGGAATGTGCATGATAACGATCCAAAGAGGGACTCCCTGGTGATCTTCTGCTTCTAGAGAAAGAGTGGGTTCTTCTATGATTGTCAGTACCAGAATGATAGGCATCCGTCAACTTTGAGGAGGTAGTACCATTCCTGGGAGCTAGAAAATTATCACTTGGTGTGTAATAATTCCTCTTAACCTCACGATTCGCAGGAAAACTTTCAGATGGCTGATCTTTATTTTTTTGGCCCTTCTCTGCTAGAAAGCCTGGGCAGAATTTCCTCTCATGGGAGAGCCTGTGACAGTAAAGGCAGTGACTCTTGAGGTTCTTATAATCTAAGGTCACCACTGCTTCACTTCCATCTTTGAATTCCACAATTGTTTCCTTTATCAAAGGTTGGAGACCGTTGATAAGGACCTTGAGCTTTGCAGAAGAACTGGTAATCTCCATATCTAAAATTTCTCCCAGTTCCTCACCAATAGTTTGTAGCATTTCAGGAAGCCAGAAGTGTTTTGGGAGGCCTTGAACCTCCAGCCAGAAAGGTATCATGGATGGAAAGGTATCAGATATGACGGGTTCCCATTTCTGAAGAATGACCATCCATTGGTCATAGTGGTAAGGTCTGTTGTCTAGCACCTTCTGTAAGTCTTCTTCGAATTCAAATCTGAACTGGAAACAGCCTCTACCAAGATCTGAGCCAGTTGCTTTGCCTCTCAGGTTCCAGCGGTTTGAGAGGAAAGGGAAGAGAGACCATAGACGTTGGGCTGAGGGGTTAGTGAGTCTTCCAATAAGGGTGAGTGAGTTTTCTTCAATCAAGGCTGAAGTATCAAGGTCAGGTGCTCTGATTCTTTTGCAAGGAGGGGGAGTGAAGCCACTATCCATTCCTTTGCCTTTGAGGTGGGATGGAATTCTCTTTTCCATAGTTTAGAGGTTGGGTGGGAGGGTAAACAGATGCAGGGGTTGCAGGGTAGGGTTACTCACACAGAGATGAGATTTTCAACAGGGATTACAGGTTTAACAAGCACAAACAGGGTTAGTCAACAGGAATACGGGGATGAGAGAGTCAAAATACCAGAGATTGCGAGAGGAAGGTAGTTGAACACCGGTAGCATGAAGAGTTGTTGGAGGTGGTTGGTTTTGAAGGAGCTTTGGCACCGGAAAAGATCAAATATCCAGCAGTTCGAGCCATTTATTGTTATAAACCGTTGGATATTACTCTTTTTGGTATTAGAAAGTAGGTGAGATCTGGTTTTTCAAAAGCTCCATTCTGTTTTTAGCTGCCTAGGGCTTCGAGCCTGAGAGCGTTTTTCTCTCACACACGGTTTGTTAAATTTGTTTGATCTCCGCCATTCTGGAAACTTTCTCTCGTGGAGGGGAAAGAGAAATGAACTTGTAGTCCACTGTAGGCTGGATAGAGCTATGTCAAATAGCAGTTGGGCTGAAGTTTACCCTTTTAGTCGTTGTGAATACATGAGATTTGAAGGCTCGGATCATAGACCTCTTCTCACACATTTGGACCTTACAAAAAAGAGGAAAAAAGGCATCTTTAGATATGACAGAAGACTAAAAGACTCTGAAGAGCTAACAAATATCATCAAGTCAGCCTGGACTTTTGACTCAGAAGAAGGAGTGGAGGAAAAGATCTCCAGATGTCGATCTGAGATTATCTCATGGACAAAGCAAAAGTATCAAAACAGCCAGAAACTGATAGAGAAGCTTAAAGAAGAACTTGAGGATACAATGTCAAGCCAGGAGACAAACCAAGACCTTATATCTTCTATCAACATCAGACTTCTACATGCCTACAAAGCAGAAGAAGAATTTTGGAAACAAAGAAGTCGCCAACTATGGCTAACTTTGGGAGATAAGAATACTGGCTACTTTCATGCTATAACGAGAAACAGAGCGGTCATAAACAAATTCTCTGTTATTGAAGATAAAGAAGGCCAACCTATTCACTCAGAAGAAGGCATTCTCCAAGTCATTTCTGACTACTTCTCGGAACTCTTCACTTCAATAGATGGAGATAGAAATACAACTATTCAGACTGCTATTCATCCCTGCATCACCGAGGAGATAAACCAGAAGCTTACTATCCTACCTTCCCCTGAAGAAATCAAAAGGGCTTGCTTCTCCATTCATGCAGACAAAGCCCCCGGTCCAGATGGATTCTCGGCCAGTTTTTTCCAAACCAACTGGGAAACTGTTGGCCCTAATCTCATCATCGAGATACAATCTTTCTTCTCATCTGCCTGCTTACAAACAAGCATCAATAAAACTCATGTCAGGTTGATCCCAAAAACTCGAAGCCCTCAGAAAATGACAGAGTATAGACCTATCGCCTTGTGTACAGTCTTTTACAAAATCATATCTAAACTCCTATCAAGAAGACTGCAACCTGTCTTACAAGCGATCATCTCTGAAAACCAGTCTGCTTTTGTCCCCAAGAGAGCAATATCGGATAATGTCCTTATCACACACGAAGCCCTCCATTACCTCAAAACCTCAAAGGCAAAGAAGATGTGCTTCATGGCTGTTAAAACTGACATGAGCAAAGCATATGATCGTATTGAATGGGATTTCATAAGATTGGTTATGGAGAGAATGGGCTTCCACCCTAAATGGATCAAATGGATTATGCAATGCATCTCCACTGTATCCTACTCATTTCTACTCAATGGAGCAGCACAAGGATCAGTCGTACCTCAACGTGGAATCCGACAAGGAGACCCTCTCTCCCCGTATATCTTCATACTTTGTAGTGAAGTGCTCTCTGGTCTATGCACAAAAGCTCAAATGGATGGAACCTTACCAGGCCTTAGAGTAGCAATGAACAGCCCCAGAATCAACCACTTGTTATTTGCAGACGACACGATGTTCTTCTGTAGGTCAGATGCTCAAAGCTGTAAAACACTGCTACATATCCTCAAGGTGTATGAAACTGCCTCTGGGCAAAAGATAAATAAAGAAAAATCGGCAATAACCTTTTCTTCAAAAACTGGAGAACATATCAAATTACAGGCTCAACGTATTTTAGGAATTCAAAGAGTGGGAGGTCTCGGTAAATACCTGGGCTTGCCTGAGATGTTTGGCCGCAAGAAGAGGGACCTTTTCAACCAGATCATAGACAATATTCGTCAGAGAGCTCTAAGCTGGTCTTCACGGTTCCTATCCATTGCTGGGAAGGCTATCATGCTAAAGTCTGTCTTGGCGGCAATGCCAACGTACACAATGTCATGTTTTAAGCTTCCCGGCTCACTCTGCAACAGAATCCAATCAGCCCTCACCCGTTTCTGGTGGGATTCCTCTGCAGAAAATAAGAAAATGTCATGGATTGCTTGGTCAAAAATGACAAAATCAAAGCGAGATGGAGGATTGGGCTTTAGGGATATCACTGCCTTTAATGATGCACTATTGGCAAAAATTAGCTGGAGACTACTTACAAAACCCTCTTGTCTGCTAGCAAGAATCCTGCTAGGAAAATACTGCCCTTCCAATCCCTTCCTATCCTGCTCAGTCCCTGCTTCTGCTTCTCATGGCTGGAGAGGAATTTGTATAGGGCGTGATCTGATATCATCTCAATTGGGACGAGCAATTGGATCTGGAATTACTACCTCGGTTTGGTATGATCCGTGGATTTCCCTCACATCCCCTGTTGTTCCAATGGGACCGGTTCCTGAGAAAAGCCAAAACCTGAAAGTTTCTGAGCTGATATGCCCCATTTCTAAGGAGTGGGATAAAGCTAAGATATCACTGATCTTACCCCAATATGAACAAGATATTCTCTCCCTTAGACCCAGTAAACTAGGAGCAGAGGATAAATACATCTGGCTCCCAACAAAGACTGGAGAATATAGCGCAAAATCTGGATATCACGAGGCATCAAAGGAAGACTCCACAAATCTCCAACCAATTCCACGGTCAGAAGACTTTAACTGGTTAAAAGAAATTTGGAACATCCGCTGCTCTCCGAAGGTTAAATTTCTTTTATGGAAAGCCATGAGAAATGCCATTCCCTCAGGGAAGAATCTCAAAGATCGTGGAATAAACAGAGAAGCTGTTTGCCCTCACTGCGGCGAGGATGAATCAAACCTGCACCTATTTTTCCACTGCACCTTTGCTAGGAAAATATGGGAGTTAGCACCTCTCAAATCCCCTATTCACCCGACCCTTGTTACCAGTCTCAAAGCCGGGATCGAATTAACCAATAGGCTTTTATGCCTTCCGCCTTTGGGTATCGGCCATGGAAACCTTTCTCCTTGGATCATGTGGATGATCTGGATCAGTCGCAACAAGAAGATTTTTGAGCATAAACAACCAAATAGTGCCGACACACTAACCCAAGCAATTATCCTTGCAAAAGAATGGAATATGGCTCAATCTGATACATCTTCAAACCCAAAACCCCATCTAGATCGAACCCTTCAATTTGTAGATGCTGACTCTATTCGGATCTTCTCAGATGCTGCTTGGAGAGAGGACTCAAAAGAGGCTGGATTTGGTTGGATCTGGATGGACACGGTCACTGGGTTGGAAAGTCACGGAAGCTCTACAGCGACCAATGTTTGCTCCCCTTTAATGGCGGAGTCGATAGCTCTTCTTCTTGCTCTCAAACAAGCTCTCAACCTAGGCTTCCAAAAAGTTATCTTTGCTTCAGATTCGCAACTGCTAATCAAAGCATTAAATGCAGAGCCCTTCTCAAAGGAGCTCTACGGGATTCACCATGATATCCTTCTTCTATCTTTAAATTTTATCGAATGTAATTTTACTTTTGTTAAGAGAGAACAGAACATGAAAGCTGATGGGGTAGCTAAATCGGCTTTATTGTCTCTCTCCTCTGTAACCAACCTTTAATTAATGTCACTCGGGTTTTTGACAAAAAAAAAAAAAAAAAAAACAACTTGTTATGCATGGAAGAGGGATGACTTTAAAGAGTGTTAGACAATAGAATTAAATAAGTGGGGAAGAGTACTATACTGATGAGATAATCATTAATTTAATAATTGAAATGGAATTTTCATTGCAGAGTGGCACATGTGGTAGATAATAAGCTAGAGAGATATTGAAATTGAGACAGAGAGAGATCAGTACCACTCTTGATTTAAAGCTGAAACTTTGGTGTGCCCCATATTGTTCATTACAAAACCATTTATGTCTCTTATTGTATAGTGTAAGAAAACTGTATGTAGACCATCGAAATTGAAATTTAGATTTTTGTGTACATTTAAAAATTCTTATCATTATGACTCGAGAGTCGTCGTTTCTCTGAATATGTTTTTGTCTTCTTTGATGCTTTTGTTTTTTTTAGGATAGCATTTTTAATAACTAAAGAGTACTATATATATGCATGTGTATATGTATTCATGAAAACAATAATACCACCACGACTCCATAGTCTTTGCATTACAACCATCTAAGAAGCAATATGGATGGTGGGTGCGTTTCTACGACTAATTTTGTACTCCATTACCTACGTACTCTCTATAGTGAGCACGAGTTAGTCATTTCTTTATATAGTCCCATCACATTATAACTCATTTTTTTCATATACTGTATATATATGAGCCATGCGGAATTTTCTAACAAATATATGTTTGTGGAGGGAAGCATCTTATTGTGGTTCATTATTTACAATACCTCTTTAGCAATTAGCATTAGAAGAAGCATGGGCTTAGAACCTTGCTTACAATAGATATTTATTGGACCTATTAATTATTTAGATAATCAATTAATTGGTCGCAGGCACTTGCTTGATATACATGCAACACAGGGTTTGGGTGACTGAATGCTTCGAATAAGTTTTTCTTCATCGGTTGCACTTGTTTGGATACTACTTTGGTTGAATATTCAACATTGTTGTTCTCTTTTAGCTTTACGTACAATTTGCTCGACCAATATATATATATGTTGGTTGATGTTTTCGATTGTTCGGCTCCTTATGGGCATGTTGTATTATATCATCCTTAGTGATGAATGATGAATGATGAATGAATGACTAGTTTGTCCCAAAAGGAAAAAAACCGGTCTAAATATTTTTTCAATGGTTAGGGTTTCGTTATCAATTAATTATGATGTCAAAAAAAAAAAAAAACAGATTATATGGTTCTACTTCTAAATCGAAATTTTAACCGATTAACCAAAAAATTAATATCCAATATCAGTAAGAAAACCAAAAACGTCCAAAGTATCATAACTGTTTTCGAAACGAAAGAAACCAAAAAGAAAAAAAAAATAAGAAAAATTGCGTTAAACAAATCATCTCTCATCTCATCCCCAAATTCATCCCATCCATTCACCGTTTCAAAAGGAGATTAAGGAATTGAATATATAATAATTTCAAATTGTAACAGTGGTATAATATATTAATTAGGGTTTGTTTAATCCTCGATCTGTGATCTTATTGATCTCGCCGTTTCACCCAGCAGGTATCTTTGTTTTTTTATCCCACAATCTCTCCATGTCGTCTTATTGTTAATGCATACATGTTTGTATGATCAATACTATTGTTTTTTGGCCTTTTCTATAATTGTTTTATCTTCGATTAATCCCTAGAAAACGAAAAGTGATGTATTGATTTTTTGGAAACAAATCGTTACTGTGATTTATGATTACGAACATGAGACAATATAAATGACCCCTTAGTATAGATTTTATCTAGATAGAACGTTTGCATAACAATATTAAAGTTTTTGACTCTTAAAAACATAGAATATGTACAACGTAGATGTAACAATGAAGCTTTTATTTTCAGGTTAATTTACTTAGCCTGAGAGATGGCTAAGATAATGCTAGGATCTCACTCGGTGAAGAGCCATGGATGGAAGGTGGCTCGAGAACATCTTTGTGACTGGCTTATTCTCGTAGTCCTTGGTCTCATTGACATTGTACTCAATGTTATCGAACCTTTCCATCGCTACATCGGACCAGACATGTTAGCTGATCTCACTTTCCCATTTTCTAAAGACACCATCCCTATGTGGGCTGTCCCGGTAAGTTAACTTGTTTCCCAACAAACGTATACCTTCATTGTGCCTTCCATCACAAGGAAGCATTGGAATGGTCACTGATTGATGATTTATATGTATGGTGTATGTGTGTGTAGATTATTTGTATATTTGTTCCTATATGCATCTTCACAGTGTACTATTACTTTCGAAGAGATGTGTATGATCTTCATCACGCCATTCTCGGTGAGTTGTTATATAATTTCTCTACTCCTGTCCATCCTCAAATGTACTACTTCAGTCATTTACTTAGAATTTTGAACCAGCGTGATAAGAATATTTGTGAAATTGCGTATAGGTATCGGATTCGCATGTCTTGT
This sequence comes from Capsella rubella, assembly GCF_000375325.1. NCBI lineage: Eukaryota > Viridiplantae > Streptophyta > Magnoliopsida > Brassicales > Brassicaceae > Capsella > Capsella rubella. The sequence continues at coordinate 6,374,773 of NW_006238921.1, forward strand.
GACTGGAGTCACCACTGATTCCATCAAAGATGCGGTCGGTAGGCCAAGACCAAACTTCTTTTACCGGTGTTTCCCTAATGGTAAACCGGTATGTACATTTCTATGGATCCATCTCACTGACCTTATAATCAACATTGATTTTCCCGGTTTAATCATTTTATCACGAGGGAATTGTTTCTTAGTTTGTGAAAATCTGAAAGAAATGCAGAAATTTCACCCGGATACTAAGGATGTTGTGTGTCATGGAGTTAAAAAGATCATCAAAGAAGGTTACAAGAGTTTCCCTAGTGGTCACACTTCGTGTAAGTTCTTCTAATAAAAGTTAGTGGCATATGAATTGAATTCGGTTTAATTAAACCGGTTGATTACGTGGTATATATGCAGGGTCGTTCGCTGGTTTAACATTCTTAGCGTGGTACTTATCGGGTAAAATCAAAGTATTTGACAGAAGAGGACATGTGGCTAAGCTATGCCTCGTGTTCTTACCGATACTAGTAGCAATTCTCATCGGAATATCACGCATCGACGACTATTGGCACCATTGGACCGACGTCTTCGTCGGAGCTATCATTGGAATCTTCGTCGCGTCTTTCTCTTACCTCCACTTTTTTCCTTACCCCCACGACAATAACGGTATGAAACCAAACAAAACAGTGTTGCAATCATGTATTCATGTTATTATTGCTTTGTTGTTGATAGTAACGGTTACTGATGTCATATATTATATAACAGGATGGGCACCACATGCGTATTTTAGAATGCTGGCGGAGAAGAGTACTGGTCGAGACACCACGACGATGACTCGAACTGGTTCTCGAGGGATGTTGGACAATGACGTCGAGCATGGCGTCTCAACATCCTCGCCTCACGATCGCCACCGTGAAAGCACTGATTCTGAATTTTGAAATTCCCTCCTCAATGCAGTTAAAATACGTGTAATTGTATGATTGTGTTTCACTATAACTGATACATTGTATTGTTAAACCAAGAAGAAGAAGAAAAAAAACTGATGATATTATTCATAATGTTCATTGTGCTTGTTTCAATGTTCCTTCGCTTAACATGTATACATTTCAATAAACGTATAGTAGATACTATATTTATATGTTTCTAGGTTGCGTTGCCAATATCTTAACTCTAAAACCAAAAAAAAAAAAAGTTTCTAGGCTGACATATTGTTGTTATTTGTTAACAATGTCAAGAAAAAGTTTGGTTTGGTTCAAATTGGTTTACTTCTGTTCCTCAATTTCTGCATTGGATCCGTATCAATTAAGCAAAGTGACTCTTCGTTCTATTTTTTATATATATATTTTGAAGCCGATTGTGTATGATTCTATGGCCAATCAAAGGTAAACAGTGTTAAAATGTCTATTAGTATGAAAGAAATATCTTATGAGTTATGAGAAGAGTGATTGAAACGTTTCAGGTATGTCCATGATTGTGGCAATTTGGTAAGAGGTTTCAACAAGTTACGTGAAAATCTTGAGTGGAGGAAAGAAACCTTTGGAAACGAACGATGTAACGTCCGGTTGAAGTAAACCGGACACGGTAACCGAAAATTATCCACATGGGTTTTGGTTTGATTTTCCCATCACGGTCCAGATTCATCCACCTTCTTCGGGATCCACTTTACTTTCATCTCAACAGTGATGAACCAGCCAGCCTTGTTACAAGAAAAACAAATTGCAATATCAAAGCTGTAAAATGTTGGAACTCGTAAAGAATTTAACCATCTCAAAAAGGACACAAAAAAAACAATTACTATATAGTTAAACATTCTACAGCAAATTAAAATAATGCAATACTATATAGTAGTAGTACACAGCTTTCGAAAACACAAAAATCAACAATATTTCTGATACAAATACAATTAGATGTTACAATTCTTTATTTATTTACCAGTTGTCGACAAAACTTTCATCTTCTATTTTATCCAAATATTAGCAAAATTAGTTATGACACGTGTCAACATCTTATCGTTTATAATTGACACGTGTCACGATCTTGTTAATGACTGACTTTGAAAACCAAGGTTTATATAATAAGATATCTAATCATGTTTTGTTTTTTTATGAGAAATAATTCAGATAATGTTTGTTTTCGAATTATATGTAACTAAATATAATTTTAATATATGTAAAATTTCATATAATCGTCCAAAAGTAGATTATACAAGTCATGGCAACCACAAACTTTCATTTATTTGTTTTCAATTAGATTAAATCATAAAAATATAATCCATTTATTATTGAGAATTTTTGAGAAATACCTCTTTTGGTGTACCCCTTTTTAAAAATACTTCTCTTTTCTATTTATTTTCAAAAATACCCCTTTTCAAATATGTATAATTATAAATTTTTTTTTTATATAAGATTAAAAAAAACAGAGAAACCAAATCTTAAACTTTCAGAAGAAAAAAACTTTAATTTATAGATACGCGCAAAACAGCTTTAGAGGTACTTTTTGTTGTCATTACGTTAATATTAAATTAATAATTATACGAAGTTGATGATCGTACCAAATTTTATAAAAATATAAATTACCTGGCGATGATTCATCTCTGTAATTTCTCCAGCTCACTCTGCAGAGAATCTAAACGCTTCATCCCTTTTTCCTTTTTTTTTTTTTTTAATACAAAACAAAATAAAAATAAAATTTACTTTTCGTATTAAAAATCCATATCTGATTAATACGAAATATCAATATATAAATCAATCCAAACTAACCTATCCCGTCGTTATCGAACCCCATGGAGACCCCACTCCCTTCTTTATCGCAACTAACCCCAATTCCTACTTCCGCCGCCGCCGTCTCTTCCGCTATTCCGGCCGCAGTCAAGACCGTTTCCGTTCAACAACCCATCGATGGATCTCCACGCGCCGTCTCTGTCGATACCGGGGGTAATCCGGAGCCGCTTGCGGCTGTTCCTGGAGCTAAGCTTCGTCTCATGTGCAGCTTTGGTGGCCATATCATGCCTCGTCCGCATGACAAGTCCTTGACGTATTCCGGCGGAGAGACTCGTCTTGTTGTTGTTGATCGACGCGCGTCGCTTTCTTCCCTCCGATCTCGTCTCTCTACTATGCTTCTCAACGGCCGGTCCTTCACTCTCAAGTACCAGCTCCCTAGCGAAGATCTCGATTCACTCGTCACCATCACTACCGATGAAGATCTGGAGAATATGATCGAGGAGTACGATCGCGCCACTTCCTCAGCGACGGCGACTGCTACGCAACGGATCCGGTTGTTTCTTTTCGCTAACAAGCTCGAGACCGCCGCTACTATGGGACCTCTGCTTGATGGCGCGAAATCTAACACTTGGTTCGTCGATGCTCTCAATCAATCTGGCTTGCTTCCTCGGGGTTTGTCGGATTCCGCCACTGTTAATAACACCTTGGTAAATCTAGATGAGGCTAGCGGCGGAGAGGCCGAGATCCGAAACCTAGAAACTAATGCTGCCGCTGGCGAGAACAATAAACGAGGGGAGTTTGTTCCAAACGGTGTGATTTCGCATCAGGAGATGCATATGAGCTCGATGCCTGACTCGCCAATGATGGAAGCCGCTGGTTCTTCGATAGGATCTTCATCTTCTTCTCCTTCTACTTCCAATTTGCCACCGATTCGCGTTAGAGTCAGCGAAGACCAGAGGATTGAGGAACAATTGGCACAGATGACCTTCTCAAACATGCAAACTCAGAGGCAATTTGATGATGGCATTAGCTTGATTGCAACTCGCCCAATGATGATTCCGTCCGGTGCCATGACCGATGCTAATACAATGGCGTATAACAACGCACCTGGTGATGGTGTTCCTCCCGCAAGCAATGGCCAGGTCTCACCGGATGACGATCGATCCGATTCAGGTGTATCAACTGGCTACAGGAAGCCACCTTTGCCGATGCAGTCAGTATCAATCCCACCGAGAACTGTCGGAGGGTATAGCTTGACTTCTCCTGATTCCGTTGCAAGGTACTTTTAATTTCTACCACTTCTACTCATGACTACACACACATTGTTCTGAAAGGAATCTCTCTAGTTACTTAGATAGATACAATCATCTAAGGTTCTAGGTTTCTCCATCATTTCTTCAGCTTGCTTTGAATTGGTTGTTTCCTTTGAACTGTGTCTATTTTATGATCTTTACCTGTCGTTCTTTTACACTCTGACAGTAGCTAAAAGTGATGGATCACTGGTTTGATGTATGGTATGTGAATTAGCTGTGGAGAGACCATCTTGTTGAATGCATAAAAACCATTTATGATCTTTGTCCACATCTGTGTTTTATAGTGTACATTTAGGGATATTTTTTCCAGTTTGTAGTACTAGCCTATACTTGAGCTTCACATTGGTTTATGGCGTTACTAGTAATGTTAGCTTTGTTTATGAGTCTGATGATTCTAAATGCTGACGTCTCCCTGTTTTTATGCATACAGTGATACTAGCATTTCTTCTGCTACTTCATTTTCAAAGCCAATGTACTACCAAGACCAACCTCCAGCTCTACCAAGAGCTCCTCCATTGACACAGCCTGAAACCACCTCGGTCCAAAGCTCCCATGTCTTACCTCAGACTGAAACCACTTCACCCCAAACCACCTCCCACGTCCTGTCTCAGCCAGGCACGTATACAACTATGGATCAACAACAACACCAACACCAACCTCCGGCTCAACAACCTTTCTTACACCAAGGCGTTCAGTACATCCCTCACCCATCTCAATACATCCCAGTTTACTCTCATCAGCAGCAACAAAACTACCCTGTTTACGTGATGTCTGTCCCGCAATCTCAGCAGTATGTCCCAGCAGGAACTCCCCCGCTCTACCCGAATTCAAAACCTGGGGTGAACTCGAGACCTGAAGCTGCCCAGAATGTTTACCGTGCCACTCCCACTCAGGTTCTTCAGCTTCAGCAGCAGCATCAATACATGGGTTACAGTGGAGTTCCTCAGCATACTACAAACACAAGCGCCACCTATGGTACTGGAGTTCCTCAACATACCTCAAACGCAAATGCAAACACAAATTACAGTATTGGAGCTCCTCAACATAGCACAAACGCAAACGGCAATTATGGTGGGGGCTACGAATACACAAACCCTCCAAACGAGACAGTGTATTACCACACACGGCCTCCTGCGGCCAACACTGGTATTCCCTTAGCGTCTCCGTACCAAAGCATGACACCAGCCGCAGCAGCAGCCGCTCTAGCTGATATGTCCAAGCAGATGGCTCTTGACGGCAGTAAACAGCAACAACATATGGCTGCGTCTCAGCCGCTTTAGAAGCTGGATCTTTTGGTAATAAAGGCGCCAAGTGTGACTGTATAGCCCAATTACACTTCGCGCTTCTGGTCTTTTTGCTTATTACATGTAACGTCGTGTTGCTATCTCCTTAGATATATATACTACATAGGCTTTGCTATATCGTTTTCTAAAGTTGGTATCTTAGTTATACTATTACTTATTATGTCTCTATATCTTTTTCTATATTTGGAAAATAAAAATTGTTTGGATGATTATTCTAATTAGTATAATGGACTAAGATTTGAAGGCTTTGTTTTATGTTTCTCTGCGACTTCTTCAAACGGAATAGATGCTGCGCCATGATCAATCATCCAACTCTGCGAAATCCCGCATTATCGCAGGTGTGGGCGTGCCGTAATAACATTGACAAAGGACAAAAGGAAGCCTTGTCATGTCAAAAATCTTATATCATTGTCTAAAAGGAACTGTGCTCCTCTCCTCTGTTTAAGACCAAAGTCATGTCAGAGACTCATCTGAAATCCGTTTGGTGCATAGTCAAAAATGTTTTCACCGATTAAAACCCTTGTCTATAGAACCAGAAGTTAAGCTTCCTTCTCATGTGCTTGGAGATGCTTGAAAAAATGAGACGCAATCTGGATACACAAAAAAAAATAATAATGTAAAATTATGAACAAGTTGAAAAAACTTCAATAAAAAACATGTTAGATGATTTTTCTTAGTTTACTATATTGGGTGTTGTAAAATGAAGACTGGCACTACAAAGTACAAACTATTTGATTTTTTTTTTATTGTTTTTTTTTATTATTATTGTAAATAGAGTGTGATTTAAAAAAATTAAAAATCATGTTTTGTTGGGTTTAAAATTGAAAAAAAAAAAAAGTGAAAAAATGAGATGATTACAAACCAGACTTTAAAAATGTGTTAACAGCAGCAAGCGTTAAAATAAGCTTCCCTTTTTTTCTACTTGGGATTACGAACCCCTAAAACCCTAAATCTTCGATCCGCCATGAGAGGAGCTCTCTTCAGAAATGCATCTCTCTGCGCTCGCAGAATCATCCTTTCTCCTCGGATAACTCATCGAAGCTCCCCCAATGTTCCCTTCCTCGCTCCAATCGCTGCTCCGGTTTCTCTCAAATTCAGATTTTTCTCCTCCGAATCCGACACGTCCGGTGAGAGCACGACTACTGCTTCCGAGCCTTCTTCGGTAGATTCATCCGTTAAGAATGATCTTGTTGTTGAGGATGTAAGCAACAAAGGTAAACACTCTATCCGCTCTTTAAAGCTACCCCGAAGTTGAAATGGTGTTCATTTTGCTGCTTAGTGTTAGTTGAAATGGATAGTTTTATTCTCATCTGGATACCAGAAAGTTTTCAATTGATCCTTCGATCTAAGATTTGGAGTCTCTTTCTATGCAGTCTCTCCATGAAATTACTTTATATCCCTGTTGTTCTTATCATGGTTTTTTATGAACTAGCATAACCTCTGTAGGTAATTATTTGAAACTGGAGTATGTGGTTAAGTCCTAATGTACTTCATGTATTGGTGGTTGTGTTATCAGAGCTCAAATCCCGTATAGAGAAGTATTTCAATGAGGGTAATGAAGATGCTTTGCCCGGAGTTATTGAAGCACTTCTGCAGAGAAGACTTGTAGACAAACACGCAGAGACAGATGATGAATTGATGGAAAAACTCGAGAGTCTGCCTTTCAAAGATGATGTGAAGGATGAAGATTTTGAATCTGATTTCGAGGAAGCACATTCCACTGACGAAGAACTCGAGGATTTGTACAACTCTCCAGAATATGTAGCAGAAAAAATGAGGAAGGATGAATTTTTCAACATGGACGATAAGAAGTGGGATGACATGATTAGAGAAGGTATCCAACATGGGTGTCTTATGGATACTAAGGAATGTGAGGAAATTCTTGAGGATATGCTCAAATGGGACCAGCTTCTTCCTGGTAATGCTGTTTTATTTTCAAATTCTTCTCCCCGTTCATTGACTCACATCCCTTAGACATAGATATCTTTGAATACCTACTAGGAGCGTTTGAGGTATTCCATCTTCAGAGATTAGGTTGATTAGTAGACTGATGTGCGTCGTTATAGCTAAAGACACTCTCTTAGCGGAACTTAGCTTTTGTACTTGACCCTTCTATTTGGATTTTGCGGAATCCTGGTAGGTGTACCGTTCTTTTTAACTCTTTGAAGGTGATGTACTATGCGATTCGTTGCTTGTCAGATCAGCAGGGTCGTTTAATGAACATATTGGTTTGTTCCAGTGATGCGTATATATGAACATTAGGGACATCCTCTAACTGTATTTTCATTCAGATGACTTGAAGAAAAAAGTGGAAGCAAAGTTTAATGAGCTTGGAGATATGTGTGAAAGAGGTGAACTTGAGCCCGAAGCTGCTTATGAGCTTTTCAAGGAATTTGAAGATGAGATGGTAATTCAGTATGGGAATCAAATGGAAGCCGAGGGTCCTCCCAAATTTGGTGAAACGGATGCATCTGATAGGAACACCGATTTGGATGATCCCCCCGGTAAAGGCCCAATCCTCAGGTGGCAATCAAGGATAGTTTTTGCTCCAGGAGGCGATGCGTGGCATCCAAAGAACAGGAAAGTTAAAATGTCTGTTACAGTGAAAGAGCTCGGGCTCTCAAAGCATCAGGCTCGAAGGCTAAGGGAACTTGTGGGGAAAAGATACCATTCGGGGAAGGACGAGCTTACAATCACCAGTGAGAGGTAGATATCTATAAAACTTAAGCTTTTTTTGCGAGACAAGAATGTTGAATCATGAAATGTTTTTTGTCCTGTCACAGGTTTGAACACCGAGAGGAAAACAGGAAAGACTGCTTGAGAACTCTTTATGGGTTGATAGAGGAAGCTGCGAAAGCGAACAAGATCGCTGAGGACATAAGAACTTCATATGTAAAACAGAGACTCCAAGCCAATCCAGCTTTTATGGAGAAACTACAAGCCAAGATCATAAGGTCTAAAGAATAAGATGCCATCAGCGCCTGATAATTTTTTTCCTGTTTAGCGCCTCCATTCTTGTCTCACCAAATAATCTTCAGGATCGTCTCTTTTTGGCGATCAATTGCTCTGGTACGGGTTTGGAAAATCGATGAAGAAACCTTTGATGGTAACTCCTATTTTAGTTTATCTCATGAAGACATGAACCTTGGTTGTGCTTGTTGGTGTCTATTAGGGCCATGAAGACTAGTCAACGCTTTCTTAGAATTATGAATCTCTTCCAAGATTAAGGTTTCGGTTTGGGATTCGGATACGTTTACTCTGGTTCAGGATGAAAGCGACAAAGAAAAAATAATATTTTGTACGAATTAAATTGGTACAATTTTTGTTTGAGTTTTTCATTAGATGTCTTTCTGATATTTAAAGAAAATTTTAATCGTTGGCTCAGACCTTTATACAATTTGCCTTGTCCATCAAATTAACATTTTAACTGAAAATGAAAATGGGAAGAAATAGTATAATTTTTTTTCATATACTATACAATAATAGCTATACAATCTATTATTACACTTACTAAAGAAAAAGGATGTACTGTATATATAACACGATAATACGAAAGTAAATGGTCGAATGTTGTGTGTGTTCTTTCCCGACGAAGACGAATGAAATCTCAACCTCCACAACCACCGCAACCGCCACCCCCACAACCTCCGCCACCGGTAGTGTTTGCCGAAGAGCGTCGGTTGTCGGAAACTCCGTCGGAGCAGGAGAATAACATAGCCGAGAGGACACAACAGCCGATGAGAGCCAAGAACACAACATGAAAGAGGTAGCTAGCATCGAAATGTGTTGTAGTAGCCATGCTCATTACACCTTCTAAGTGTCTCGCCATATCTCTCTTTTCTTCAAGTAAATGTGGATGATGAGGTCAAGTTGTTTTAACGTGAAAAGCTTTCCTTCTTATAGCCGATAAATTCGTACGTAAGGCCATTGACTTTTCATAAAATTATTCCTTGATTACTAAGGTTAATTTTCTTCTATATAACATACTGCAATACCAAGTCACCCATTTTTAGTCTACTATTCTATCCTCTTCACCCATATTGATAAGTTACATACATTTTTTTTTTTTTTTTTTTTGATAAGTTACATGGATAGTTATAATTTAGGTAGTTTCGAGGAAATTTGGTTGAAATTAAGGGTTTTCTTGACCATTCTAAGTTCTAAACTAGGGTGTACAATAGTCAACTACCGTAATATATTGTATATATACATACATCAGCTTGATTTGCCTTTTTTCTTTTATAATATTTTTGTTTTTGTTTTTAGTGGTTAATTTCTTTTAAGTGATCGTTGTTGTTCATGACACTTGTTAAATCCAAAATACACAAGAAAATTATTGTTGTTGATAATCTTAGGTAGTAAACAAATACAAGAGAAGAAAAGTAAAATAAAATTAACGGGTTTGGCATGAGGAGATATATAAAAGCCCTTTCTTCTATTTCACGTGGACTCCAATTTTATTGTTTGTACAAATTTGACTAATACAAAACCAAATTCTTTTCTTTTTTCTTTTGTCGTGAATATCAAATTCTTATCAAAGGACTGATCAAAATGTTCTTCACCCTTTTTTTTTTTTTTTCTTTTTCATGTTGGCATCTTCATCTACTACCACTAACCCAAATTAATTCATAAATGGATCATATATATCTATATGTTATTCCGTTATCTATCACGTTGAAAATTTTGTTCCATTTTTTATTTTTTTAAAAAGTGTATTGAATGCAATAGACTCTTCAAAACGTGTAATTCTATGCCAGATTTTTCTATATAAAGTGTTTTATTCTCTTTTCTTTATCAGCAATATATAAATCGTGATATAGATATTTTTACGTATACATCAAACTGCCAAAAAAATACCAAACTAAATCATTTTTTTTATCAAAAGATATCAAACTTTTTGATATTATAAGTACCTAATTTTCTAACAAAAATACCACATCCCTTGTTTTGATGTAAACATTGTTAACTAGCTAGGTTTGAGCTTTAATTTTTGGGTATACAGTTAACTTTGTTCTGGTTTTCAGATTTCGGAAAGATGAAAGTTCCTATATAAAAATGAAGATATACTAGTCGATGTCAAGTGAGAAATTAAGGCTTTTTAATAAATTTTGAATTTTGAATTACAATTTGAGGGGTTTATAGGTTAAAATATAGTACAAAAGTCTAACTTCTAAATCATTATCAACTTTTTGTTGTCTAAATAAGAAAGTATCTCTTTGATAATTTTGGAGAAAGCTTTGTATCTATTTTTAAAAGGTTTGGTATTGTTGGATAGAAAAACGAAAATTTTGGTTTTTTTATTATTTATCTATCCATATAATATAAAAGGACAAACGTATTTTGATATTTTCCGACTAATTTTGATATTTTCAGTTTACTATTAAAACCATTATTTAGTTTGGTTTTGGATTTTGGGAATATAACAAAAATATAGTAATAAATAAGCAAAAAATTTAAAACATTATTTAGTTTGGTTTTAGATTTTGGGAATATACCAAAAGATAATAATAATTAAGATATAGGTATGAATTAACATTATTATATTAAAAAGGGGGTTTTTAGCCTTTTAGGAATGTAGCTACTAGCTAGGCTTGATTCTCATATACATATATTGCATTGTAAATTTGTAACCATTTTTCATAAACAAATCATAAATTATTTCTTGATACATTGATTTATTAAATAAGACAAGAATATAGAGGAAGTCTTAGCTTTTAGAACCGTATGAATTCTTTCCATGAAGACTATAAATACACAAAAGAACCTACCGATACTCAATGCATCAAGCTTTTGTGATGGCTCATCATATCAATGGCGTTGAACAGGCACAAGTTGAAGAGGTAATTTCTTGATAATGGTGAGATTACCAGCTTCTCCCATATCAATGTCTTCTCCACTTATCATTCCTTCAGGCAATCTCCAATCGAAGAAGTAAAGCAAGTTCAATAGTGCAAGTTCCACAGTAGCAACCGCCATAGGCATCCCAGGACAAACCCTCCTACCAGAGCCAAACGGTAAGAGCTCAAAGTTTTGTCCCCTGAAATCTACGCAAGTATTAGTAAACCTCTCAGGAATAAAATCTTCAGGATCGGTCCAGCGGTCGGGGTCACGTCCAATAGTCCATACGTTAAGTTGGATATGCGTTTTGGGAGGAATATCGTAGCCTTGGATCTTGACGTGAGACATTGTTTCTCTTGGGAGCAAAAAGGGAAGTGCTGGGTGTAATCTAAATGTTTCCTTGATTATGAGCTTCAAATAATCAACTTTGTCAATGTCTTCTTCAGTGATTCTATCTCTTTTGAGCCCGAGGGTGTTTCGGATCTCTTCTTGTGCTTTCTTCATCACTCTAGGGTTTCTAGCAAGCTCTGTCATTGCCCAAATCATGGTTATTGCGCCTGTATCTACCCCCGCTAGAAATATATCCTGATCAACAAGACATAAGCACTTAAAACAAATGTTACATAACGCACAGAAATGAAACCAAAGAGATCTTCATTGTTTTAAAACACCAACTTTTGAGTTTGCATGACAAAATAACTCACGTCTTTGAAAAAAAGAAATTAGAAATGCATACGCCAACGCCAATTCCAAACATATATGATTTTCCAACTTTACCATATATGTTTAGGGTTAGCAAGTTTTTTACATATGATGTGGACCTTTACAGTTAAGGTTTTGTTTGAAAAACTATACCTACTATAACACAATAAGTAAAATCTAACGCAATCTAATTAACTATATGGTGAACCAACTACCAAGTGGTTTTGGAAGAAAAAAAAGAATATAAATATGAAGCATGAGTAGAGAGCTCTTACCATGAGGACTCCCTTGATATTATCAATGTTGAGCTTGAAATAATTTTTATATTCTTGTTTATCCATCAAATCCAACAAGAGAGCAACAATATCCGCAGTAGAATCCACAGTTGTCTTTCCTGCTAAGTGATCATCAATCACATGTTGGTAAAAAGCGTCAAGCTCTTCAAACACTTTGTTTATCTTCTTGTGTCCTCCAAACAACCAATCTAGGAATCTCCCAATGCCCCCGGGGAACAAATCAGAGCAAGTGAAACTACCTAGAGCTAACAAGGCCTCATTCACAAGCTCTTCTATTCTCTCCTGTTCGATTACGAAATCACTCTCGTTGAAGTTCTGTCCCAAGGCTACTCTACAAATGATGCTTGCGGTTAGGGAGAAGAAGGTTTTGCTTAGATCCACAGGAGATTGACTCAAAGCTGATTGGAACACTTTCTTCACCATGAAATCAACTTCTTCCTCTCTGATATTCCTAAAAGAGTGTACCCTTTTAAGGCTGAAAAGCTCGATAACAGCGAGCTTTCGCATTTCTCGCCAATATCGCCGTACTCCGCGAAGCTGATGTCTTTAAAGCCGTAGGAGAGTTTACCCGTAGCAACCGTTCTTGGTCGGCTGCAGCATCCAAGGTCATGGGTTTTGAGAACTTCTTCAGCTGCTTCACTCGAGGAAATGACAACCATGGGAACAAACCCTAGGCGAAGAAACACCACAGGTCCGTATATGATGGAGAGATGGTGAAAGCATCGGTGAGGCAATCCGGCGAATTGGTGTAAGTTTCCGATGATGGGAAGACTTGGAGGACACGGAGGAAGATTCCATTTTGGGGTTTCTCTAAGCTTTCTCATCATGAAACAGATTAGTGGCACAAAAGCAAGAAGCAATGAAGCAAAGAGAAAGATATCCATTTTCTTCTCTTTTCCTCTGTTTCTTGAGGGGTGAGCTCAGTTTTAGTCTTTGTACTCTTATTTATAAGACAAGTGAAAACAGTTGATCATGTAAAAACTTACTAAAACAAGTGGACGAAATTAGTAGAGACATAAAATAAGTCACTTTTTTTGTCGGGTTTGCTATAGCACATGTAATACGAATGTGTCCAATCGAAATAGATCAGATTCGTCCATCTTACGTTAACCGACTTTGTTTGTGTGGCTTACAAACAAAACAAAACAAAACAAAAACTAGTTTGGATTTTAGTTTGATGGTTTTTTTTATTATTATTATTATTGTAAATTTGTAATCACATCTAAGTTTACAGAATACAACATAACATGTGATTTACTAAGAAGATGTAAAGTGGATAGTAAAAGATATGTATATTAAGTTGGGTTGAAATTACATAGTAAATACAGCAATATGTGATAATATCTCTCTATAATGAAGTAAACAAAGGAAAGAAGAATCAATTAAGTAAGTTTCTTGTTCTTGACAGTTCCCCTTGGGATTTTGCTAAGAACACTCGAGTCGAGTTTCCTGTACAGCCTCCTCATCTTCCTCATCAACTTACCGGCCACTCTATCAACGTCATCCTCGTACATCTCATACATAACCGGCAACGTTTGCATGCTTACGAACCCTGAACGGCACGACGTCCATATTAATTTGAATCTACATTTATAGTTGATGAGTATAACTTAAATTTAATTCTCTATACCTATGAAGAGAAGATTCACAAAGTTGAAATATGTCCCGATGATGGATAAGATATAAAGTGAGATCGTTGTCTGTAAAAATATTGTAACCAGTTATTTAGAAGAAATTAAAATAATAATTAATCCCAAAATGTACAAGTTTAGAGAGAAATGATTCAATAGATAACTTACGAGAAAAAAGAGTGGAGGATCTCTTCCACAAGCAATGTCAAGAAGCTTCGTGAGGGTTTGGTTGAATCTAACATGGAAGCTTGTTGCTAAATGTGTGAAAGAAGATTCGTCTAGTACCACTTCTGGTATTATTGGCCTTTCCCTGCATTGTATGATCATTGATTGAGAAATCTTCGAATCAAGAGATATCAGATAAAAGATTGATTGATTAAAAGATACAAATATATATATATATATATATATATATACCAATTGAGAAAATCAGAAGCAGTGGACCAAATGAAGAAAAGAAGCATGGAGGTCATGGAAGCATGACAAACTAAGGTTATGAAATTGTATTGAACTACTTCCATTAAGAACCATAAGAGGCTCACTCCTATCACCAATGTTGCAGCTAGTTTTGGCTCTCTCCATAACAAAATATCTGCAACTGTTATCACAAAGTACTAACTGTTTTATTATTTCCACAGACAGGGCTGATACAACAAAGTTTTAGAATAAGGAGGAGAGAGAGATCTAAATACCTTTACCAGCACCAAATATAGAGTGAATTGATCTTTGACGAGTGAAGAGCTTTGTTGTGTTATGGTAAGTTCTTTCGTCTTCAGAATCGGAAGATCCCGAATATATCGGCATGAATGAAAGTTTTTGTAAGAGAAAAAATGAATGCGGTAATTAGAAAGAGCTAAATATGATGAAAGATGGATACTATGTAAAAACTGTTGCTTTGGATTAGGAGAAAATGGGACAGTTGCAACAAATATAAGAAGAAAAGAGAGAGAGTTACGTTAGATAGAGAGGTTCTAGGCTTGGTAACAAAGGTAAACAAACACATAGTCAAGAAGCAAAGAATGGGAATGGTTTTGGCCTTGTTCCTTCCTCCCTTTTTGTTTCTTCTTCTTCATGTCTCTCTCTCTAATTAAACAATGATCATCTTTGCATTTCTTATTATAACTTACTTCTTCTTTTTTTTTCCCATGTTATTTTTTGGTGTGTAAATTTTCTGATTTTTGTTTGAACACATATACAAAAATAAATGGTCTTTTTTTTTTTTTTTTTACAGAATGTTTTTGTGGACGAGGGAATTAATAAAATTATTTATGATAATTGAAAGTGATATAAGAAATTCAAAAGCGAGAGACTATTTAAACCCTAAATTAGTTCTAAATCCTAAAACCCGCAAAAATGTTTTCGATAGTATCTTCTTCTTCTTCACTCGTCAATTCAAGTTCAACCCTTTTCCACAATTCGTCGAAATCTCCGATCCGTGTTATGTCGGCGGCGTCTGGGTTCAAAACCCTGACGGAGAATTTCACCGTAAGGGTGCAGAAAGCAGAGAATCGAGAGCTGAACGTGCCTCTGATCTCACCCTTCACTATCGCTTCCTCACGGCTTGATTCAGTGAGTAATGTTGCGATTCGGATTGAGCTTGGAGATGGGTGTGTCGGCTGGGGAGAAGCTCCGATTTTGCCGTCGGTTACGGCGGAGGATCAGATTACGGCAATGGTGAAAGCGCGGGAAGCTTGTGAGTTTCTGAGGGAGTTACCTGAGATGAAACTTGGTAGTGTTCTTCATGAGATCGGGAGGCTTCTCCCTGGTCATCGATTTGCCTCTGTAAGCTCAGACTTCGGTGTAATTTCGATTTTAAGCATTCTTGGTTTGCTAAAAAAGGCTTGATTTTTGAGCTTGAGCTTGAGAAGTTCAAGTTTGGGAATTTTGGATTTTACATTTGGCTTTGATCTTTCTCTCAAGGAAGAAAATAAGAAAGTTACTGAAATGGGTTTAGGTAAGAGCTGGGATGGAGATGGCTATGATTGATGCCGCAGCTAAGAGTGTAGGAGTGCCGTTGTGGAAACTATTTGGTGGAGCTTCGAGTACTATTACCACCGACATAACAGTTCGGTTCTAACCTTAGCTCTTGCTGGTACATTTCCTTTTTTACTGTCTGTGTGTTTGCAAGCAAATTCTCAAAGTTTCCAGCTATTAAGAACTGCTCTGAAACTAAAATTGATATTGAGTCTTGCTTAGATTCTGTGTGTGTTTTCACAGATGTGGGTCTAAAACATGTTTGTTTGTCTATGCTCAGATTCCGATAGTTTCTCCAGCCGAAGCTTCGATTTTGGCTCTGAAGTATAGAAAACAAGGTTTTGAAACCTTGAAGCTCAAGGTGGGGAAGAATCTTAAGGCTGACATAGAGGTTCTCCAGGCCATACGTGCAGTCCACCCTACTTGTTCCTTCATTTTGGATGCCAATGAGGGTTATAAAACAGAGGAAGCTGTTGAAGTTCTCGAGAAGCTTCATGGTAAAAAGGTTTATGAATCATTTGTGGATCTTCTCTTTTAGGTCTTGAACGCTAGATACTTTAAAAGGATTGGTTTTTGGAAAACTGTCAGCCTGTTCAAATCGTTAGCCGCCCTTTCTTTTCTCAGTCGAGACCTGAAATGTTGTCCTTGTTTTGCCCAGAGATGAAGGTTACACCGGTTCTCTTTGAACAACCCGTCCACAGAGACAATTGGGAAGGTCTCAGTCACGTGACTCGAACTGCAAAGAGCAGATTCGGAGTCTCTGTTGCAGCAGATGAGAGTTGCAGAGACTTGACTGATCTCAAGAAAATCATAGAAGGTGGTATCGTAGATGTTGTTAACATCAAACTCGCCAAAACCGGAATCCTCGAGGCCCTCGAAGTAATTGAATTAGCTATGTCATCTGGAATTGAGCTTATGATAGGGGGAATGGTTGAGACAAGACTAGCAATGGGGTTCTCTGGTCACCTTGCTGCAGGCATTGGGAGTTTCAGGTATATTTAATATATAAACACCACATTTCTTGCTAATGTGACCATCACCATCATAAAACTAACAAGTTAAGATATAATTTACAGATTCATCGACTTAGATACTCCACTTCTTCTGGCTGACGATCCTGTTCTAGGTGGCTACAAAGGTAATAGTCTCTGTTTTCTTCATCTTGCATCTTACCTGACTTGTAGCACATCGTCTTTGCGATTTTTTTATGTCGTCATTTTTTAAACATAAACGTAAACTAAGTCATCCTGTGAGAACACTTATCTCTAAAACCATCAATTGAAATTCAAAAGGAACAAAGTCTAATGCTGGTGGTTTGTTGGCAGCATCGGGTGCTGTCTACGAGTTTACAGATGAAGGCGGTCACGGAGGATATCTTCAATGGAATGATCTCGCTTAGTATATTTTTCCTTCAGAGTACTTAGGCCCGTTTTCTTTATTTCATAGTGTATGTCGATCTCAAGTTTATTGGTTCTTAGGTTTGATGCGGCACTTAGACCTTGGTCCTGAATTTTCAGTTTGTGTTAGAATAACTTGAATCTAATCTACAAGCTTTGTAACTCCCCCCCCCCCCCCAAGAGTATTAAATAAATGTTGGAGATTCATCACATTGACCTACTTCAGTTGTGTCTGAAACATAAACAGAAACCCAAAACACAGAACTTATAAATCACAACAAGCTGTATCTGTTCCGATTTCTCTCATTTTCTGACAAATTACACGGCAGAACATCAGATGTGGGAAAATGTTGAAATTTCTTCAATGGTTTTTGGGGAATTTTCACTAGCAGAATTAATAGTCTACAACAGTCTCTTATTAGATATTTTTTGGGGTGTATTTTAATTTTTAACTATATAAATATCATTAAAAAAAAGTCAAATACTAGACAGCAGTTGAAAATGAAAGAGCTAATTACAATTCACTAAAGAAAAAGTCAAAATAAATTTGCTTTTCATGTGGGAAAAAACTAGTGAAATTTGGTAGGTGTGTGTGGTGACTGTGGTCAGTGGTGGGCTGGTGGTGAGGCGTGAAAATCTTAATAGATTTTTGGTAAAGTTCCAATTAAATTAATTGGACTATCTATTTCGTTTTAATTATATCAAACACTAAAATTTTGCATTCTATCTACAAATCAAACACTAAATTTTGCTTTCTTCTAAAAGTCAGCAGAGAGATTAATACAATATTATGTTTCTGCTTAATGATATACTTTACACTTTATGTATGTAAATATCACTAGACATATTTTATACGATAGAAGTATAAAACATTTGTATAATATATGTTAGTATGTTTACCTATATATAAGATCAGAAGAGCAATAATAACAAACGGGAATGAAATACTCACTCACACTAGGCGTGAGCATCTTAAAGCTATCACGATCGATCAATGATGATGCTTTCGACCCACTTTCTCTTCTTATTACGATCTTTTCAATACTATTTTTTTAGCCTTAATTTGTTACTCTGCGAATATGAGATCTTATCATGCTTACTTCAAACGGCCTCAAAGTCGAAGACACATGTTTGTATGAGCTTCAACAACAACAACCAAACCATTGTGTTATGTGTAGTGAAGTGTGAACATGTATTTAAAGTGAGCTACGCACGTACACACCAAACATTCCATGTTCTCCTTTTAGTTTTATGTTTTTTCTTCTAGTGGTCTTGGGTTGTGACTTGTGATATGTGAATCTAATATCTCTAGTCTCTATCTAGTTACATATTACTTACATACATAATTAAATTCTTATTGTCATTCTTACGTATTATTACTACCAAACAAACCGAGGATACATGTGATTATTTGTTTGTAATTTGGCATTATAGTATAGTATTCATCCAAAAGCAAACCTCGTCGCACAAAACAAAAACATTGGTTAAGTTGTCGTATTCCAATAGTTTTGCAAAACGATTCATGAACAATCGTTTTACATTGGGATGCATCTACTCTTGCTCGTTGAGCTATGTATCTTTCTGCTTGTAGGTTTCCGCAAAATCTTGTAACCACAGAAAATATAAGAGCTAATTTATCTTTTTTTTTTTTTTTTTTTTTTGAAAACGAGCTAATTTATCTTTCAAGATAAATATTTTCACTAAGGAGAATCTGATATGTTACATTAAAATTACTATAATCGTGCCAAACAAAAAAAAAAAAAAGAAGAAAGAAGAATGTTCAATGAGTGATTGTGGCAATGATTATTCACACGTATCCCCAAATGCACGCTTCATCTCAAGATCATCATTAAAATATATATGAATACTATTTTGTAATTGATTTTATTGATTTATTTATATGTTGTTTTACTTTTAGGTGTTTTTTATACAATATTTACAAATGCACTTTCTCCATCATTTCGTACGTTGGGGACGTTAAAAGGAGACGGCAACGAATATTGGGACGACACAAGAACAAAAGAAGGTACCATCACCGAAAAGTCCTCTTCACCTCCTCTAATAAGTCTTCACTCTTCTACCCTACTGCCCTTTCTTATTATTATTATTATTATTTTTGTTAAATTCCTTTTTCTGTGAACCAAAATATACATATTCTTTTCATGGATGAATATATCGTATTCATTGTGCTTTTTTTATAATTGTTTTTTTATTTGTCGTGAATATTCAACTATTTATTTTTTTGGTCGACAAATAGAGAGAAGTTAGAGATAATATATGTACACATATTGAGTGTACGTTGGTTTATAAGTATTTGCTACTTTTCCACTCACAAGAATAAAATCTAGAGGGTGCAAAGAAAAGCACCAATACAATGAATAAAGACTTATAACGTTGACGAGAAGAGAAAGAAAAAAACACGAAAAACAAAATGAAAATATATAGGTGTTAAGAAATTAGTATCCCAATATTTGAATACTTTCCTACCATTTAACTATTTTTAATGTTCCTTAAGTCAAAGTCACGAGGGTTCTTATATATCCTCAGTAGTGTTTTATATTATTTCTCGATGCATTTCTTTTATAGTTATAAGCAATTTTCAAAATATATTATCAGCTCAACACAGCTATGATTCACTAATTGTATTTAAGCCGGTTTAGAATTTGGATGACATGATATCAACATTAAACTTGTTGCAACATCCACAGCACATATAATCACAACTGTTCGAATATGTAATTAGAAATTTAAATTAAGTTGCATCCATATATAGTCTGGTAGAAGTAACATAATCTAATATGCTCTTAGATACAAACGTGGTTCTCTCAATGCTACATTAAATTGAAAACAAAAATCGAAAAAAGAAACAATAAAATAAGAGGCCGCACCACCATAAGCAATTGCATAATACTGTATGTCGACAAAAAAAAAAAAAACAAAAAAAAAAGCAATTGCATAATAGTTTGAACAATATAAGAAAAAGCATTTCACTTTCCCACTCTATAAATAGTGGGAGGTTACACACACAAAAAAAGCCACAAACACACAAACACACACATTTTGTATAATAAACTGAAAAACAAACAAAAAGAAAGAAACATGGTGATGATGATGAAGGCCACATGGGTTTCTCTTTTCGCCCTCGCGGCTGTCCTCCTAGTGATCCTACTCCCCGCGGCTGAAGCCGTGACATGCTCTCCGATGCAACTAAGCCCATGTGCATCGGCGATAACGTCGTCTTCTCCTCCATCGGCCTTGTGCTGTAAAAAGCTCAAGGAGCAGAAGCCATGCCTATGTGGTTACATGAGAAACCCTAGCCTCCGTCGCTTCGTCAGCTCTCCCAACGCTCGTAAAGTTTCTAACCATTGCAGACTCCCCATCCCAAGGTGTTGAGTAATCAAAGATGTGTTTCCATGCTGCTTCTGGTCCTTCTATATATATTATATGTTTGAATTTTACTTTTTTTTTTGTGTGTGTTTAAGGATGTTGTTATTTACGATCACTAAAGTAGTAGAGAGTTAATGGTACTCTTGCGAATAACAATGTGTGGGTATGCATCTTATTTCAGTTTTTGCTATCTTATTCTAGTTCTTGTTTTTCATGATATATGATGGTGTAATAATTTAATAAATGAAAAACATATTTCATATCCACAAAAGAATCAATTATGGGTACATGAAAATCACTGTATATACAAAAGAGCACACCATCTTGTCTGGTCTGAGAGACACAAACTCCAACTAACTACTCATAAGAGAAAATCTACGATTTCTACTGGTTTCGCTGCACTTGCTTCTTTGTCAGATCGTCGTCGTGATCTATGCTTACTACTTTTCTCGCCATTTTTCTTTTTCGTCTTCTTCTCTTTTCCCGAGCTCTGCTCTTTGATTCCTGAATCAAGAATTTTCTCGTGGTTGTCTTTTTCTCTTTCCTTTCCCATCCCTTTCCCCATTAGAGCTGTCTGGATAGCTCGAGACAGAGGTTCATCATTACTACTAGCGTTTGGCTTCGTCTTTAAGTCATCATCTCCTTCGTCCAGTTTCACCACTACAGGTCTCGGTTTTGATTGGTTCATCTTCTTCTTGGGGTTAAATGAGTCCCCTGAAATCTCATTTGCTGGTGGGTATTCGTTCAGCGTGTTGTTGTTGCCATTGCTATCATTGTGCTCGTCTTTCTTCTGAGAGGAGAGATAGTACAGATCATGGCGTTTTCTGTGTTCTGCGAGTAAGGATGCAGATTCAGGTGGAGGAGATGAAGAAGATGAGGCTTCTTGTTGATCTCTGATACTAAGTTTGGTAACAGAGAAGCTGATTTTGTCTGAGGCAGAGAATGAGTTCGTATTTGAATTTGATTCAAATATTGGTTTGAGAAACTCTCCACAAATCTCTTGTAGATCCTCAAGATTCTCTTTGATCTCTAATCCATCCGGTAAGGGTACTTTTTCCTGTGCAGTTGAAGAAACAGGGCCAAGCTCGTCTGAGAAGACATCTTCCATGAATACTATGGCGCTAGAAACTGCTGTTTCGTTGTCTTGGCCGGTTACTTTCTCAGCAATTTCATGCTCTATCATACCAATAAATCCCAGAACGTTCTTAGCTCTCTCCTGCACTTCAACATCTAGGGTTCCAGATAACGAGCGTAACCCCAACTCAATCATATTCATCAGACTTGATATAGATTTGTATGTAAAACAATTCACAGCTGAGGAGCCAGAACTAGTAGACTCCTGAACCAAGGGCGGGGAAATGGGCTCCTGGGCCGTGAAGTACCCTCTGAGACTAAAGACAAGAATTTTGAAAGTGGAATGAATGTAGATTGCTCTAATTGAAGGAGGTAAGAGAGAAGTACGTGGCTGCAGAAGCGCCTCTGCAATTTCATAAGGGGTCTTAGAGAATTCAACATATTCCCCTGAAGCCCAAGCAGCAGCGGACAATATTGGGTGCATGAACTGATTACCAAGCAATGCAGGATCAATAAGCAGAGATCGAGAAACACGAACTAGCTCCAGTCTGACATCTTTGATCCTCGTACCAATATCAATCATCTGATGCCCAATTTCTTGACCTCTTTGACAATGTGGGATTCTAGCCATCTCACCTAGAAGAGACAAATACCAATCAAAGTCAACTACGATCTCATATGAGTTCCGGGAGCATGCCAGTAGAAGAGAAGTTATAACCTCGTTGCAGAACAAAGGATCAGACTTACGAGCATAATTCATAAGAATTCGAGAGATCTCAGACACATTCTCTTCATTCACCATTGCCATCAAAAGATGCAAAGCCTCAAGTTTAACATTTAGATCCTCGTCGCTCAGAGCCTTGACGACAGCTTCGTTGTTCTCCAAAACTGCCCATAAATGCTTTGGAGCAACAATCGACAAGGCATGAAGACCGAGATACTTGAGATTCGGATCATCGTCCACAAGAAAATCCCTAATTTTTGCAACTGCAAGTTTCAAAGCTGATTCCTGATCGCTCAAGCTACTCAGTACTGTTCTAATACACTCAAACAGCAAAGATTTTCCCACAGTCCTCCTCATATGTTCACAGATAGGATCAGCCACTTTCTTAGCCAACCTAGGCTCGATCAAAGCTAGCTTAGCAAATATTTTAAGAACCTTGATCAGAACCCAATTGTTCCTCGAATCTACCAGAATCTTGTAAAATTCAGGAGCTAAAGGAAGATAAGATCTTGGATCTTTTGTGGTGAGTTCACAGAACACTCCAACCACAGCTGACAGAATATGCGGATCAGAGCTGTCCAGATTCTCAACAAGACGCTTCAAACACACCTTAACAGCATCAGGATACTTATCGAAAACCCTCAAAACCACACCGATAGCTTTCTTCCTAACAAAAGCCTTACTACTACCCAAGAGCGTAAAAACCTCAGAAGTTAAATCCCTAGCTAGATCATCAGCTCCAATCCTAGACAAACATTCCAGAGCTAGACTCACCTCGTACTCGTTCGAACTATTCAAATCCTTCCGGAGCTGGTTTGTGATCAGAAGCAGAACCGGAGTCTGATCGCTGAATGACTGAGCAATGGCGTGGTAACCGATCCTCTTATCTCCAAAGCGAGACGAGGACACGACCTCGACGGCGTGGAACGCTGCCCAAGACATATCGACGCCGTGGAGTGCGGCGAGGTAGGAGAGTTTCTGTAGCGCGATGGATTTCGTGGAGAGGTCTGTCAATTTGATCTCGCTTCGGATTTCATCTACGGATTTAGAAATGAAAGAGGATTCTCCGAGTAGGTGGAGACGTATACCTTTGATCAGATCCTCGAGGCTTCGCTGGAACAAGCTGTCCATGAGAGAATTCGAAGACGCCATTGAAGAAAATGTGACGCACAACTAAGAGATGAAGCTATATATAATCGGCAAGCTGATACGATTCATGATCCGCATGGTTTCGCGGAGTGAAATCGGAGACTAGAGTCGAGGGTTTTTCATGCCGGTTAATCGTGATTTTCGGATTCTGATGAGTGTCGAACGGAACAGAGGAGGAGGAGGAAGGTGAAATATTGTTTGGGCTTTTACAAGAATACAATGGGCCTTAAGAATGATAAGTCCAATAAACATTCTCAGACAATGTTATTTTATATATAGAAACTTTATACTATGTATGTACACTGGTCATAAAAAGTATACTCGTAGCTCAAAGAAGAAGAAAAAAACAAGCATTGCTCTTTCTCTTTGAAATCAAATTTTAAGCCGTCCACAAATACAGTTTAGACTTGTTAATTAAATAGGACTATGAAATATCAGTAGGCTTGAACTTGGACTTGAAACAAAATAGAAAACGTAGCAGATAAATTTACACATTAGTCTAAACAATTATTTCAAAACGTGAAACCTCTAAAATATATAATCTTTTTTGGTAGGAACCTCTAAAGTATATATGAATGTAAATGTCCTAAACCAAAACGGCAATACCTCATCAAAACATAAAGGGGACACGATTCTAAGCTTATGACTATCACTTTCTATCTATATGCAGCTATATATAGTATAGTATATAGTATAATAATATAGTTTGACATTTGTCAGTAAACTTAAACATCAACCTTTGTTTTCTATTTGATATATCAAAAACTTAAAATATACGTATAAGATATAGTTCGACCTAACTAACACACACACCATGCTGGCTCTATCTATACATATATATCCTCAAACCTCCGAATATTTTTCCTAACAACCACCATCTTTTACACTTAAGAGTATATTCTTAAATTATCATATGCCCATTTTGTTTTTCTTCTCATGATTGAATCATAGTATGATTTTCTGAAGATTAATTAAGATAAACTTATGTATAGCTGAATAAAGAAAAAACAAACAAATCACAATTATTAATGAATATAATTAACGTAAAATGAGAGAGAGAATTGATGATGGACGCTCTCGCTTTCGTGGACCTATTAAGGTTTTGTCGTCTTCACAAGGCTATAAAAAAATAAAGTTGAAGTTGAAGTGCGGTTTGACAACAAAGCTTACAATCTTTTATTTCCTCATAAGAAAAGAGAGAGAGAGGGAGCTAACTGTTTACGCATCTAATTTATTTTGATAAGTAAGGAGGAAATATGTACTTACTAAATAAATAGTTGACATAATTCATACTATAGTAGCAGTAATATATAAAGAGCCAAAAAATTGTAATAAACATAGAGAGAATATTCTAGTTTCAAAATTGTATAGTTTAGTACGTAATCCGGTAATCGTAGTAGTTTCGAAACATAATTATTCCAATACGCTGAAAACATGGAATCTGCTTTTTTTTTTCAACGTTTTGTGTTTTTTTTTTTTTTTATAAGACGAACAGATTGGTACATTGAAACTATACATGGACGTTGGTAGTCTTATGAATTGGTAAGATGGTCAACTATTTACCATTTTGATAATTTTAATCCCTTAAATAACAAAAAGAAATATTTTGCAATTTAGTTGCATGGCGCAAAGTGAAATTAACTAGTAGTAATGTAAAGTCTTGGATTTGTGCAGACTAAATTTTCATTAAAGTATTTATAAATTAGGAAAAATTTGACTCCAATTAGTTATCGTTGTAAGCTTTCTGTTTTGATTTTTTAAATAGATTTTATAACTATATATGCACTCTATAACAATAATAATACAAAATATTGTGTATCATTCTAGTTATTTAATCGTTTTCTTATGATCAAATCTAAGGGTTTAAGTAAGCTAAGTCTTGGTGAACCAAATTTTTTATTTTATTTAAGCTAAGTTAAAAAGGGCAGTGAATTTATTTTATTTTATGTGGGTAGTGCATTAGTGGTAATGCGTTATGCACTCACTGATCTCCACACGAGATGAAATGTCTTATCTTTGTTAGTGCAATCTGAGTATTGAGAACTATTTTTCTTCCCAGTATGTTGTGTGTTTTGTTTTAAAGGGGAAGAAACAAACAAAGAGATATTTCAGAGGACACGACTTTGTATCTATCCAACTAGGAACACGACACTCATTGAATGATGAAGGTGTTGGTCGGGATTGAAATATGCTAAAGATGTACCAATCACATCATATTTGCACATAACCCGTAGTCTATATAAATCACGATACAAAATTATCAATAAATAACTTATTACCAGAAATCAAATCGGATGACTTTTTTTTTCTTTTGAGAACACATACATGTGACATGTCTAGTTTGTGATGTTTAAAATTTAGCGAATGTGGTAAAACAAAAATATTTGAGAAATATTTATGTAGGCGTGTAATCAATCCTAAGCTTCTTTCAAATACTTAGACACTCATATAAAAAAGATAATATTTATGTAGGCGTGTAATCAATCCTAAGCTTCTTTCAAATACTTAGACACTCATATAAAAAAGATAACAACATGTTTATATGATAGCATGCTACGTATAAATGATAGTAACATGTTAAGTACATAGAAATTAACAGTGAAATAAAGGGCAAAACCTGAATGTCTAATTCGAAAAGCTTTTGAGTTCATACGAAAACATCTAGTAAGAACTCGTTTTATTCATGAACATAAGTTCGTATAGGAGACATAGAGCTTTACTAGCTAATTTGTTTTAAGTGTGTCGAGCTAGATCTCAGATATTCTTTATATATATAATGTTAGTTATCACAACATCCGGTAAATTAAAACACTAAAACTAGTTTCGTAAGTAAAGTTATTTTTGGTTAAAGAAAACTTTCTTGATAATAAAATAAAAACGAAAAAGTGAAATATATGATACATTTCAGAGGACAGGACGAAAAAATAGACATTATCCTTTGACGAAAAAGAGAGAAAACGAAAAAGATGGAAAAAGGATAAATGAAAAGAAAATGATCAGTGATAGATCATAAAAGCCAACCCATAGCATTGTATACATACTTGCACGATTACAAGAAATTCCACATAATTCGGAACAAAAACCAGCTATATATTATTATAAAATAATCAATCAAAACTATATAAATGAATTCGTAATTATTATTTATAAGATATATACCTTCTAATCATTTAGACTAAGTTCAGACAACTAAATAAAATCATTTAGCCCTAGGATCATTATTAGGGGGTTCTAGTTGTAGATGCCTTTAATCGTTGCATTAATTGGACAAAACAGAAAACAAAAAAAAATCCCACCATCTATGATACAATAAGGTAATAGGAACCAAAACATATATATTACATTCAATATTTTTATATCATTATTTTCGTATTGCTATGCTTACTTATATATATATATATATATATATATATATTGATTTACCATTTTTATAATATTAAAAGAACTGGTAAGTATATATAGCTTTGTGTCATTATCATTTGTGATTATCCCTATCGATTACTATTGCGTAAAGGGTAACCGTAGAAAAAGAATACGTGGAAGAATGTTGAATTTGCTTACAAAAGTTGACCAGTCTCGTACGTGTTTCTTCATTCTTATAGTCAAGAATGGTGAATATATAAATTTAATATGGTATATAGTAAGGTTGTTGTGAAATCGGGGGAAAAGAATAATGAATAAAAACTTATTATATTGGTCCCCAAATAAATTGTTCTGATTTTGGGTTGAAGTACCAAAAAAAGGAAAAAAAAAGGGAATGTGTTGTGGAGAAGAGAGCACGAGTAATACTTGTTGCTACCCGATTGTCGCCACACTTCCCACACGTCCCCTCTTGTGTCTTCTTTCTTCTTTTACCTTTCACCACTTCCTCCTTTTGTGTGACTTCACCATTTTCTACTACTTGATACCACTAATCGTGTACCAAGCTAAGTATATATGGCACACAAAATTTAATAACTCAATCTAGTAAACCTTTAGAGCACATGCAAACGCAATTAAACAAGTCTAACAACAACCTCAATAATCGCGTTTTAGTTAAAAGCAAATTAGTTTAATCCAATAGTTAAACAAATCAGCTATCTGGCTCCTTTAGACCACGAATGGGTAATCTCATCATCTTTCCTCTCTGTCATTCCTCAATTATTTTAAACAAGTTTCGAATAAACACACGAATCTCTCTCTCTCTCTTTTTTATTTATACTTAAAAAATTTTAAATAATTTATAACAACTTCAAAACCAAACTCTTTTTTTCTTTCGTAAGTGCTCGCTAGCTCAATTAGCCAACCTCCTCAATACATATTAATAAACCCTAGTACGTATATAACAAAAAGCAATTATGTATACTAGTATTAGATTGCAATCTAATCAAAGCTTATTGATTTCCACGTAAGCACAACATAAATGACGTTTTTGCCCCCTACTCGTAAAAGTCTCTTTTTTCAAACGACGGAGAGAGAGCGAGAACCAGCGTCCCTGTCTCGCGGACCGTATGTGTTCATAGGTACGCTCGCACGTGTCGAGATGTAATCGGTCACGTGCCAACCTGGGTTGTTTGCATCAGCATCCGACGTGGCGATGTGAATGTCCACGTGCTACAAAACCTTTCTATAGCAGCAATTAGCAAACACCACCCACCCAATCCCCAAGCTAGCACCTTTATTTATTTCTTTTTTTCATTTTACAACAAGGTCGTACGTATATTATTATTATTATTACCAACAATAGTTTTTTTTTCGAAAATATACTTATATTTTTTTCCAGATAAACATTAATAAAACGGAAAAAATAAGAAAGCAAAAGCAAAATCGAAATCGATATATCAGACAAGGCCCTCGACCTTTCTTTTCTTTTTTTCCTCCCTTCTCATCGTCTCCGTTGAACAACACCACCACACATCACCAACACAGATAATTCCCATGGTGAAACGAGCTCAGATTTGATAATTCAAGGGTTCTTAGACACAGCACAAGGTAGCAGAAGAGCTGGTGGAGATTCTTCTTTACTGGAATTTGTTAAACGACCAATCACGGAGATTAAAAGCTTTTTGGGGGAAAATGGCGACGCCGTTGCCAGATTTTGAGGCTGCCAGAAGCGGCGGAGGAGTTGCGTCTTCTTCTAACCCGGTCCTTACGAGCTCTGTTTCTTCTTCTCGTCCGTCCCCTGTGGCGAATTCGTTCTCCGAAGACGCCGAAGAGATTTCGCCGATCCTGATTTTCTTATTCTTTCATAAGGCAGTATGTAGTGAGCTTGAAGCTCTTCATAGGTTGGCGCTAGAGTTTGCTACTGGCCACCATGTCGATCTCCGGCTGCTTCGTGAACGGTACCGGTTCCTGAGATCGATCTATAAGCATCACTGCAATGCCGAAGACGAGGTAATGCCGACACCTGCCCCTCTTCTCTATCATTTTCTCTCATCATTTCCTCAAAACTGCTTAATCAGAATTTGGAACCGTCTCTACTTAGATTTTGAACTCAGAGGCATTTGACGTTTTACCAATGGATGACCCAATGGGGGAATTCGTGGTTGCCACATATAATTCGTTATAGGAGACAATGCTAAGTTTTATATTGGTTGATGCTTGCAAACTATTTTAATACTTCACATAGCTGCAAATTTGTCTAAATCTGACTTGATTTTATCTTTAAAGCACCTGCGACCCTTGCAAGTCTCAATTAGTTTTTTTTTTTTTCCTCTTGTTGATCATCTTATTGGTCCTATGGGTGCTATTGTGTAACGAGGAAAAATTGTTGACAGTTGCAAATCTGTGGATGTAGGTGATATTTTCAGCTCTTGACATACGTGTGAAGAACGTAGCGCAGACATATTCTCTTGAACACAAGGGGGAAAGCACTCTTTTCGATCATCTATTTGAGCTGCTGAATTCTGCCACAGAAACCGATGAAAGTTACCGCAGGGAGTTGGCTCGCTGTACTGGAGCACTTCAGACTTCTGTTAGCCAGCACTTGGCAAAAGAACAGAAACAGGTATTGTTTTGTTTGATGCTTTTTTTTTTCCTTCACATCACAGATGCAGTTTCTCTGTTGATTTCTGTTAACACAGATCCAATATATAACATTATCCATTGGTCTTTATTAAGTACTGTTGTTCTTGGTTCGCTGACAGGTGTTCCCCTTACTTATTGAGAAATTCAAGTACGAGGAGCAAGCTTATATAGTCTGGCGGTTTCTCTGCAGTATTCCTGTGAATATGCTTGCCGTGTTTCTTCCATGGATTTCTTCTTCCATTTCAAAAGATGAAAGCAAGGAGATGCAAACGTGCTTAAGGAAGATAGTTCCCGGCGAGGAGCTCCTTCAGCAGGTAAGTTTTGAATTAAGATCTAACTTCCTTTCTAGGTTGAAAGGATTTGGCTTGTCGATTAATATTTTCTTTCTTGAAGGTTATTTTCACCTGGTTGGGAGGGAAAAGCGATACTGTGGCTTCGTGTCGCATAGAAGATTCAATGTTCCAGTGCTGTCTAGATTCTTCTAGCAGCATGCTTCCTTGCAAAGCAAGTAGAGCACAGTGCGCATGTGAGGGATCCAAGGTCGGGAAGAGAAAGTACCCAGAGCTTACTAAGTTTGATTCTTTCGATGCTCAGATGCACCCAGTTGATGAGATAAAGCTTTGGCACAAGTCAATCAACAAGGAGATGAAAGAAATAGCCGATGAGGCTAGGAAGATTCAGCTGTCTGGAGATTTTTCGGATTTATCTGCATTCGATGAACGCTTACAATATATTGCTGAAGTGTGCATCTTCCACAGGTATTTTGTTCCATCCTTATATTTACCATGAAAACAGAATAATTTCTGTTTTGCTTTCTTTGTGAGATGATTCTATACATACCGCAATTGATTGAGTTAAGTAACTAAATTTCTTTTGAAAGTTGATGTGGATGGCCACTTAAACATGTTTGCCAGCTGATGATAGGTGATTACTCAAGTTATATGGATGTTGTTCATCTTTGCACGTCGACACGTTTCTGCATTAGAGTGTTATCATTCTAAATGGAGTTTTGTCAAAGTCATAGCAAAATACAAATTTTTATACCTTTTGTCAGAGATTGGAATGCCATGGGTCTATTCCTGAGATGATATGTTTGTTTTTCGTCGCAGTCTTGCGGAGGACAAAATCATATTTCCAGCAGTAGATGGAGAGTTTTCATTTTCCGAGGAGCATGATGAAGAGGAAAATCAATTTAATGAGTTTCGATGCTTAATTGAAAATATCAGGAGTGCTGGAGCCTCTTCTACTTCTGCTGCTGAATTTTACACCAAGCTGTGCTCACATGCTGATCAGATAATGGAAACTATCCAAAGGCACTTCCACAACGAGGAAATTCAGGTGAACTATTGCTTAGAGTGCTATGACATTTGATTTGGTAGCAGGTGAACTATGAAAGATAAGATCAGTTGATACCAGTACCATATGCGATGAAGATCCAAGATTTCAATTTCGGATGCTAGCTAACTTATAATGTTTGCAGGTGCTACCCCTTGCACGAAAGAACTTCAGCTTTAAAAGACAACAAGAACTGCTCTACCAAAGCCTGTGTATAATGCCATTGAGATTAATTGAACGAGTTTTGCCATGGTTGACGGCATCTTTAACAGAAGAGGAAGCTAAGAATTTTCTGAGGAACTTGCAAGCTGGAGGTACAATCTACCGTATATATATATATATATTTTTTTCATATAATGAAACTTAACCCTTTTCAAAATTCTTATCTACTCACAATTTTGCACAATTACATGGTTTCCTTGTGGCCTCAGCACCTAAATCGGATGTTGCTCTCGTTACTCTTTTCTCTGGTTGGGCATGCAAAGGGCGCAAAGCTGGGGAATGCTTGTCTCCAAACGGGAATGGTTTATGCCCTGCTAAAACACTAAGCAACATTAAAGAAGTCCATCTTCAGTCATGTAATGGTTGTGCGTCTGTGCCATGCGCGAGTAAGAGTGTAGAATCGTGCTGCCAGCATCAGGATAAAAGGCCAGCTAAGCGAACTGCTGTATTGTCTTGTGATAAAAAGGTCACCACCCACTCGTCAGAAGATGCAAATGGGTGCAAGCCATCTGAAAATGGTAGGTCGTGCTGTGTTCCAGATCTCGGAGTTAACAATAATTGTCTGGAACTTGGTTCTCTTCCAGCAGCGAAAGCTATGAGATCTTCTTCGCTAAATTCTGCTGCGCCCGCTCTTAATTCCAGCCTCTTTATTTGGGAAATGGATAGCAACAGCTTTGGTACTGGACATTCCGAGCGGCCCGTTGCTACAATATTCAAGTTTCACAAGGCCATAAGCAAAGATCTGGAGTTTCTTGATGTTGAATCGGGAAAGCTCATTGATTGCGATGAAACATTTATTCGTCAATTCATCGGTCGGTTTCACCTACTCTGGGGTTTCTACAAGGCTCATAGTAATGCAGAAGATGATATCTTATTTCCAGCGCTGGAATCAAAAGAGACGCTTCACAATGTCAGTCACTCTTACACGCTCGACCATAAACAGGAGGAGAAGTTGTTTGGAGATATTTATAGTGTCCTTACTGAACTTTCAATTCTTCATGAGAAGTTACAAAGTGATTCTCTGATGGGGGACATAACTCATTCTCTGATGGGGGACATAACTCAAACTGACACTGTTCAGCCTGATATTGATAACAGTGACTGCAAGAAAAAGTACAATGAACTGGCTACAAAGCTACAAGGGATGTGCAAATCCATTAAAATCACATTGGATCAGCACATTTTCTTGGAGGAACTGGAGCTATGGCCTCTATTTGACAAACACTTCTCCATTCAAGAGCAAGACAAGATTGTGGGTCGTATAATCGGAACGACGGGTGCTGAAGTTCTTCAGTCTATGTTACCATGGGTGACGTCTGCCCTTTCTGAAGATGAACAAAACAGAATGATGGATACCTGGAAGCAGGCAACCAAGAACACAATGTTCGATGAATGGCTCAATGAATGCTGGAAAGGATCACCTGACTCATCCTCAACAGAAACATCCAAACCTAGTCCACAGAAAGGTAAAAGAAGTCGCTTAACTATATTTCACCAACTTAACATCTAGCTAGTTTAATATAATCCTAGTTGTTTCTGCGTTGGACCATAACTCATACTTAGCTGGCTGCTATTGTTTGTCTGTGCTAAGATTGTTTTGCTTATGTCAAGTTTATTTTTCATATAGATAATGATCATCAAGAAATCTTGGACCAAACTGGTGAACTATTTAAGCCTGGGTGGAAAGATATTTTCCGCATGAATCAGAACGAACTAGAGGCTGAAATCAGGAAAGTTTATCAGGACTCAACACTTGATCCGAGGAGAAAAGATTATCTTGTACAAAATTGGAGGACCAGGTCAGATTATTTTCACTATTTCCATGCATGGATCCTTTATTCCACATTTTCATGCATACCTGACTCAAACTTAGAACCCCAAATCAATAGTACATTTCCCTGTATTACTTGATATTTCTTTCGCAAAGTAAAATAGTATAAGGGATGTGTCTTTCCCGGTATTCTAATCCAAAATGTTCGTTCATTTTCTTTACCCCTGTGTATGTATATGTGTGTGCGTCGTCGTTGATTGAGCTATAGCGAACCTATAATCTCATTCACATGTCCCTCATACCCAGATGCTGTTTGTTCTACGGTAACATTTATCTTAAACTTCCTGTTGTGCTTTTATCAGTCGATGGATTGCGGCTCAGCAAAAACTGCCTAAGGAAGCAGAAATTGCCTTAAATGGTGATGTTGAACTTGGATGTTCCCCGTCTTTTCGAGATCCCGAGAAGCAGATATATGGATGCGAGCATTACAAGCGTAACTGCAAGCTTCGAGCTGCGTGTTGTGATCAGTTGTTCACTTGTAGGTTTTGCCATGACAAAGTAAGCGACCACTCCATGGATAGGTAAGCTCTTATGCAAATCTTCCTTGCTTAAATTGAAACTCCCTTCTTTTTTCTTTCTTTCTCAATGATATGAGTTTATATTTGGAACGCTTGACAGAAAACTGGTGACGGAAATGCTCTGCATGCGGTGCCTAAAGGTGCAACCTGTTGGCCCCATCTGCACAACGCCTTCATGTGAAGGATTCCCAATGGCAAAACACTATTGCAGTATTTGCAAACTTTTCGATGATGAAAGGTAAGCAAAACCCAATAGTTTGATGCAAAAACAAATCAATTCACCACTGTCAAAAATCAAACTTCAGAACCTTTTCTAACCAATGGAAACTTATCTGCCTTCAGGGCTGTTTATCACTGTCCATTCTGCAACCTTTGCCGGGTTGGGGAGGGACTGGGAATCGATTTCTTCCATTGCATGACATGTAACTGTTGCTTGGGGATGAAATTAGTAAACCACAAGTGCCTTGAGAAGAGCCTCGAGACAAATTGCCCCATCTGCTGCGAGTTTCTTTTCACATCAAGTGAAGCAGTTAGAGCCTTACCATGTGGTCACTACATGCACTCAGCTTGCTTCCAGGTTTGCAAATATCTCTTTTTTTCATTATACTTTTAAGTTCACTTTTATCGCCTTAAATCAGAACACTTACTGTTACTCTGGTTTTCAGGCTTACACTTGCAGCCACTACACATGTCCAATCTGTGGAAAATCATTAGGAGATATGGCGGTAAGATGATTTCCAGTTTCCCACCATCCAAAAGCGTGATCTGCTAATCACATCATTGTAAATTATCGTTCACTGAACTTTTTATCCCTTGTTTCTTTTGCAAACTCCACAGGTTTATTTCGGTATGCTTGATGCACTGTTAGCTGCAGAAGAACTCCCAGAAGAATACAAAAATCGCTGTCAGGTGAGAAACGCTAAAACTGCTGCTTCTTGAAAATTTGGTATACTCCTGGTCATTTCATTACATGACACACATACAAAAATGTTTCAGGACATTCTATGTAATGACTGTGAACGCAAAGGAACGACAAGGTTCCATTGGTTGTACCATAAATGCGGCAGCTGCGGTTCTTACAATACCCGTGTGATCAAGACCGAAACAGCCGCCCCAGACTGCTCAACCTCATCCTGAAAACACTGTGAGAGGTTTCACTCGCTCTCTCACACTCTTTTCTTTTCTGTTTCGGGTTTTACTTTCTGTATCGCACAACAATGTGAAGAAGGTTTATAATCAAGAAATGGCCGTTGATAGATTTTTAAATTTGTATAGTCTGCTGAGATATTAAGATTTTGAGGAGTCTTATTTAGGTTACTACCCCATACTTTGGCTTTTGGACAAAGCTAGAACTCGTTTGTTTCTGGAACATCCCCATACCATTTCTTTCACATTATCCGATCTTTGTTTTTCCATAAGCTGACACTTTTTCTTTCAAGAGTGTAAATAGTCACAATTTTAATGTAAAATTTTTTATATCACCTCTTTTTTCTTGATTCTTCTCAACTTATCTCTTACTTCTTAAATGTTTTACGAGGGAAAATCCATCAGAGTTGGTTAAAAGAAAATGACGTTTTTACTGTACGTTCATTTTTTTTGGATAAAAGAGTTTAAATTGCTTTTCATCATTACTAATTAAAAATCTAACTAAATTCGAAAAGCTGGCAAAACTAAGCGAATCGGAGAGAGCGGGAATAGTATCGGCAAAAACGAATAGACGACGAAATCCTCACAACCAAAGCTTTGTAACATCTTTTTAAAATATATATATATATATATGCAACTTAACTTATCAATATAATTTGTAATGAAAAGTAAAAAGCAACAAGAGAGGAGAGCCAACAGATATGAGTTTCGTAGCTTGTGAATTGTGATCCTACCAACTGTAATAAAATTTATTAACTAATAGATGAATATTTGTCAGTCACATTATTTTGCTATGCAATACAGTTTCCTCTAGTTTTTGAATATAACCGCATTTTATAGTAAACAAGTTGTGAAGCTGATTTAAGAAGACCGGTCGGGAAAGGAAAAAAAACACGAGTACAACGTTACAATCGCGTTCCTAACTCTCTCTCTCTCTCTCTCTCTCCGAATAATTCGAACAAAAAAAATAAAATTTCCTGAGAATAAATACACAAACAAAAAAAAAAAAGAAGAAGAAGAAAAAAAAAACTTTGAACTTTGCTCCAAAGGAAAGAGAAGAAAAACAAAAAATAGAAAGAAAGGAATCTTCTTCTTCTTCTTCGTCTTCCCACGGCGGAGAGAAACCAAAAAAATCAATCAATCAAATGGAGCTTCCTCCTCCACCGGAAAGATCGAAACGCCTCCATAACTTCACCTTACCTTATCTCCGATGGGGTCAGCAAAGATTCCTCCGCTGTGTCAAGCTTCCTCACCACCGATCTCCTTCTTCCTCTTCTCCTTCTCCCGATCATAGATCCCACAACGGTACTGGAGAGCTCAGCCTCGATCTCGTCTACGATGGCGGCAACAATAAACCTAAGCTCTCCTCCGTTTTGGGAAATGGTGGAGAAGATAGGACCAACAACAACACCAGCGGCGATGTTGCTGTTCGGCCGTGGAATCTGAGGACCAGAAGAGCTGCTTGCAACGAACCTGGAGACGAATCCACGAGGATCGTCGACTCTTCTTCTTCTCTTCGGAGACATGAAATTGGGGTGAAGAGAGGAGGTAGCAGCGAAGATGGTGGTGATGGAGATTTTCACAACAACAACAACAACAAAGTTAAATTCTCTGTTTCTTTGTTGAGAGAAGAAATCGAACAAGATTTCTCAGCATTGATTGGTAAAAAACCTCCCAGAAGACCAAAGAAGAGACCAAGATTGGTTCAGAAGCAAATGAATGTAAAAGCAGCTTCATCTTTGCTTCTTTTTTATTTATTTACTACCCTTCCCATTGCTGCTTGTTGCTTTAACATTTTCTATTTGGCAGACTCTTTTTCCAGGATTGTGGCTAGCAGAAGAAGTAACAGCAGACTCATACGATGTTCCTGAGGCTGTGGAAACGTGATAACAAAGTTTTCTTCCTCTATTTTGGGGTCAGCTTCTCTTCTATCCAAGAAAATGTATCAACTTTGTTTTTTTCCACTTCTGTAAAAAAGGAAGATAAAAATATGTAGCAATGTGCTCAGGTTTTAGTGATTGAAGCCATTTACTTTGGTTTCCTTTAATATTCTTCTTTTGTTGTAAAAGAGACAACTTGGGGGGTTTTTTTTTTCTCCGTTACCAAAGCTAATTGTAATATCTCCATGGCAATGGAATCTCCTGGCTGTTTTTGTTATCAATAATGCAGCTCTCTGCAACTTTCTTACATCCCAAACTTAGTTCTTCTTGTTGCCTACTATTAGCAGCTCATGAGTTACTTAAATTAGTATCTTGCTAAGGTTATGTAGAAATTCTGATCTTGGTGTTCGTTCGTGTAAAAGCTTTTCGGGTTGTTGAGAATGTTTGTGTCAAGAAATTTTGCTGTGAAACAGTGTTTGTGTTGTTAGATATATTGACAACTTTGCAGGGCCAGACCAAGCTTCACTTTTACAACAACAACATTTCACCATTTCCAAGGTTTTATTAACAGCTTCCTCTCTCTCTCTGGTGAGTCAAGTTACAAACTTATTAAGAGTGTTCCATTTCTTGAACACATGATCTTGGACACTTGTAACTAGCTAAAGTTCAGGTTCTTACTCACTGATTCTATGTTCCATTGTTGACTGTTGTAGGGAAAAGAAAAAACAATCCAGTTTAGTTTTTGCAAGATAATGAAGGATATATGCTGATAAGGCTCTAAAAAAACTTCAGAGAGCTTCTTCCTCTTGACTTTCCAAACCAGGTCGCAGTTGAAAGCCATGATCAAACAACCTGATAACAAATCTCATTGAAGCACTTCAATGTGACTAATGTTAGCAGTCACCAGCCGGTGAGGCGAATTGGAGGGTCCACGGTCGATGAGCAGTATGAACTGTGTGGAAAACAGAGAAGAAAGATAGAATACACAGTGTGCTGGACGCCTAAAGTAGAGGTAATGTAATTTATTCGAACCCTTGAAATCTAATTAGATATTATGTTCTTTTTCTCAGCCATTGTTTCCTGCAGTAGTGGCACACCACATCCATTATTTTAATTGAAGTTTTCATTTTCAACCTCTAATTCATAGACTAATGCGTTTAATCTCAAATGTTTTCAAACATCATGATCCCCTAAACCTTTCCTTCATCATCTCCTCATGGAAACCTTATTTCCTTTACATCTCCCACATTCACGATTTATCCAACTTTAAAGTGCTACATTACGTGTCTTGATTCTTATTACTTCTCACGAAGGTTAGTAAATCATTTACTCATCATTTTTCTAGTTCGCATTGGTTTCACTAATTTGTTTTGAAAACTTCAGCAAAACGGACCATCATGATCTGCACGGAGTCAAACCACCAGCGGATCTCGTTTGCTGGTGATCTTGGCCAGTCCAATAAAGGACCTCTTATGGAACAACCATCAGGCCCGGTTCGAAGAGACACTACTCTTTTAGATTCATCAAACTCAGATTTCGAGTTCCACACATCAAGAAACTTTGATCCTGGAGATTCCTCACCAGCCGACGAGATCTTTGCGGATGGCATGATCCTCCCAGTCCTTCCTTTCCACGTAACCACTGCATCCGCCACGCCAAAACGTCTCTACAAATATGAGCTCCCTCCTATCGTCTCTGCTCCTTCTTTATCCTCCTCCTATCTTCCTCCTCCGCCTTTACCATTGCCTGAATACTTGAGAAAATACAGCGTGAAAGAAACTCGGGGAAGCGTAAATGGTCGAGTGAGCGGTGTAAATTCGGGTCTGGAGGCAGAGAAATCATCAAAGTCATTTTGGAGCTTCAAGAGAAGCTCAAGCCTGAACTGCGATATAAAGAAGAGTCTGATATGTTCGTTTCCTCGTTTAACGAGAAGCAACTCCACAGGATCAGTAACGAATTCGAAGAGGGGAATGCTTAGGGACATTAACAAGTATAGCTCGCAGAGACATGGAGTCCCACGTCCAGGTGCAAATTCGTCAACTCATATGCCTCCTCCTTCTCCTCCACCTCTCTGCTGCAGCTCGTATCATTTGAGGCCACAAAAACAAGCCAGAAAGAATGGCGGCGGAAGGGGAGGAAGTTTTTGGATTGCTCCGGTGATCGGTGGTCCATCTCCGTTCGGGTTAGGATCCATCTTACGACTTTCAAAAGAGAAGAGAAACAAGTAATGACAGTGTGGTTTTTTTCCTTCCCAAAGTAGGAGCAGTTTGATACCAGACTCTTCTAAGGAACTCTTTGTTTTATCTTGTTAACGCATTGAGATTTATGCAACAAAATTTATGTTGATACTAATCTTTTTTCATCAGATGTGACTCTTTATTTTTCTCATCGTATGAGATTTGATAGCCAGAAAAATGTTGCAACTAATGCAAATTTTGATATTCTTTCAAATGGTAATTACGTAATTTGAAGAATTTCTATTTATACACGAGAAATCTACATGTACTATAATCCTCAAAAATGAACAGAGCCGAAAACTGGAAATTACAAAATTGGTGGGTGAAGATACAAAAATAAATAAATAAACAAAAGAAGCCGTGGAGATATCTCTCATTTTTTTAGATGGTACTGAGAAAGAAACTCTTGATATGAAGATGATCGATGCTGCCATTGAGAGAGAAGTGTCTTGGACGTAAGCAAAGCTTTCGTATCGAAATTCACTTTCCGATTTTCGAAGTAAATATCGACTGGAGACAACTCATTGAACAGTTCAAGACCTGTTGTTCCTCCAGCATCATTATCACCTTCTTTACAACGACGCACTCTGGAGACAAATGTAGTGAGTTCTTGCTGTTGTCTGTCTGAATCAGTTGTCTTTGTAATCGGGCAATATGAAATGAAAGTCTTCTTCTCCTTCTGTGAATCACTGTTAAGCCACATTTCATCGCCTCGGTCATCACCAAGTGAAATGGTTGTCTCATCTTGACCTGAGATTGCGAGCTCGCAGGTTACTTTGGATATTTGATTGCATCGATTAGAGAACTCTGCTTCGGGCGAGAACTCTTGTTCTGAATTGGGACATCCGTTGCGAAACTCATGTAGTGTCATGAGAACTGGAAGTGGAAGAACAGGACCAACGAGCTCAACACCGGGTTGCTCTTTCTTTGACCATTTACTACTCCGGCTTGAAGGTTTCCTAAACAAGAAAGGCGGTAGCTGTGGGAATTCTGGAACAGCTAAGAACTCGAGAGATGGTTTCTTCTTGTCTACCAGAACATCTTCAAACTCAGAGTAGTTGGAGAATGCAAGCAACAAAATCTCTATAGGTAAGCTTGACCAGGTTTCTCTCAATGCAATCTCGAAAATGCTTGTCGGTGAACTGATATTCTCAAAGACTGCGGTTATGCTAGAGGAAGATCTGTCTCTACCAAATCCGCAAATCTTCAACTTCTTACATAATTCCTCATGGCAGATTAAGCTAAAAGATTTATTCTGCTGCAAACCTGATGATTTTGTCCTCAGCTTTGAATCTATAAACCCGGCTAGCATCCCTTTTGTGTGAGCAGAGAGATACTTGAGTTCGAGATATTTAAATCGTCTCGGGAATTTGTATTCATCTTCATCAGGGAGGTACAGTAAGTTCACCTCGTCAGGTTTGCAGGCCGAATCTTTGTGAGCGACTAGTTCTAAACTTTTGAAAGGAGAAGCACAGAATGTGACTGCTTCTAGCTTCCCCGAGGATGTTAACCGAACCAAAGTAAACCCAGAAGATTGATCTGACGACCCAAGTGGAAGGTACTTGTTTAAAACGCCAAAACCGAGAACATGAACACTCTTTTTCTGCCAGTCGATCCACTCGAGAAAAGACTCCTTCATCATCACTTCCCTAAATACACAATCTCCGCATAGACACTTTCCGACAGGTAAGAGAAGATTGTGTGGAAGCTCCCATACATACAAGGAACAAGGATCCTTCACAACAGATGGAGAAGGT
Source organism: Capsella rubella (assembly GCF_000375325.1). Taxonomy (NCBI): domain Eukaryota; kingdom Viridiplantae; phylum Streptophyta; class Magnoliopsida; order Brassicales; family Brassicaceae; genus Capsella; species Capsella rubella. Next base: position 6,415,181 of record NW_006238921.1, read on the forward strand.
CCATAACAGAACATTTGAGATTGCGCATTCCAAAACGAGCCAATTATAACGCAAGAAGTAGTTGATTCAACAGTCCTAATTCCAAGTTCAGACAATCTATAAACATCAATAAAGCAAGGCTGCTCAACATCATGCTGCCATTTCAACAAAGGCACTCCTGATCTCGAATCACAGAGAAATACATAGCTCTGGGAAGCGAGAATAAACCTAAAACAGTCACTACCCGCCTTTGCAAAGCCAACAACCTCTTCTGTTGCAGCCATATTCAGACTCTCAACTTCCCATAAACATCTCACAGTGCAATTCTCAGAGCTTCTGGCAATAGCAAAGACTGCATCAGAGCGAGCAACAACATAAATCCCAAAAGTCCAACCAAAATCACATCCTAACCAACTCCTCCTATTGACTGATTTCCCTTGACCCTCCCAAGAAACTTTCAGTTTGGAACCTCTAAGTCTAGAAAGTCTCTGATTCACATCAAACAAAAAGACCTCTCCGTTCTCTAACAAGACTAACGACTCTCCAGTAATATGAGGGCTCCAAGCAGCGCTTACAACCATACACATCTTAAACTGCTTACACCCAAGGTTTCTCAAAACCGGCTTGCCTTGAGATTCATCATAGTTGACACAGAACCAATGAATCGAATACAAGGAATAAACCAAAACGTATCCCAATTCCACAGAAGAAGAAGAGTCATCCGCTGCAAAAGTACTAACAGGTTGCACCAAAATCTTCAAAATTCGAGAAAACAATCGCTCTGTCGCCACAAAGACGTCACCTTCGTCCGAACCCAGGACTTGTAAACCACCGGAATCTCCGGTGGAAAGCAGCAAGAACCCAATCCGATCAAGGTTAGTCCCTGTGGGGAAAAACACCAAGACTGAATTTTTACTGGGGAAAGGTAGAAACTGGAGGCGATTGTAGGAGAGAACCTTAGCGGTATCATCGGGAGGATTGGGAACACTGAGAGAGGCGGCGGCGATAGCGGAAGAGCCCGACGGAGGGACGCCGGAGACGGAGAGAAAACGCGCGGGAGTAAGGTGAGGGACGGTAGAGAGAATCGGGGGAGAGAGTGAGGGAGAAGAGAAGAGTAGCTCCGAAGCTGATGGGTTCGAGAAGAAAGGACCAATAGATGATTCTTCGGGAGAGGAGATGCAGCTTTTGCGTCCCCATTCATCTGTAATAATCTCCATTACAATGCTTTCCACGGCCATCGGCGGTGAGTCTAGCGATTAAATAGGTCGAGGCATCTTTTCTCGTTAACCGAAGGAAGAAATCTAAATTACTATTTCGTACCTGAATTAACCAAATACCAATTTACCGACTCTTGTCTTTTAAACACAACTAACTAACTTCTTAACCGCCTTTGTTCTTTTTATCTTCTTCTTCAAGATGTAATGTAAGGTCTCACATCCTATATATCTATCTATTTTCTTGAACTCGAATCATCAAATGCAGTGCTGATCAAAATCTAATGGCAATATATATTTATGGATCACTAATGAACAAAATTTATCAGCTTTAACTTGAGTTAAACCACAATCAAAAAGAGTTTTTATGTTATGTGTTTTAACGTTGGCTTAGTTTTTCAAGTAATTTTTGGGGGTTTGTAATTTGTTGGTCAATTCTAATGTATCTATTGTTGAGAAACACCCAATAAATAAAGAGTATATTTGCAACACAGTCTTAGGAGTAACCGGGCAAGATGAAGGCAGGTGCAGATGCTTGGGTATTAAAAAAAAAAAAAAAAACACTGAAGAAAAGGGAGATTACATTTAGGTAGGTGGTGGTACTACTAGAGTCCCCTAGAGCTTATTCACCTCTTTTCCTTTTGCCTTCAGCTCGCTTGATTTGAGCTCGCTCAACCTGAAGAAAACTTGGAACATAATTAAATATTATCGGTGCATATGTATCTACTCCAAAATCAAACACTGAGGTTATTGTCCTCCCCAACAATGAATATCTTGTTGATGGTCTTGATGTAGTCTACCAAAAACCTTCCATAATCCGGAATATAAAACCACCCAAAGCTCAAATCTAATGCTAAGAAATTCTTGGCGTCAAGCGATGGAGCAGGGTTGAACATTAAGGTAGGTATCAGCGGCAATGGAAGGACTCACCACATGTCAAGAAGATATGGCAAATTTCAAAGTGTACACTTCAGCTATGAAGAACAGTGGTGGTGACTTTTAGAATATTTGTGGCATTGTTCTTTTTACGACGAGTGGATGTCGAATTAGTACGCCGGCTACCCCTTTTATATCATACATACGACGATTTTGTCATTTTTAATTAATTAAATTATATAATTTACCAGATGTTCACTTTGTAATTTTATCATATTAATCCAAAAACTAGTTTACTTTTATGTTTAAAGATGAACGAATGGCTTCACTATTACAATATTTTCAAAAACTTAAAAATTCTTATTTCTTTGGACTTCAAACTTTTATATAGAAGCTTGTGAAATAGATTTACCTGTTGGGTGTTTCTATATGCATGTAAGTTGAGGGAGCAATGAGAACTTTGAGACTCAAGTACTCAGTATCAAACAATGTGATATTTCCATCAGTGAACGCTGCATACATCCGTTGGCAGTTACCTATGTATCATGCAAAGGTTATCTTCTTAGATAACCCTCCACGTAGCATCAACTGTAGAAAAACTAAAGTAAGGAATAAAATAATTTTAGTCCAAAAAATCATTTTAGTTTGAAAAAATTACAATGGTTATACAAACTTATATGAAAAAAAACTTGTGAAATGGGTACAAAGACCGCAATGTTCTTAACGGTGAATGATGCATAAAATACACATGCATAGGTTATGTTAGAAGATAACATATCAACTATATTTTAACTAACTAGTGAAGTACCTTTTTTGTACAGCATTATAATGTATTTTTGTCAATTATGTTGGACTTCTTTTCTTTCTCTTATTGCATACTTCTGAAATTGAATTATTATTATTAGTTTTTTTTACTGGTCAAGAAATTGATTTATTTGTTTCGTCTATTAGATGATCAGTTTATTGTCAGTTATATCTGGTGATCAAAATATTATAAAACTGTTTAGAAAAAGGTTACCTTATGCATAACACATGATAGAGCCAAATTAATATACATATATATCGCGCTAAACATAGTCATATGCACATGATTTTATTAATTACGAATACAGTTTGATAAGATCTTGGGTATAATTACTAAACATAGTCATATGCATTTTTCGGAATTTACTACAAGACTTTACCTATTTAGCTTTAATTAATTAATTAATTTACCAAGCTGATTTTAGTTGGTATGATTGTACTGTACAATATGTCAATATATATACACTTAGGTAATGTTTATTTATTTTGTCGTTATTTGTAAAGAGTTATCAACAATGACATAATAAATGATGATATTTGCTTTCTTCCTTCGGTTCCGGCCCATAGTTTCAAAAGGAAAATATTTCAGAAAACGAATACGCACAGTTTTTTTTTTTTTTTATGTTTTTATGATAGATGATATATATGATATGAAGAATAAGAATATACCACCATTTTTTTATATAGAATATATGCTCTCTTTTGTGTCAGTGACACTTAGAAATAAGGAAACTATTTTTGGATTAGACACACCCAACCAACATCATCATCACACACACAAACTATTGTCTCTGTGAATATTTTTTGTGAATCGCAAATAACGAGCCTAAATTCTAACACAAAATACTTGTGAGAGAGGCGTATCAAAAATGCATAGAAGAGAACAAAACTGAGCGTCTTGAACTCGAACGATCAAATATGTAAAGCTAAACAGACTGACGAAAAAGAAAACCAGTGGTATCGACTTCTTTGACTTTATCTTTATCAATTGCTAGCTTCTATTAATTGTGTTGTTACAGCAATTGATCTTGAGAAAGAGACGTTATAGCTGGTGATGTTGAGCATAGAATGATTTATGTCAACTAAGATGACAGGAAGTGGAGACACCTTATAGTCTCATTATATCCTATCTCATTCACAGTCGTGTGATCTGTGACATACTGTTGCAGAACAATTATGCTACCTGTTTCACACTATAGAGCACTCGTGCTCTTTCCACACAATGGAAACAGAGAAAATACAAATGGTTATATCATGGCAGCAGACATGCAGAGGTGAAGCTATATGTTACATTAACATACCACTCAGATTCCACACGCTCTTACAGCTATAAGTTATGCTACATAATTTTCAAATAATATACCATTTCATCACCCTAGCTGATCGTCAGGTTGTTATGCAGAAGGGTGATGATACACAGAACTTAGAATGAGAGGAAGATGCAGTACTGGTAAAACTCTAGTGGCAACTTTGGTGCCGCAGTGACAACTAATGGATCTTTTATCAATAGACTTATCTGCTTACCTTTAGGTTGAAAACACTTAAACTACAATCAAAAGAGTATTCCATGAGAGACCATTTTATGTTTTTCAACTTTGATGCCCAGAAAAACAAAAGCAAAGTTTCATTGAACAAGAAAAGCTTGAAAGAACATAACCAAGTTAATCTAAAGAGAGAGAGAGAAAAAAAAAAGGAGAATAGATGAAGAGCTTATTTAGCCACCTCTTTTCCTTTTGCCTCCAAGACGCTTGATATGAACAAAACTTGGAACATAATGAGTAACTGCTGGCCAACATTCTGTTATATCAGGTACTTCATCAACGGTTAATATAGCTTCTGTATCCTCCCCAAAAACGTAGAGCATGTCAATGTTATATGGATCGTCGTCCTCGTCTTCGTCGAACCATCTCTGACAAATTTGAACGACTTTCGTATCTTCGTCGAGCAAGAAACTTCCAAGATCATTTATTTGAAGATTACTTTCCAAATCCAATGCTAAGACCTTGGTCCAGAACACAGCTTTGGTGTCATGAATCTCATTTGTCACCCATATCTCAGTCTTGGAACCCTTTCCCTGCTTCTGTAGTAACACGGAAAGCTTCTCATCTCTAACAGCGGAAAGAATCGTGGCACCATAACGATCACACTGATAGGGAAGAGGCACAGGTTCAGATTTCTCAGTAGAAAAATCAAACTTAAGCAAAGATTTGATTCCTTTTTCATCAGTAGCAAACCGGTAAATGTTTCCCTTTAAAGAGACGCTGGGACTAAGGATTTCAAGGTCCCAGCCTGGAGCTGGAGCTATATCATAACCAAGAACCCTCCATGAATCAGATTCAAAATCGTAGATTCCAGAATCATTCGTACCAGAGTAAAAGCTCAGTATTTTGTAGCTCTTACCGGAAGAAGCTTCGTTGTCCTGCGAGTAGCCGAGATTGAAAATGAAGCCTCTCATCTTGAGACCGACATCGATCAACCTGGTTTGACGGGTGAAAGGGTTCCAAACCACGATTCTAGATTCGTTCTCTTCGGAGGTGCATAGCAGCAAGCCGTCGCAGTGAAAGACGCAATCGATGAACTTCGAACGCCGATTGAGTAGTTTAAGCTCTCCTTTCCACTCGATAGATGGATCACGTACACGGGGATTGACGCTAAACGAATGAACCTCATAGTCCTTGGTTAACATGAGAGGGAGAAACTCCTTCGCGGCTTCATCCAAATGCTTCCTCGCGAATCTCCGATCATCTTCGAGCAATCGATTCCAGGCTTTGCAAGTAGTTCGTAACCGATTCAGAGATGTCGCCGGAACGCGACAGAGTATCTCCTCTACCAAATCCTTTGGAAGCTCCGGCATCGACTTCGTTGAACTCCGAGAATTGTTAATACTTAGGGTTTTTGATTTCAGCCTCCGCCCCGATCGTCGTGCCGTCATCATTCTTCGATTTGGGTTTCGTTTCTATTCATTCTATCGTCGTCAGTGAAATGGGTTAGGAGATTAAATACTATAGATAAACCGGTTATAACCGAGACTCTACAATTTTGTAAGTAGTAATCAAAACTAAACCGGATATTACCGATGTGTATTAAAATTCTTATGATCGTTAATTATATAGATGAATCATTATAAATCTTCTTTCTATAGAAAGATGAAAATAAAGCACTAGTTACGAGTGTTTTTGAGAGTAATTTTTGGCAAATTAATTAAGGAAGTTGAATAATCTAGTTAAGGAGGAAATATATTAACACGATGTGCATTTAATTCTAATATATGATCCTATATATACAGTATATGATTCTTCTTAGTTCTTATCATAAGACTTTAAAGAAACAATGTTAACGCACATCTCTAATGATATACCATTTGTAATACAATATATCAAAGCCGACATATTTTTCAGTGATAGGGAAAGTTAAAAGACGATAAATTTTTCAGTGAGCTTTGTAGAACTTGTACTCCGTCGTGTTCCCTTTTTTTTTTGTTAGAAGACGTCACAGAGGAAATTAGCGCTTTAAGACACTTTATAACAAAGATATATGTAGTTCGTAATGGCTAACGTACAATGGAACTATACACAAATTCGTCCAAATAATTAACGAACCTTTACAAATTCTTGTGGCGCTGAACTTACTAGAACTTGAAGTGGTGAAGGGTGATGTATTTCTTGCTTACAACTTGTAACTTGCAATTGAGAGTGCAAAAGAAAACTCAGGTCATAGACAAATGAGATATATAGCTTCCTACATGCTTTATGAATCACTTGTCATTGAATTAGGAAAGCGTAAATTTTGAAACATAATTCTCTTTTCGTTATACATAGTATATATGTAAAGTAACATGATTTATTTTTATAGCAAAATGATTTCATTCATTCAAGCTAAAAACAAGAGGTTTGATCATAAACCTTTTATTATAAAAACAAAACAAGAAAAACTCAATGTTAAAAGCACTTCTAGTTATACCACTTGTTAATACAAAATGAGAGCTCAAAGGAAGGATGATTCAAAGGACTTGACGACGACCAAGAGAAAGTAAGAGAGCATTAATGGCTGCATATAGCATGCATGTACGTAACTAATTTAGTACATCTTTTACTCTCTACGTCGAGGGTGCTCGATAATCAAAACTAACCATATCGAGCTGCCCCTCTTTTTCACCACTAGCAAATTAACCAGTAGGTCTTACCCTTCAAAGATACGCAAGAATTTAGGGCAATACCATAAAACCTAAAGTTCGGAGTGACATCAAAAATCCTCCATGAATTAGAGTAAAGCTCACATATTTCAAATACTGGTTTGTTGCCAAACCAATATCTCAGTACTTTGTAGCTGGTAATGCCGGATTTTTTGTCTTGGTAGGATCCAAGAACATAGCTGTAGTATCCTCTCATGTCACCATCTATGTGTTGGATCCACCTGGTTTTACCCATGAACGGGTTCCAAACCACCATTACAGTCTCTACTTCGTTGATGTATAACAATAAGCCATCACAGTGAAATATTCGAGATATACTGACTCTTCTAAGTTCAACCCCAACCTCTACGGATGGTTTTTCGCTTAGATTGACGTTCAAGGAACGAATTCTACAATCCTCTCTGTCAACATGAGAACCAGAGACTGTTTTTGGGCTTTGTCAAAGTGCTTTCTTCTGAATCTCTTGTCGTTGAATAAACTGCTCAATTTCTTGCATGTAGATCTTAACGGTTTTAGATATATAGCCGGAACGCGACAGAGTATCTCCTCTAACAGATCATGTGGTCTGTGGAAGCTCCGACATCGACATTGTGAAGAAAGCGTAGTGCCGCTGGCTTTGATTTTTAAGGGTTTTAATGTTGTATATATAATAAACTATAGGCCCATCTTATTATGGGCTTTATCGTGAAATTGGCCCAATAAAACAACATGGTTGCAGAGTATTCTAGGATTAACTCTATTCATTCTCTAGATAGAGACACAAAGGGAAGGTTATTTTTTAACTCTAGATGGAAACATTATCTGAAAAAAACCCTGCTTAATTTACTATTTATATAAGTCACGTGTAGGGATAAGATTAAATGAGACGGCTTTTTTATTTTATCTAAACCGTCAAATGTGCTGACGTGTAAAAACACGTATGGCATCACGTCTTTAGTGACCGTGTCTTAACTCTTAACGAAAGCGGAAAACGAATCAGAGTTTTATATCCGTCGCTCTCTCCCTCCTCCTCCTCCTCCGTCTTCGTGTTTCGCTTCTCTTTGCGCGTTTTCATTTTCGATAAAACCCAATTAAGGGTAGAATATGAGAATCGAGGGTGCCCATTTGGAGAAGCAAGCGTTATAATCTCTAAATTGATTCATAATTCGAGAATGAAGCGTATGGATTGTGGGCAAGTATTCGATTTTTTAAATAAAATGTTTGATCTGAGGTGGGTTCGTTGAGATCATCTGATCCACATACCCTTCGTGATATAAACAGCTGTTTTGGAGTTAATTGTTTTGGGATGTTTTCGACTTAAGTCAGCTTCGACGACGTTGCTTCAGATTTGAGGTGATTGATTAGTCTCTGTATTGATATTTTGCTCAAAATTTTGGAATTTAGCTTTTAGTTGATCAATGAAGCAATAGAGATCGTGTAGGCAAAACCACAGTCCATATATATATTCTCAAAATGTTAGGAATGTTCATGATCTGTGTCAAACCTACCGACCAACTACCTTGAGCTGGATTGCAATTTAAGTTATTATTATGCATTGAACTCGATTCTTTAAATCTCATATAAATGGAATCAATCTAATATCTTGAATGATTCTGCTGTGCTGATTGTTTTAGGGGTAAACCAGGGTGGGTAACAGGGGTAAGGACTTACTAAGGAGTTTTCTAGCATGTCTAGCAAAACCCGGAATATGCTTGAAGGTTTGGTTAAGGATACTTCCTTTAAATGGTTTCTCGGGAAGCAAAGTTCTTTCGATGAAGAAATTGAGGAAATGGGAAGATCCCCATCTGCTGGCACCAATTGGATACCTGAGCTTTCTCCTGTGGCTAATGTCGTTGTCCGCAGGTGTTCAAAGTAAGTATCATTCATCTGTCTTTTTCATTGATTTGATTAAGCATTTTGCACTATGATTTTACAGGGCTCTTTAGGGTGAGGGTACGATCACGATAAGCTAGTTTTTTTGGTGTTTGATATCGCTTGAGTCTTGACGATATGATGCTGGAATAATTAGTCGAAGAATGAGTTTAGTGATTGGTTTCACTAGGGATAGTTCTATCTGAAGAGGAACCTACAGAAAGGGGCTCGAGTTTTGATTAAATATGTGCTACTATTAGATAGCATTGGATGCAAGAATGAGGTTACTGATCTGTTTTCAAATTTATATGGATACGCTATTTATGCAGGATACTCGGTGTTCCTGCAAACGAGCTGCGAGATAGTTTCAAACAAGAGGCATTTGAATCTCTCAAGCAGCCCTCTCTATTTGCAAGGAATTTTCTAGAGTACTGTTGTTTTAGAGCACTTTCACTCTCTGTGGGAGTAACAGGTCATCTAGCCGATAAAAAGTTTCGGCGCTTAACCTTTGACATGATGGTTGTGTGGGAAGTCCCAGCTGTTGCTAGCCAGGCTTTACTCAGCGTAAGGCTCATTTTTATTATTTTCTCTGCCATCCTTGTAAGAAGCTTTTCTTTATTATCTTTTTCCTTTTAAATAGGTTGAAGAGGATGCAACAGTGAGTTTAGAAGCCTTCTCACGGATCGCACCAGCAATTCCTATAATAGCTGATGTGATCATATGTGAAAATCTGTTTGAAACGCTTACTTCATCAACGGGTGGTCGGCTTCAGTTCTCTGTTTATGACAAATATTTATATGGACTTGAGAGGTAAAACATAAGATCCTTAGAAGGATATCTCCTTTGTCTCAAATCATTTTGCAGACATTTTTAAAATTTTACTCTGTTTATAGAGCAATAAAGAAGATGAGGGCTCAGTCAGAATCATCTTTGCTTTCTGGTGTTCGATCAAAAAGAGAAAAGATTCTGGAAATAGATGGGACAGTTACTACCCAACCAGTTCTTGAACATGTTGGAATATCAACATGGCCAGGTATTGTTTGTATTTTCTCTATAGTCACGGTCTTGGCTTGTGTGCATACCACTCACTTTTGCCACGATACCATTCAGGTCGCTTGATCCTGACAGACCATTCACTATATTTTGAGGCCTTAAAAGTCGTGTCTTATGATAAACCAAAGCGATATGACCTATCGGAAGATCTAAAGCAAATAGTTAAACCTGAGTTAACTGGTCCTTGGGGAACTCGGCTTTTCGACAAGGCTGTTTCTTACACATCTATATCTCTGTAAGACTGTCTTTTGCATTAAATTGATTGTAATCTCTTGTAAGAACTAAAAACATGCTCCTTTTTGTGAATGATTTGTTAACAGCTTTTAATGGGTATCTGTCGTAGATCAGAACCAGTGGTAATGGAATTTCCAGAGCTCAAAGGCCACACCCGCCGCGATTACTGGCTCACTATTATACGAGAAGTATTATACGTTCACAGATACATAAAGGAGTACAGGATCACCAGTTTGGCAAGAGACGAAGCACTTTCAAAGGCTGTCCTTGGCATCATACGTGTGCAAGCTATTCAAGAACTCAGTTTGACAAATGCAATGCGTTACGAAAATCTTCTTCCGTTCAATCTCTGCAATCAGCTTCCTGGTGGAGATCTGATTCTTCAGACGCTTGCAGAGATGTCTACTTTAAGAGAGCTCCACCGATCAAATAAATCCAAAGATACAGGTTACCCTATATCTTATCAAAATAACTTATACCTAATGGTATTTTCTTTGTCATGACCAAGAGTGTATTATATATAAAGCGTGTGCGTTATATAATTATACAAGATAAAATCTCCAAGGAATTTGATGTTTAATTTGTGTAATTTATTTACCAGGGACATTACATTCATCAGCTTCAGATATGGTTTCGCAGCTGGGTTCTGTGTTTGGAGGATCAAGTCCTAGGAGCAGAATGAGTGGGACAAGTAGTCTTTTGGTAGGTGAAGTAGTGGTTGGTGATGTGAATCCATTAGAGAGAGCAGTGAAGGAGTCGCGTAAGAACTACGAGAAAGTAGTGCTAGCGCAAGAGACGATTAATGGAGTCAAAATGGATGGCATTGACACCAACTTAGCCGTGATGAAGGTAAAGAAAAAGAAGACAACAAAATGTTCTACAGGAAGATTTGTGACTGCGTTGTATATAACATTAAATCGGTTCTCTTTTTTTTTTGGCAGGAACTGATTCTTCCTATTATGGAAACAGGGAACTGGATTGTGTCGGTGGTGTATTGGGATGATCCTATGAAGTCTATTGTTTTCTGTCTCGTCTCCACCTTCATAATTTGGAGGGGGTGGCTTGTCTATGTCTTTTCTCTTGCGTCTCTCTTCTCTGCAATCTTCATGGTTCTCACAAGATGTTTCAGCAGAGAAAAGCTCATGATCGAGCTGAAAGTAATTGCTCCCCCACCAATGAACACAATGGAACAGCTTTTGGCGGTTCAGAATGGGATCTTGGAGCTCGAACAGAACATTCAAGACGCAAACATAGTTCTTCTTAAGTTCCGAGCTTTGTTATTCTCGCTTTTCCCTCAGGTCTGCCTGGCCTTTTTATATTCAACACAAACGCTTCTCCTAACATTGTGTATAACCATGATTTGAAACGGCAATTTCAGGCGAGCGAGAAGTTTGCAATTGCGATAGTAGTAGCGGCAACGATGATGGCTTTTGTTCCGGGACGCTACTTGCTTTCAGTGGTGTTTGTTGAGCTATTCACAAGATACTCGCCTCCACGGAGAGCTAGCACGGAACGGTTGATAAGGCGGTTGAGAGAGTGGTGGTTTAGTATACCAGCGGCTCCAGTGGTCCTCCATCACGACAAGAACAATAAGAAAAAGAACTAAGGAGTCGTAGATAAATTGCAGACGTACTTACTGTATGTACATACTTAAAATCTATACTTTTATATATAAAAATGTATGTTTGTATGCAATTTATTCATCTTTGTGTTAATAGATTAATCTTGTGAGACCAATGAACACATTCATGTACGGGAACTTAAGGTACACATTAACTAGGACCAAAGCAACAACGCAATTGATAACATATGAAGCAAGCAAGCATTATCTATTGAATTGGAGAGTTTTCTAATAAAAAAGACAAAATCATAAGATGAGAGAGTGAGTTAAAACTCCAAAAACCCTAAATATACAGGAACCTAAAACTCCAAATTTAAATGCATGATTTTATATACTCATCAGAAACTGACACATAAGTGGTTATTAATACTTGTGTCGAGAAAAGCTATGGAATCTGACGGTGGAGCCACCGTGAAACTTGACGGTTTGAGAATTGATGTGATATCTGGTTCATTCATGTCATGAGATTAGTAAGATTAAGGAACTTAAGGTCCTCTAGACTGAACTGGCAAAAGCATGTCTGTCGTTGCCTGCAAGCAAAAGGCTTTGAATTTGGAAGTGGCTTTGCAGGTAGAGAGATCTATTTCACGAAGTAAAGTTGTACATACATAATCTGCGGTAATGAGCACAACAACAAAAATTCTGTTCTGGTCGTACAAGGAAGGATTTCATATGGTAAGATATAAAACATGAGAACAGCATGAAGGCAACATCCGCAATTGGAGGAAGTTGTTGTTTGGTCACCTCTGAAATAATTGAAAATGGGAGCGTCAAAGGAAAATGCATAGCAGCAAAACGAACTGAGTGTCTTGAACACGAATGATCAAAATGTGGAACCTAAACAGATTGATGAAAGAGACAAAAAACAAGTGGGTATATTGAATTCATTTCCGAAGGTGCAGGCACCTGCTCTTACAGCTACAAGGTACGGTAAATAATTGGCAAATGCGTTACCATGTGATCGCCCCTAACATTGTGGGGTTGAATGTTACATTGTTATGCATAATTTGAAATGGGAGAAGATGCAGTGCTGGTCAAAATCTGATGGCACCTTTAAGTCTAATGAGTCTCTTTTCAATACACATTTATAGTTGCATAACTTAAGGTTAAACGACAAATCAAAGAGTGAATCAGGAGTAAACATCAACTTTTGTACATGAGACACACACTTTTGTCACTGGATTAGAAATGCTTGAAGTTTGAGATATAGCAAGAGCTTGTTTAGTCACCTCGCTCTTTTTCTTTTGCCTCCACCAGCTCCCTCGATTCGATCCAAACTTGGAACGTAACTAAAAATACAAGGCCAGAGGCCTTTATCATCTGTCTCCATGAGACCAGAACTTATTTCGCTGACTTTATTATCCTCACCGAGAATGAATATCTTGTCGTCGGAATGGATTTCGTCGTCGTCCATCCATCTCTCACAACACAGGACGACCTTCTTATCCTCGTCAAGCACAAACTTAACCTGAGAAGTTATTTGAAGATCAGGGCTCAAATCGAATGCTAAGACCTTGCTCCAGGACACCACTTTGGTGGAGTCATCGTCAATCTTACTTGTCACCCATATCTCAGACTTGTATGTAGGATTGGGCTGTAAAAACAGAGCAAGTTTCTCTCCTCCTACAGAGGAAACACTCAAAATTTCATAGGATGGAAACGGATAGGGAAGAGGCACACACACAGATGATTTCTCAGTTGAGAAATCAAATTTGAGCAAGGACAAGCCAAGATGCGGCTTTGATTTCTCCTTAGCAATATAGTAATAATTTCCCTTGGAAGAGACGGCGTCCTCAGCGACATAAGTGTTCCAGCCTGCGGTGAGTTCACCATCACGAATCCTCCTCCACGGATCAGAATCAGAGGAGTTAAGCTCGTAGATCTCTGTAATTTCTCCCAAAGGATCAAAATACAAAATTTTGAAGCTTTTAGTGCAGGGCATGTTCTTCTTGTCTTGGTTGTAGCAGTAGCCGAGAACAAATTCGTTGGTACCCTTCAAACGACTGCCGGTTTCAATCCACCTGATTTGACCAGTAAGCGGGTTCCAAACCACTATGTCAGATCCGTGTGGGGGTAAGCCGTGGTGGGTGCATAACAATAAGCCGTCGCAGTGGAAGACTTCCGCTATCTTGAATTGACTATTAGAATGCCGATATGGTAAGATTAGCTCACTTTTTACCTCTACAGATGGGAGGCCATCTCCATCTCCATGGGGAAGATAATTGACGCTCAACGGACTAATGCTGTACTTCTCTGTCAACATGAGAAAGAGAAACTCCTTTGCGGCTTTATCGCAGTGCTCACTCGCGAATCTCTTATCATCTTTGAACAAACGGTTCCACCGTTTGCAAGTAGATCGTAATCGTTTCAGGGATGTGGCCGGAACGCGACACAGTATCTCATCTACCAAATCGTTGAGAAGACCCGGTATCGCCGTCATTGGTCTCTCGATTCGATCCAAACTTGGAACGTAATTAAAGACAAAAGGCCAATTGCCTTTATAATCTGTATCCATGAGACCAGAACTTATTTCGCTGACTTTATTATTCTCACCGAGAATGAATATCTTGTCGTCGGAATGGATTAGGTCGTCGTCCATCCATCTCTCACAACACACGACGACTTTCTTATCCTCGTCAAGCACAAATTTCACCTCAGAAGTAATTTGAAGATCAGGGCTCAAATCGAATGATAAGACCTTGCTCCAGGACACCACTTTGGTGGAGTCATCATCAATCTTACTTGTCACCCATATCTCAGACTTGTATGTAGGATCGGGCTGTAAAAACAGAGCAAGTTTCTCTCCTCCTACAGAGGAGGAAAGACTCAAAATTGCATACGATGGACACGGATAGGGAAGAGGCTACACATACGGATGCTTTCTCAGTTGAGAAATCAAATTTGAGCAAGGAGAAGCCAAGATGCGGCTTTGATTTCTCCTCAGCAATACAGTAAGTATTTCCATTCAGAGACACGGTGTTCCAAAGACCGACACCAGTGTTCCAGCCTGGGGCGAGATCACCATCACGAATCGTCCTCCACGAATCAGAGGAGTTGAGCTCGTAGATTTGTGTATTCTGGCCCCAAGCATCAACACACAAAATTTTGAAGCTTTTAGTGCAGGACATGTTCTTCTTGTCTTGGTTGTAGCAGTAGCCGAGAAAAATGTGGTGCTTTGCTTCCAAAAATTGCCAGCTTCGATCCACCTGGTTTGATCAGTAAGCGGGTTCCAAACCACTAATTCAGGTCCGTTTGGGGGTAAGCCGTCGTGGGTGCATAACAATAAGCCGTCGCAGTGAAAGACTTGGGCAATATCGACTTGATGATTAGAATGCCGATATGGTAAGATTAGCTCACTTTTTACCTCTACAGATGGGAGACCATCTCCATCTCCATCTCCATCTCCATGGGGAAGATAATGGACGCTCAACGGATAAACCCTGTACTTCTCTGTCAAGATGAGAAAGAGAAACTCTTTTGGGGCTTTATCGCAGTGCTCACTCGCGAATCTCCTATCATCTTTGAACAAACGGTTCCATCGTTTGCAAGTAGATCGTAACCGTTTCAGGGATGTGGCTGGAACGCGACACAGTATCTCATCTACCAAATGGTTAAGAAGATCCGGTATCGCCGTCATTGGTCTCTCCGGACACGGCCGCAGGTGTCTCTGAATTTAAAAGTAATCTAGGGCTTTGCTTTTCAGCTTTCCTCCACTATAAAGAGGGAATTTAACAAATTAATTTAAGTATTTAACTCTCGACTCTGATTTAAACAACCGTCTACTTTGGAGTTTTTGGTTTAATTTGTCTTCAGCTAATTAGTCACCTTCTTAAATTGCACAGACGTACAGTATTTAGTGTATGTACATGCTTAAAAGTCTATACTTAATAGTATATAAATGTATGTATGTTTTTATGCAATCTATTAATCTTGTTTTATTTTGTAAATTAATCTCGTCGGCCAAGTCTTGAATTTTTTGCAACTACAATAATTAGCACAAATGCAACATCTAAATGAAGACGAGGAACACTGTAGAGATCACAACATCTCGCTATTTCCTTTTTGACATTTTCACAATTTGAGTAACTTGGATCAAATCTTAGGTTCTTCCTTATATAACTCACCAACCATACATCAAATATATGGCAGATAATTAGTTTTGTTTTTACGTTTGAAATTGCACCTAGGAGTAGTGTCAGTTAACATATCCGTTTCTTAACAAAAAAAACATTGGGGGTATGCATTATTGGTTCCAAATTAACCATTCTTATAAAACTGATATAACCATTATAAAGTTATCAACTAAACCGGTCAGGGGGAATTGTAGCAAAAACTCTTATCAACCCAAAGAAACCTAGAAATGAAACATAAAATTGGGAAAAATTGAACAAAATGAAGAAATCTATATATGTTTTATGTCTAAGGGAACAAAAAACCTGTTAACTAAGAAGAAAATGATCACAGAAGACATTATCTCCTGTATATGTTGTAAACCGGATTAACCTCAAAAAAAAAGAGACCTTTATTAGTTCCTTTCGAGACCTCTCGACCAATAAGAAAAAAAAACATCAAAAATAATTATTTTCCAAAAGAGGAAATAATTGTAACGCCGGTGATGGATGGATCTTAGTTTTAAAAATCGCGAAACTCGGTCAAGCCATCGAAGCCAGAAGATGAAGAAGAAGAGAAAGAGCTTCTCATATTGCTCGCGAAGTAAAGCTGCTCATCAATACTCGCGAACGGTTGATTCGTACCGCACAAGAAGTTATCAGCCGCCGGCGGGAATATCGGAAACGTCGGTAAGTAAGCTCCGTAGTTTATCCCCGTCGCGTCGTAAATAGACGGCGGCGGCGGAGGAGGATGAGGCGGTGGAGGAATAGCCACCGCCGAATACGGAAGAGATGAGTTAACCTGTCCGTGTTCTCCTCCGACGTTCTCATCCGTCGTTATCACCGACGACGATTCACTATCTTCGCTTATCATCGCGTTATTGAAAAACATACCCTTTCCGTCTCCGGTGCCGGAGTAATTTCTATGGTAACTGTTGTGTCCACCGCCTCCGCGATTCCGATTGTTTTTTCTTTCGACGGCGTGATCAGAGACGCTCTGGTTGATAGATTTGCCTCCGCGATCCGTCTTTGCTTTACCGCCGGGATCTTCGTCGGAGCGGGACATTCCGGTGAGTTTTTGGACAAGAGCCATGAAATCTTTAGGATTAGTGTGTATAATTTTGGGAGTGTGTGTGTAAATGATCACCGGATGACGAGGCTTAGCCGCCGCAGCAGAGGAAGAAGAAGACGGAGACGGAGCCGGTGGTTTTTTAATAACGTGAGAGTCTTTGTTGACTTTTAACGTCGACGGTGAAGGAGGATATAAGATTCCGTTTTCATTTGGTTCTCTCTTTGGATGGTGAGCCTGGCCGTTGAACGTTGAGCTCATTTAATTAATATATATAACTATATGATTTTGAAAAAATGAAAACGTAAGAAATAGTAATGTTTTGTGTTTTGATTAACAAAGGAATAAACGAATCATACATTAAAAGAAAAAAAAAAGTTTATTGAAAGTAAAACAAAATGACAACAAAATTGAGATTCATGGTTTTGGGAGATGTGTGGAAGAGTAGAGGTAGAGAGGAGTGTGGCTTTTTTATAAGCTTCTTTCTTCGTTTCGTGTTTTTTTTTTAAGTCTGTTCCAGTGAGTGAGCCACGTGTCATCTAGAGGGTGATTCCAAGTGAGCACTATGCGCCACTCACGTGAGTAATTTTTTAAAAACTGAGGCTAATACGGACGGTTAAGAGATTTACGCCACTAGATTGCTAAATTCGAGGTTTAAACTTTTTAAAATTCGAGGATTCCTTGAGATAATGATGGATTATCACATATAACTTTCCATTTTTTTATAGTTCTGTTATCTGTAACTATAATAGTGAAAAATTACATGGAATTTGCTAATTGAGGACAATAAATGAATCTATCTTAACATTTGAATCGTTTGTAGTCAGAGAGGTCTGAACCAAATTAAACCGTACCGCCATAATTAGCCATCATCAGGGTTTGAAGATTGCGTTACTGACTGTAACTTGGGAAATAAACGTTTACTTTTGGATTTGTGGGATTACGTACAGTGAAACGTCTGTTGCAAATAGGCCTTCACATACCGATGCATGCAATTCATGACATCAAGTACGGAGTCCGATCAGTTCAGGTAATGGATTTGGCATTTTTTAGTTCAAAACTTTATATGTGACATATATATTGCTGCTTATCGTATATATAGATATCCAGATTCTTACTTATGTCTCACGAGTCCACCAGGTTGTACATCTAGTAGACCATTAGAACATTAGAATTTGACTATGGAATAGGTTTGGATCTCCTCCTTTGTAAAAATGATGTGATGATTATTTATCTTCCTTTTTGGAAGGTTTCACCTATACATGTATGTAGTTGCATGCAGCAAAGGGCTTGAGTTTGAGTTTGGAAGTGGCTGTGCAGGTAGAGAGACCTATTTCACATGTCTCAACTCAACTAATTTAATGCCCTCGTGACCACAAAGTAGAATTGTATATAATGAATCTGCAGGTACATTTCCGACAGAAAAATCGCACACAGCAAATGCTTTAGCTATGAATACGAAAGAATAAAATACAAAACAAACTGTTCTGCTGGAATACAAGGACGGATCTCAAATGGTGAGATAACAAAAATGAGAATAGCATCAAGCCAACATCTACAATTGGGGAAAGTTGTTGTTTGCTCACCTCTGAGATGATTGAAAACACTCTGTATGCAGTTTGCTTGAGGAAACTGGTGAAAATGCATGGGAGTCTTGAGAGGAAGATGCAGTGTTTGTCAAAACCTAATGGCGCCTTCCCTGGAGTAACTCTATGGATCTTTTTTCAATACATATATTTGCATAACTTTAGGTTAAACGACAATAAAAGAGTCATGTATCATGAGTAAACATCTTATATGTTTCAACTTCAAAAAAAAGCAAGCTTAGCTGTGGTTATGTGTTTTGGTCCAATATTTGCAAGATGAAGCGGTGCATTTCTAAGATATAAATAGAGAACCAATTATATTTGTCTATATGTAGAAAATACATAAAACAAATATTACATGTGTAGCTAG
The DNA here is from genome assembly GCF_000375325.1 of Capsella rubella. Taxonomy (NCBI): domain Eukaryota; kingdom Viridiplantae; phylum Streptophyta; class Magnoliopsida; order Brassicales; family Brassicaceae; genus Capsella; species Capsella rubella. Next base: position 6,434,139 of record NW_006238921.1, read on the forward strand.
CTAGAACCCTCTTTGTCTTTTGCCTGGCCAGCTCGCTCAATTTGGACCAAACATGAAATAACTGGCCAAACTCCTGGGTCATCTATTATATCCATCCACCAGACCAAAGCCCACTTCACGGACTTTATTATCCTCCCCGATAATGAATATCTTGTCGATGGACTTAATTAGTCTCGTCTTCCAATGTCAAACCATCTCTCACAACACACAGCGACTTTCTTATCCTCGTCAACCACAAACTTTATTTCAGAAACAAGTTTAAGATCAGGCTCATATCCAAAGTGTATCAGGATATCACTTTGTTGGTCTCATCAATCTTACTTAGATTCACCCATATCTCAGACTTGGCCACTTGACTATATGTACTAGGGGATGTAATAATTAATAACCCCGTTACTTTGGAAAGTAGTTTGTTTTACGTGTAGTTTTGTCAAATTATAGATATTTCTATAGGATAAAACACTTATTAGTTTGATATACTTATTACAATTTTTGTGGTCACAAATAATTTGTTTGTCCATTAAAAATTAAAAGGCACAAGTTGTGTGTATGTATATCCCCCGATCATTGCGGTCCAGCTTACCTACCTCAATAACTCCGAATTCACATTTTTTTCCTTTAAGGGTCTTTATATAACAAGGCCATGAATTGTGATTCGTGTACTACTGGTGTTTGGCTGTTTGCTATAGGAAGTATTTTTTTTTAAATACAAAAGAATAGACAATTTAGTAAATGCATATAACGTGATGGATCGAAAAAAAAGTAAAAAAAAAAGATTTTATTATTATGTGAAGCTCACTGATATTGATTATTGACGGAAGGACTTCCATCTTAAATAAAAACGAACAACAAGTCAATAAATAAAGGACGGTGCAAAATTGTCATTTTTATTCGAATATGCGATAACGAATATGAAGTTGAAAATAACGAAAATGAAACAATTCCAATCAAACTATAAATCCTATAACCCATTTATTTTTAAATTGACGTTTGCTTGGATATGAAGTATCTTGATTTCATAACTTTATTTAATACAATAGGACATAAATTTAAGGGTAATTTTTTGGAGATCTCAACTTTTTAAATTTTTAGATTTATAAAGAAGCTATGAGAATATTCAATCATTCCTCATCCTTGAATATAATTAAGGTAAGAGAAACATATTTAGAACATTCGTATTCTATGAACTTTAGTGAAAAAGAACCTAAAATGAAAATTTATAACAAGAATTGGAAGTATTATTGTCTATACAAGAAATGATAAAACAGAATGTGCCGTTCTCGTCAGATCTCTAATCATCATCACGCGTCTTTTAACAATCTGAATAGTCAACGTTAAAGTTGTCCGAGTCCGACCAGTGAAGTTAAACTAGTAGTACTTGTCAATTAGTACATCGGACGGTCATTAGCTTTCACTGTAATTTTTCGTAAACGGTCAAGATCTCATAAAACTAAATTACATGGGACCTAAAAGCTGGACTAATGTAGATTTGTATTAATCACATTTAACAATTAGTTATACATACTAGTGGAGTGTTTTCTGTAATTTAAAGTTATTAAACACCAATTCTAGGTGTTGACCACAGATAAAACCATACCATAAATAATAACTAATGGATTTTTTAATATTATTCCTTTTTATTTTAGTATTTTATTTCACTTTTGATAACTAATCTTTGGCAGATTAAAGTTTTTCTTTATTTTTTTGCATAAATATCTAGCTAAATACAAAAGGCATAATTTGAGGTATAGGTTTTACTTTGCTTACACTGTTCATTTTGTCTAAAGATCCGTTACTCTCTATGCAAGAAGCTGTGTGAGTTTCCGACAAATAATTAGGAGATCGAAATTCTTGTCTAAGAAAACCTTTCTTATTCGAAAGAAATACTTTTTTTTTTTGCTTTTTTTCCTTTTCATTTTCTCAGAAATTTCGTCGGTTTCACTTACACCGTGGATCTCTAGTTTGTTGAGGACATCAAATGGTGGGATAAAAAAGGATAAAAAAGGTGAATATCAGCTCAAGGAAACTTTCTTACTTATATCACTTTAATTCCGAGAGCTTTGACTTAGAAAGCTTTTAGATTTTCCCGGAAAAAATCTGGTGGAGATGTTTTATTGACCCGAGTATGGATTTGTGAGGAAGGTTGAAGGCGATTTGAAGAGATGAGTCGGAGAATAAAGAGGAAAGGTTTCATAAACACGGAAGCTGCGAGAGAATTTGTAAATCATCTAGTTGCTGAGAGACATTCGTTGGTGTTGCTTGTTCCTTTGGTCTTAGCTTTCTGGGCAATTGAGAGATGGGTCTTTGCTTTCTCCAATTGGGTTCCTCTTGTTGTCGCCGTTTGGGCTTCTCTTCAGGTTTGTTTCACTTTTTTTTTATTCCAAGGATCTTTCTGCCTTTCAAAGCTTACGAATTGATGATGATAAAGTAGTTCCTCTCTTGTTTTAGTTTATCCCTTTGATAATCCATCGGTTCTTGCTAAACCACTGGTTAATTTGTCTGGATCCGTTGAATCTGATACTTAAGAATCCTCAGATAAAGTTGGAAGCTTTATGCTTTTTGTATATACCTTACATTTACAAACTTGCCAAATAACAAAAAGAGTTTGATCTTTCCACTCATGAGATTGATAGTTTTGGTAAATTGTCTTTTTTCCAAGGAAGGTAATTGATATATTAGCTAGAGTTACATTTATGTGTTTGTGTTTGCCTATATACTAAAAAATGATTGGGGTGTTTTTGTTATCTGAACTTGGTAAAATTTTCTAAAGCCTTGATAAGTGCGTTTGTGTGCACAAATCTGAACATAGAGAGTGGAAAAGTAAGCTAAAGTCCTGTTTTTTTTTTAATGTGTGATCATATGTTTCTCTTCAGTATGGAAGCTACCAAAGGGCAATACTTGCAGAAGATCTTACCAAGAAGTGGAAGCAAAACATTTTCAATGCGTCGGTGAGAGTTTCTGTTACCTTAGTTTTGTTTACATTTTGTAATATCGCTCAATGTTTAAGAGTGCTGCGTTGTCGCTTTCTCCAGACGATAACTCCATTGGAACATTGCCAATGGCTTAACAAGTTACTGTCTGAAATTTGGCTAAACTTCATGAACAAGAAACTTTCTCTCAGATTTGCTTCCATGGTAGAGGTGAGTGAGCTTTTATTCTTAACTCTGCTCTTTCGTGTTTCTGCCAGTATGCTTGAGCTTCATGATTCCTTGGGTCTTTTAAAGGCAATAAAACATTAACCCTTGATCGTTTAACTAAATCGCAGAAACGACTGAGACAACGAAGATCAAGACTAATAGTAAGCAATCTTTCCCTTTTCCATGACATCTCCTTCTAAAAAATATTGGACACAGTGATGCTAATGTGTATCGGTTTTCAATAGGAAAATATACAATTGTTGGAGTTTTCTCTTGGCTCACGCCCTCCTTTGCTGGGACTTCATGGAACTTGTTGGTCCAAATCAGGGGAACAGGTTTGATTACTTTGATATTTAAGCTGCAAAGATTTGAATAAATGGTTGGATCTTGATGTTTTACCTTTTTTTTTCCTACACTGGTGGTATAGAAAATTATGAGATTAGATTTTACTTGGGACACAACGGATCTAAGTATCTTGTTGCAAGCCAAGTTGTCCAAACCGTTTAATCGAACAGCAAGAATCGTTGTCAACAGTCTTTGCATCAAGGGCGATGTAAGTGAAAGGTTGCATAACCTGTAAAAGTAAATAGTTCTTAACATTGTCTCCTTCCTGGTTTATTCACTGCATCTTCTTGCAGATTCTGATCAGACCGATTCTTGAAGGAAGAGCATTGCTCTATTCCTTTGTATCGAACCCTGAAGTTAGAATCGGAGTTGCTTTCGGTGGCGGCGGTGGCCAATCTCTTCCTGCGACAGAACTTCCCGGTGTCTCCTCTTGGCTGGTTCGTTTCCCATTTTCATATCTCCTATACAGTTTTCTTACCGCCAAGAATAGTTTCAGTTACAAAGGACGAAACCGTAATTTGTCCTTTTTCAGGTTAAAATTCTAACAGAAACGTTGAACAAAAAGATGGTAGAGCCACGTCGGGGATGTTTCTCGTTACCCGCAACCGAGCTTCACAAAACAGCTGTCGGGGGAATAATCTATGTAACGGTAGTCTCTGGTAGCAATCTTCACCGCAGTGTTCTTCGTGGAAGCCCCTCAAGAAGTTCCGATATTGGAGAGAGTAGCAGCGGAAACAGCAGCAGCAGCAGCAGCAAACCTGTTCAGACATTTGTTGAAGTCGAACTCGAGCAGCTTTCTCGACGAACCGAGATGAAGTCAGGACCGAATCCAGCTTATCAATCGACGTTTAACATGATTTTACACGACAATACAGGGACACTTAAGTTTAATCTCTATGAGAATAATCCTGGGAGTGTCAGATATGACAGTCTCGCTAGCTGTGAAGTTAAGGTAATTAATGAATGCTTAGGTCATTAAGTTGTTGTTGTTGCTGGCCGTTACATGTTCTTCAACTTTCTCTCTTGGAATGTACAGATGAAATACGTAGGTGATGATTCAACGATGTTCTGGGCCGTTGGATCTGATAACAGTGTGATTGCGAAACATGCTGAGTTCTGTGGTCAAGAAATCGAGATGATTGTTCCCTTTGAAGGAGTTAGCTTCGGCGAGGTAGATGATACAATTTCTTCAACTGTATTACTCCATAAACTTGTTACTCAGTTTGGCCAATTCACTTTATTTGTGTTTTCCTCTATAGTTGACTGTCCGGCTACTTCTAAAAGAATGGCATTTCTCTGATGGCTCACATAGCTTGAATAGCGTTAATTCGAGTTCTTTACACTCCCTTGACAGCTCCTCGACCCTCCTCTCGAAAACCGGCCGGAAGATTATTGTAACTGTTCTGTCTGGAAAGAACCTTGTTTCTAAAGATAAATCCGGAAAATGTGATGCCTCTGTCAAGTTACAGTACGGAAAAGTAAGTAATCATTTCATGAATTTTCTTTAAATGTCCACTGCACGGTCTTAAAATCTTAAGAGGCGGACATGTTTGTGAATGTTATGCAGATTATACAAAAGACGAAGATAGTTAACGCATCAGAGTGTGTCTGGAACCAGAAATTTGAGTTTGAAGAGTTAGCCGGAGAAGAATATTTAAAGGTGAAATGCTATAGAGAAGAGATGCTTGGCACGGACAACATCGGTACAGCTACGTTGAGTCTTCAAGGAATCAATAACAGCGAAATGCATATATGGGTTCCGCTTGAAGAGGTTAATTCTGGAGAAATAGAGCTTTTGATTGAAGCTCTGGCTCCGGAGTACAGCGAAGTAAGTGACAAACATCACTCTGTCTCCTCCTTTTTCCTCATTGATTGCCTCATTGATTGTTTAGTCTAATATCGGCTTAATCGCAGGCAGATTCTAGTAAAGGCTTGATTGAATTGGTTCTTGTTGAAGCGCGAGATCTTGTGGCCGCGGATCTTAGAGGAACTAGTGATCCTTATGTTAGAGTTCAATATGGAGAGAAGAAACAGAGAACAAAGGTACTAAAGAAACCGTTTGGACTCAAAGAAGACATTATAAGGAGATTAGGAAACAAAACTTAAGAGTTGCTTTTTCTTGTGTGTTTATTGTTTCCAGGTGATTTTTAAGACATTGCAACCGAAATGGAACCAGACAATGGAGTTTCCAGATGATGGGAGCTCCTTGGAACTACATGTCAAAGACCATAACACTCTGCTTCCGACATCAAGTATAGGTAACTGCGTCGTGGAGTACCAAGGGTTAAAGCCAAACGAGACTGCTGATAAGTGGATACCTCTCCAAGGAGTGACACACGGCGAGATCCATGTCAGAGTCACGAGGAAAGTCATGGAGGTTACGAGACGCGCCAGTGCGGATTCTGGCTCCCCGTTTAACAAAGCTCTGTTGTTGTCCAACCAAATGAAGCAGGTGATGATAAAGTTTCAGAATTTGATTGACGATGGAGATCTTGAAGGTCTTGCTGAAGCTTTAGAAGAGCTGGAAAGTTTGGAGGACGAACAAGAAGAGTATTTGATCCAGCTTCAGACAGAGCAAATGCTGCTTATCAACAAGATCAAAGACCTTGGTAAGGAGATTCTTAACTCTTCTCCTGTTCAAGCACCATCTCATTCCCCATCTCGATCAGGGTCAGGTTCGGGGACAGGACCCTATATCCGGAGATTACCCGCACCTATGTAGTCACTTGTTTTCTGATCAAACAATCATCTATAATGTATATAGATAGATATGTAGGGCATTGGATAAAATGTTCAGAGAGTTGAGCCCTTGTTACAAAGTTAGAAACATCAATCTGTAAGTTTCTTTACCATTGTTATTCAGTGACAATAAAAACAGTTGTTCAATCAATCCTTTACCTACAGAAGCAAAATAATTTTATTCACCTAAAGTGTTAACTAGTCTGCTCATCACAGTAAGATATTTTTCACATTATACTTTCTCTCAAGGTAAGATTCCTCACTTGTAAATTTAACCTTAAGAATAAATCCACATGCTTGTTCAAAAAGTAACCGGTGACCATCATCAGATGATGAATAAACCAGGATAAAACCATAATTATTTCATCATACATGAAGGATCAAAGTAATATGGCATGATACAGCTTTAGATGACTAATGTCATTGTGTGAGATTACAAATGCGTATGATCCCGAGTTAACCCCTACGGCTCTACTAGTAACTGTGAAAATGGCGGTTACAAAAGGGGATAGAAATTACATGGCCTAGGCAGAACCAGCAGGGACAGCGGCTGCATTGGAGCTAGGCTGAACCGAAGTGGCTGGAGTGGCGCTCAAGCTCCGATCTTTCGGCTCGGGTGTAACAATGGGAACTGAAGTTCCGGAATGTGAAAGAGAGGTTTTTGCAGCCGCATCTAGAGCGGGTATCTGATGCTGATTCAAATTAGTCAAATCATTTACAGCACTGTGAAGTTGTTGTAGCCTGTAATCTGTCTCGGGCCGCCGACAAATCTTCCTCAAGGGAACAATTTCCTGCTGGGATAACGGAAAAGAAATCCAAAATAGGTGAGTGAGGAGGGTTTTGCATTGGGGTCTTAACCATGAAACCAAATGGCAGCTGATGGGTAAACCAGATGACAAAAGATAGCGAGAGAGATGATTGTCAAACCTCGGACTGGTCGTGGCTGTAACGCACCAAGAACCTACAACGACAACCTCTGACATCATGTCTTCTTCTTTGTGCGTCAAGAACAATGGCGTCAAAGTAAAGAGCTTGATCTTTTCCTTCCTGAAGATGTTATAACAAAATCCAGTCAGGGACAAAATTACATGACACCTATCACTAAATGCTTAGAGAACGAAGTTATAAACCTGGAAACAAAGTACGAGATCTCCGGCAAGAACTGCAACACATTCTGATGCTTCACATGGGAGAGACCGTTGTCTTACGTGTTTTTTGACGTTTATCCATTCATCTTCTTCAACTTCGAAACCTGCGAATCGAACCTGCACTTCCTGAAATACCCAAAAGAAAAATTTGTTGTTAGCAAATCTAAGAAGGGGAAAAGAGGAGTAAACTATAAATTATTTAGGAATTACCGGATCGCCAATTTCCAAGTTTCTATGAGCTAGGAAAGCTTGCACATCATACCTGTAAGTACGCAAGAGAGATACATATCAGAGAAAAACAGTGGAATGTAATGGTATTGTTGAAAAGTATCATAAGTCAGTCAAAAATACTGAAGATCGAATGCAAAGAAATCACCATGCACCATCCCTAGCAGATTTGGCTTCAAATTCTAAGTACGAGTTGTCTGAACCACTCCTCATGACACCGGGAACTATGAGAAAAAGCAGTAAACCATTATAAAAGTGGCATGTATGCAATATACGCCATACTGATCTAGACTTATGGATAAAAATATAAAACTGAATAATCCAATGAAACCTATCTAAATACATAAGCTTCTCAACCTATTTGACTGCCATTAGAAAATATAAGGCACCTAAAATACCGGAAGGGGCGGGCGTCATGCCGGGTAGATTTCCAGTCATATGAGTGGTTTTAGGAGCGGCTAATGGTTGAATCACATTTCTCATTTGATTTGGTAAATCCATACGCGGCATGGACGATACGTTTAGCTTCCCAGGAGCTTTATTTCCCCTTGCTCTTAAAGCATATCGCCTATTTTGGAACCAGTTCCAGATCTACGATGCATTCAAACAGCACTTCAATTAAGTAATAAAAAAATAAAAAGCTATTCCAACAGACTGTCTAGAAAAACTCAAGAATCGAGAATGAAAAGGCCAGTACCTGCTTGAATTGCACAACAATTTTCCCCTTTCGCTCAGGTGATTCACTGAGACAGAAAACAAATGTACCAGTTTTTAGATGACAAAGACAACAAGAGTGCTTTCAAACCAATGGAATTGAGCTACATACAACAAAGTGAATACCTAAACTTATCAGCAAGAGCTTCAAGAATATGTCGACCTGGCATTGCTGTATTATGCTGTAGCAAAATTGCTTCCATCTCCGTTACCTTATAAAAAGATAAAACCTTTTCAGAGAACTGACCAAACCATAGAACAACAGACAGATGGTAACACTTATGAATAACCAAATCTATACTCCAATTAACAAAGTAGAGCCAATAGATTTCAGAAAATACATCGAATTACCTTAAAGTCTCGCATAACGATTAACGCAAATTGCTCAAACAATAAGGCAGTTTCTTCTACTAAGCTAATTACAAACAAAATTCAACTGATCTTCAGGATCTAAACCCTATCATTAACCCAAAAAGGAGACCCTAATCTAAGAAACCAAACCGACAGAAAAATCAGATTTTTCAGCTTGGGGAGCTCAAAATCCCTTAAATTAACACCAAACACATCACATTACAAAGAATCGGGATGAACCTCGGATAGGATAAATCGGAACGCCGGACCGCCATTACTTGGAGGTCGACCCATGGTATCTCCTTAGTCTCACCGGAAAAAAAATTAAAGCGAAAAAGAACAAAAATTGGCGGCAGAAAGTGGAATCAGTCGGAGCTTCTTTCACTTTGAGTTTCGAATTCACGGTGAGTCTCTAGTACGGCCGGTGACCCAACGACAGCGAATCCGGTTTTACTCAAGACCCGGCTCAGCTTATATAACTTTTCACCTTCGTAATTATATTTTTAACTTAATTCCTAGTAATGGGCTTTAAAAGCCCAATTGAAAGACCCATTATTTAAAACCCAAAACAATCTTATCCGTATGGTCGAGTAATCCAGCTTATCCGCCTGCACTCCAGTATCCAAAACAATGGCGAAGAAGACACTTCGCTGAAGCTTTCTCCAGACTTTTTCAGCGTGTCAATGGCTTTGGTCCCGCTTAATTTTACGGAAATGCCACTGAGATGCTCTCTTCCTTTGACCTCGAGTTCTCGTTACTGTTCGTCTCCTTCGCTCCACGCATTGCTCTTCTATTCCTTGGGTGTGAAACCCTCGCGCCAGCTAATTATTCGGCCATTCTCGTCGCTCCGTACGAGTGAGCGTAGCAACAACAGGAGCCATAACAACCGTCGATTAGATAATCGGAATCATAAACCTAGTCCTCCTTGGATCGATAAGTGGCCTCCGTCATCCTCCGGAGCTGGCAGTGATCATTCCGGGAAGAAAGGTGGTGAACACAACGGCGGAGCTAAAATTCGGTCGGCGGAGGAGGAAGCAGAAGCGAAACTTCGGTATTTGGAGCGGGATAAAGGACAAAACGCGATTGAGAGGATTGTTCTTCGGCTACGGAATTTAGGATTAGGTTCGGATGATGAGGAGGATGTGGAAGATGACGAGGAGAGTGGAATGAACGGCGGGGATGTAAAATTGGTGACTGGAGAAGAGAGATTGGGGGATTTGTTGAAGAGGGAGTGGGTGAGGCCTGATATGATGCTTGCTGAGGGAGAAGAGAGTGAAGAAGAGGATGATGTATTATTGCCATGGGAGAAGAATGAGCAAGAACAGGCGGCGGAGAGAGTAGAAGGAGAGGGAGGAGTGGCGGTGATGACGAAAAGGAGAGCTAGAGCTCCATCACTGGCAGAGCTTACGGTTGAGGATTCTGAGTTACGGCGGCTGAGGAGGGATGGAATGTATTTGAGGGTAAGGATCAATATACCTAAAGCTGGGCTAACGCAGGCTGTGATGGAGAAGATTCATGATACGTGGAGGAAAGAAGAACTTGTGAGGCTCAAGTTCCACGAAGTGCTTGCTCGTGACATGAAGACGGCCCATGAGATAGTTGAGGTTAGTTAGTTCTCTTCCATAGTTCACTGATTACGTCATGGTAGCAGAGGTTTATAAGATATTAGCTCAGCTTCAGGTACAAAACATGATGCGAGATTATCTCATGAGAACGGTTTCTTTATCAATTGGGGATTCACTTCACAGAAGTGAAATGATCCTTTTAGAGGGACAATATTGGAGATTGTGAAGTACCTAAGCTCTATTTAGCTCTGTAATAGAATGGTTGTAGAGCTTTCATTTGAACAGTAGGAATTTGTGGTGGATCTCTCTTGGAAATGGTAACGTAGTTGTGAATAAGGTTAATTTAAGGTCTGGGATAATTAGAATGGGTGGAGCTGAGCACGTCTGTTAGAATTATTTTGGAGTAACATGACTGCGTAGGAGATGCATGTCAAACCTTAAGGTTTGAAAGAAAACTGATAAGATTTACTCTAATGGGCAGCGTCGAACTGGTGGAATGGTGATATGGAGGGCTGGAAGTGTAATGGTGGTTTATCGTGGACTTGACTATCAAGGACCTTCTGTGATCTCTAATCGAATGGCCGGACCTAAAGAAACTCTTTTTGTCCCAGATGTATCGTCTGCTGGCGATGAAGCAACAAATGCCAAAGATAACCAAAATCCACCTTTGGAAATCAGAGACCCGATCGTCAAGAACCCTATTCGCAAGCAGAATATGACAGAAGAAGAAATTGAATTTAACAATCTATTAGACAGCTTAGGTCCACGTTTTCAAGAATGGTGGGGTACTGGGGTGCTACCTGTGGACGCTGACTTACTACCTCCTACAGTTCCTGGTTATAAAACACCTTTCAGGCTTCTTCCTACTGGGATGAGATCAAATTTGACCAATGCTGAAATGACAAATCTCAGGAAGATTGGTAAAACTCTCCCATGCCATTTTGCTCTTGGTAAGATGCTTTCTGATCCTAGATGGTTCTTCTGTTTGGTGTGCCGAGGTTTAAAACTTGAATATGCTCATTACAGGCAGGAACAGAAATCACCAAGGACTGGCCGCTGCAATACTCCAAATCTGGGAGAAAAGTCTGATTGCAAAGATCGCTGTGAAGCGAGGTATCCAAAATACAAATAACAAACTTATGGCGGACGAGCTGAAGGTCTCTCTTATCTTTTTTTCTCTAAAGTCCAATTATAGGGAAAAGTGAATACTAAAGCAGTCCATATATTGATTAAAAAAATAGTAGAAAGTATCTGTCATCACCCTGTGCCCAATTCTATGGATTTAGGACATATTTAAATATTTACACGGAAAGGCTAAGTTCTTTCATTACCTGTTGTCTTGTTGCTATAGGCATTGACAGGAGGTGTCTTGCTGCTCAGAAATAAGTATTACATTGTAATATACCGAGGGAAAGACTTCCTTCCTTCAAGTGTTGCAGCTACTTTGGCAGAAAGACAAGAATTAACAAAAGAGATTCAAGATGTTGAAGAGAGGGTAAGAACTCGCGACATTGAGGCTATTCAGCCTGTTGGTGACAAAGTACCGGTAGAAAGACAAGAATTAACAGAAGAGATTCAACATGTCGAAGAGAGCGTAAGAACTCGCGACATTAAGGCTATTCAGCCTGTTGGTGACAAAGTACCAGCAGAAGCTGGCACTCTGGCCGAGTTTTATGAGGCTCAAGCGCGATGGGGGAAAGAAATAACTCCAGACCATCGAGAAAAGATGATTGAAGAAGCTTCAAGGGTGGCAAATGCGAGAGTTGTTAAAAGAATCCAGCACAAACTAAACATTGTAAGTAGACTTCTTTTTTTCTGGTTGCTAATTTGTAACTTGAGGTCTATTGTGAGATGTCTTGTGGCAACTGTGATTGTAAGTCATATTAGTGTATCTAACTTCTCCTGTGATAGTAAGTCGTATTAGTGTATCTAACTTCTCCCTTGGTTTGTAACAGGGCCAATCCAAATTTCAACGAGCAGAGAAACTGTTGTCCAAAATAGAAGCCTCTATGATTCCAAATGGGCCTGATTATGATCAAGAGGTCATCTCCGAGGAAGAAAGAGCTATGTTCCGGAAAGTGGGATTGAAAATGAAGGCATACTTACCCTTAGGTGAGTCCTGTTCTCTTAAGCATTGTTGCTCTATCCTGTATGTGTGCAGTAACTAAGATGTTGTAATATAATGGAACATCTCTCGTCTTGTTATATGAATTCACTGTTTTTTTTACGTTAACCTAACAGGTATCCGTGGTGTTTTCGATGGAGTCATCGAAAATATGCATTTGCATTGGAAGCACAGAGAATTGGTGAAGCTTATATCAAAACAGAAGAACCTTGCATTTGTTGAGGACACGGCTCGGTTACTGGAATACGAAAGCGGTGGAGTTCTTGTGGCAATAGAAAAGGTTCCTAAAGGATTTGCTCTTATCTATTACCGTGGGAAGAATTACAGGAGACCCATTAGCTTGAGACCAAGAAATCTTCTGACAAAAGCAAAAGCATTGAAACGATCCATCGCTATGCAACGCCATGAGGTGCGAAATTCCTGAAGTTTTCTACACAAGTTGTATTTATATTCACAAGTTGCTTACTGAAACTTCTCTTTTGCGATTATTGCAGGCCCTTAGTCAGCATATATCTGAACTGGAGAGAACAATAGAGCAAATGCAGAGCCAACTCGTAAGTAGTCTTTTTCAACTGGCGATGTCTAAGAGTCCAATAACTTTAATCTTCTGACACTATTAAGTTCCCTTTGCGTTGGTGTTCTGCTCTGATTCACCTACGTGCTGGTTTTTGTAGACCGCAAAGAACCCGTCATACAATGAATCAGAATGGGAGAACGATGATGATGATGATGACGAGGATGAGAAAGATGATGTGGAGGATAATGAGAGTGATTGGGATGAAAGTGATGACGAATCTGCTATTTCTAGTATCGAAGAAGCTGGTAATTCATCTCGCTAAGCAGAAAAAGTGTTTCGACACATGCATTGTCCTATCTCAGGAGGTTGAAGCTAACGATGAGATATCACAGAAATGGTTCTATACACACTGATGGGAAAAGAAAAGAAAGAGTACAGTAAGTGGTGATTTATCATCGACGTGTAAGGTAGAGTCTCTTGTTGCAGAGATCACATAATCTACGAGTTCAAAAAGCAAAACCTGGTCCGTCTATATCAGCCTAGCCCGTGGGGAAGAAAATAGCATCCATATATAGTTCTTGTTTTCAAATACATTTTAAGTTTTGCCAGTGTATCATCATTATTTTATAAAAAAAATATTATAATTTAATCAAATGTATATTAAATCTGAAGTCCTCTCGACTAGTGTGATCTCAAGAATTTCTGCATTTCTGGAACCATTAGTTAACCGAGAAATGTTCATCTGGCCGATTGATCTAGTAGTTGCCATGTTCTACGTACGTGATGATTGAGTACATTTTAAATTTTGGCAAAGAGCCAAATCCTTGGGTCTGTGAAGTTGGCATGCGACATTTATTATCATATAAGCCCTAGCTGTGAGAAAACAAATATTCAAATCGACTACTCATGCCTTAGTCCTCTATATTAAACCAAATGGACTCAAATATGTCCAAATCAACGAGCGCTGATGATTTGGGCTCCCTTCGCTCTGTTCTTAATTTAAGGCTCAAACGACGACCCATGTTAACAAGTAATATATACATGAAATGAAAACTACAAAGGCTATATATATATAAGACGTGTCTTTGTCCCCCTTCACATTAAAGGACGTAGACATGCATGGGAAGACTTTTCCCTAGTTTCACATAAAAGATACACTAATTATTAATTTACTTGATACCCATAAATGATCTACGTGTGTGTAAATGATACAATTGATAAAATTGATGGAGATTACATAAGTAGGGACTAGGGAATCTCAAATTTAATATACGTGATTTGAATCCCCTTCACCATATGGAGTCCATATTAAACGCTTCCTCTTGTGGTTGTGCTTGTGCTTGAGACGAACTTGAACCATTTTGCATAATATTGGAGACCACTCCTTGTTGAAGAGGAGACGGGTTGAAATTGGGAATCATCTCTTTTTGGAAACCGTAAGTGTTCCTAATTTGGAAAGCCTTGAGCAACAAAGAGTTGATTGGAGATAAAGGCGGACCAAGTAGACTTGTTGTCCAAGAAGGAATATTAGAACTAGCCATGTTGAGACCAGCCGTACTTGTCGTATTGTCTTCTGAATAGACATTGCGCTGCGAATTATATTGATGGATTTGATTATTGTAGTCGATGGTCGATGAGTTTGAATTCAGATTCGGAAGCTCGATATCTTCAAATTCATTTGCCATTGATGAATTGGCATCGCATGGAGATCCAAAAGAAGGTTGTGAAGATTGAGGTTGTTGCTCTTGTGCTTTCTTCGTTGCCGTGCTCTTTTCGAAAACCCTACACACTACCCATTCCTCCTGAAAAATTCATAGAATCAAGATTATGTATTAATTTTAAAAATATTAACTTTTATGATTTCTGTTTTTTAAAGTAAGTGTATATTAAGTGGGGTTTTATATATAGGGTATATATACGAGTTCGTCAGGCATGTCTCAAGAGTATAAAAATCCATAGTCCGTACTCCATAATATTGTAACAAGACTGTATTATGTTTCATTAGACTCACTACATATGTATCATGATGATACAATAATACATATGCATTGTCAGAATATTTATATTGTTTAAAAAAGTGCATATTAATCAATATTCAAGTTAATGTACATATATGTACCTTATTGGTGGGGTTGAAGGGTTGTTTGCTCTCAAGCCTGTACTCATGCATAACCCAATTGCTTTTCTCACCTTTGGGAGCTCGTCCTTTGTAGAAAACTAGGGTTTTCTTCATCCCTACCAACATTCCACTTCGGTATATCTCTTTATCTTTCCCCGTGGTTTTCCAATAACCGGCTTCTGTTGCTCGGTTTGTCCGCAAACCGGTTGGATATTTCCGGTCCCTTTGGCTGAAGAAATACCACTCTTTCTCTCCCATTGAAGCTTTGGCTGCATATGTACAAGATACCATCAGCATATGGGTTACATGTAATTGGTAAATGGTAATCACATCAGACATCACAATGGTCTACGTATATGTGAACGTAACATACTATCAAATTTTGTGGATAAATGTAATATAATGATTCAAGTACAATATACTAACCACTAGCTAGAAAATTATATATATGGTCTATCTATTCTCCACATGTTTGGTAGGCTAGATACACCTATAGAAATTAAATGTATGGTAACTATGGTAACTGGAACAAACTATGGTTTCATTTATAAAGTGGTACATGATGCACGTATTCATCTAAGTATATATTGTTATATAAGCGTATATTATGTCTTTTAGCGATGTTATATATATGGTATGACCGTATCAATGAGTATGTAAAATCCATTTTAATCATATTTGCTAAAGACATGATTGATTGATTGATTTTTCTTTTTTACATATTATATTATATATTCTACGTACGTTTTCTAAAATTATTATATGAAAAATCCAGAGACAAAAACTATAGAACTGAAGCATACCCATATATTCTTATATACTACCAAAAGGGCAAAACTATTGTTGGACAAATTAGGGAACACGATTCATTTGGATGTGATATAAACACAGGGGAACAGTATATATATACAAGAAACACATCTTATAGAGATTATCAAAGTATATATATACCTGGCAAATCCCAAGGTTCACACTTGTTGAGATCAACGTCGACGACAGCTTTACCGGTGAATCCTGTATCGGAGACTTTCCGACATAGGTAATGCGTTATGAGCTCCTCGTCTGTCGGATGAAATCTGAACCCTGGAGGAAGATGATCTTCCATTTCTTTTTGTTGTCTTCTTAAACCACTTGAGGCAAGAGAAGAATGGTTCTCCCTTTCTCTCTCTCTCTCTCTCTTTCTTGATGAAGAAGACGAAGGAGATTGACTGCCAAAAGCTTTTCAATAATTAATATGACATAGATGGGGTTTATATATATATATATATATATATATATATATAAGTTCATGACATATATATAACTAAACTATATTTATAAATTAAAATAATGATTTGTGTACCAAATACTGATCTTGAGGTAGAAGCGGCCACGGGTAGTCTTTTTCAACTGTTGATAATTACAGCTAACATTTTGACGATTCAAGGTATTTTCTCCACGCATATATACGTACGTACGTACCATATTTATTTTTATTTTTATTTTTATTACAAAAGATATATGTGTTGTATAAAATGACCATATATAATATATATCAACACTGTAGTAGTGTCTAATAAAATATTTGTCGGCGTATATATTAATGTTCCTTTTAGATTACATTACTATGTTTATAAAAGTAACGTCCGTCTTAATATCTTGCATATAATATATAATTATAGAAACATAATATGGATTTACGTGAGATTTGTCCAACCAACTTCACCAAATTCTACCCACCATGAAACCCTAGTGCCCAATGTAATGTGAACATGCATGCATGGCTTCTCCATATATCCTTTGCTGATCATTTCATCAGCCTTTTTCTTTATTAATTATTATATGAGAATTGTGAAATTCTAAATCTAGACTATTATCGTCAAAACTAATATAAACTGTTATTATAACTATCTTTATTAAATTTATAGCGATTAACTATAAAGAAAATGCATGCTTTCATATTTTATCATTGCATCCCTATTACTCTATGACACATTGCATCCATCTAATTACTCTATTTGACACTTGTCTTTTGGCTCATCTCACACTACCGTATACATCCATACAAATAAACACATGCAATGTTCTAAAATAAAATATATTTATATGCTCAAATTGGGTTTTCGGATATATCAGATATTGCGTTGCATGCGACTGACTCTCATATTACATTGTGAATATATTACTTTCAACTGTATAACTCATATTTTACGTTAAAATGTTTCGTGCAAATATTTCCTCGATTGTCGGGTGTGAAACCAAAATATTGATTTGGTGGACCCAATTATTTTCTTGATACATAGGTAAATAAAATGACCCAAATCATATACATATATGTCTTTCATATAATATATCACAGAAAACGAGTAAAGTTACATACTGTATTAATTGGTCCCTCGCTCAAATAAAACTTTATTACTAATAATTGTAGAAAAACATCAACAAGATGGGATGGTTACCACGGATAAAAATATTTATTCTAGTATATATGTTTTCCTTAATTAAGTTTAACCACTAGTCCTAGAAAATCAAATTTGTTCACATTGGATTTTCTGGTTGAATAGATGGAACAGTCTAGCTATACAGGTCTCTTAGATAGTTTTTTTTTTTGTTGTTGTTGGCAAACAGGTCTCTTAGTTAGTTTAATTCTTAATTACAAGGTTAAAATATTTAATTTACTCAGGAAGAGTGGTTAAAAAATCCCACCAAACTAATGGAATGTGTATATTTTATATATACATATACAAGAAAATAGTATTAAATGTATAAGTCGTAGTTTTCAAATTTTGTAGTAGGCAGAGTTTATTGGGAGATTTTTTTAATTTGTACACGGATATGTTGGTCGTCATATATATAATTAGTAACTAGATTGTCAATCCTACCGTTTGGAAAACTTTTCACAATTAATTCAATTCATCTCCATACTTTTCTCGTCCTTGTTTCTAGGCTTCTGGCTTTCTAGAACCACACACATTACTATCTACATGTTAGCATATATATATTTTATATATGAATGCACGAAGAGAAAGAGAGTTCCCAATATGAATCATGGCTCGTCGTATAATTAGTACATATGGTGACAAATTTATTAGACAAACTTATCAGAATTTTTTTTTCTTACCAAAAAATTCAAAATGGATTGAACAGTTACAATTATGTTTATATTACGAGCTACGATCTAACGTTGAACGTTCTTTTGTATCATTACAATCAAATCCTTTTGTTAATGGATGAATTTTATCAGTTTTATTTGAATCAGTCGTATATTTTTACAACAGGGGCAATATAGCTATACTTGAATCAGTCATATATAGAAATTGCAAATGGTCTATTATTTGCACTAATTAACTTAATAGACGTTAACATTTTAAAAGTATATGATAATCAAAGAGATGAAGTGACACCACGAAACCTCACCTTATATAATTCATTTAAAATCGTAAAAGATTGGAGTCCACATAATCTTCAAATTTTGTCTACACGTTAGATTTTTTTTCTTTTCTAGTGTAGATTTTTCTGTAATCCTTGAAAGTTTTGTCATTATCTACGATAGTAAACAAACAGCCTAATTACAATGTCGTAGACAAGAAACACAAGTTTTTTACAAATAACATTCGATATTATCGAAGTTATTAAAATGCTGTATGAGTTGATACATTTTTATTATTCATGAGTGTATCAATCTCAAATTTACATATTACTCACTTATAAAAAGGCCAAGAGTACGTTGTGCTAAGGCCCATGTATTGGACCTAAATACTAGGCCCAAAGTAAAATCCGAACAAAAGAAAGGTCCCAAACTCAGAGAATCACGAAGAGGACAACGACTGAAGAAGAAGAAGAGAGGAGAAATAAGCAATGGGGAGAAAGAAGGGATTACCGGAGTTCGAAGAGTCGGCGCCGGATGGCTTTGATCCGGAAAATCCTTACAAGGATCCGGTGGCGATGGTTGAGATGAGAGAGCACATCGTTCGGGAGAAATGGATCCAAATCGAGAAGGCTAAGATCTTGCGTGAGAAGGTCAAATGGTGTTACCGCGTCGAAGGAGTCAATCACTACCAGAAATGTCGTCATCTTGTGCAGCAGTATCTCGATTCCACTCGTGGCGTCGGTTGGGGAAAGGACCACCGCCCTATCTCCCTCCACGGTGAGTTTAACGGTGGATGCTTTGCTGAAACGTTTTTATTCGATTCTCTTAAGGTTTTCATTTTCGTCAATTGGTTAATGTCGTGCTGAATTAGTCAATTTTCCTTAGCTCATAGTGCTTTGATTACTAAATGCCATTTGCAAAATTCGTCGAGAAGTCATATTTGGATTGATTTTGATGGTAACTAGTCCATTTGTAAACTTGCTTATCATTCTTTGTTTGATTGATGAATGAAACTGTCGTTTTGAATTGCTAAGTCTGATATTGAGATTTATCTGTGCAGGTCCCAAACCAGAGGCTGTTGAAGCTGATTAATGTTGTGCACCTCATTGATCTGAGGTAAGAAGCTGGTTCTGGAAGGATTGATTTTATATTTTTTCTTGTTTATCGAGAACTTAAGACAAATTCGGCATTTCTGGCTCTAAATTGGTTTTCTTATTGATTCTAGGAACCTAGTTTTAGCCTTTATGTCCGTTGTCTGTTAGACCTGTTTAGTGACTAGCAACCTTTTGTATATAAATTGGTAATGAAGAAAACTAGAATCCAATGTTGGAATTCTTATAACAATCACTTATATTGAAGAATTTAGAAGAAGTGGATGTTAATACGTACGTACTGTACTTGTCATTCTGTTAGGGTCTCAACTTTTTCTCCTCCATCACCAAGCTAATCTTAGTAAATGGGTAGATTATGACAATCTGAAAGGTGAAATTTATTCTGGACCTCAGCATGTGGAAAAGTGTAAAAGTGTTAAGAGTTTAGTTGTGAAACCTCTCAAGTTGACTGTTATGAACTGTGCAAAATGTGAAATTCGAATCTGCTGTACGTTGTTGGTTTATTGTGCACAACCCCCAGCGTTTCACTTTCAGCTGATACAAAGGATTTTCTTGTTTTTTTGGATTCAGTGATGCAGATGTCTGTGCATTTGATAAGGGACATAAAGTGGAATCTTCTCACAAGCTATTGGCTCCCTGATATCTTCCAAACTCTATGCAGATTTCTCTTGTTCTTAGAAACTTGTAGGTCTTCGGACCAACAGATTCCTGTAATTGAGTTTTGAGTGTTGTTACACTCCACATCATCGGTTTCTGATAATCAAATAAGTCTCTTTCCGCTCTCTCTTCGTGCTAATTAATTTTACTGTGTTATAAAATTAAGAATCATAGGATAAACAAAACAAGATCCAAAAATGGATGACTTTCAAAGTTCTACATCGCAAAATTCCAACATAATTTCTCAGGAAAACATCTAATCTTCCGTGTCTTATTCCTCAGATATGATACTATGAGACCTATCTGACTAACTCAGTTGTCATCACCACCACCAAAAAGCTTCATTTTAGATAATGGAGTTCTCAAGTACCCTTCTACTTCAAACTTCTTTGGAGAAAGCTCTCTGTACTTAGCAAACTGTTCCTTGGCTTCGACGTTCTTGTCAAGCAAGCTATAGATCATACCTCGACAAAAATAAGGTCTGAAATCCTTCGGATCCTCTCTTGTTAGCTGCTCGTAGCTCTTCAATGCTTCATCCACGTTCTTCTGCAAGAAATGTATCTGTGCAATGATCAGTCTCACGTCTCTCGCTTCCTTCACCAAATACTCAGCCTCGGCAACAGCTAACGCATCTTCCAGCCTCTGCAGCACTGCATTTCCTTCCCCGGACCTGTCCATGAGCAATGCGTTCTCGAATAAAGCCTCGAACGAGAGTGGCTTTTGTCGGAGAATTTCCTCGAACATTTGGCGTGCGTTTTCCACGCGACCCATTTCTCCTAATAGCCTCGCCATCAAAAACTTCCACTCTGTTTCCTCTGGTTGTGCCGTTACGAGCCTCTCTAGTAGCTTGAGAGCTTCCTCATCTTCTCCTTTCTCTAGCTTCTGCTGCAGGAGTGATCTGAGCGTTTCGACGGCTTCAGGAGTAGAGTCTAGAAGCTCAGACAATGGCGAAGAAGTTTCGATCTCAGACAATTTCTCGTCTTTCACTTCCTCGAAGGTTTCTTCGGTCGTCGTAACCGGAGACTCCGCTTTCACCGGTAAAGTTGCGAACTTTCCGGTCATGGAAACAGCAGCGCCAATGAGAATTGCTGATTTAGCAAAAGATTTGAGCTTTTCCGGAAAACAATAATCGGAACCATTCTGACTTGAGCTAGCTTTGACACGAACAGAAATAAGATCGCGACGAGGAATCAGAGATCCGGTGACCGGAGGTGCTTTGTCGGCGACGAACGAAGAAATCAACGAAGAAGAGAGTGAGGAAGGAGCTGAGAGAGACGAAAACATGGCTTCCACTACTCAGAGCTTCAGAGTATCAATGCTTGCAGAGGCGAAATCAAAGTCGAAAGGAGCAAAGCAGCAACTCCTCCGGATGAACAAGGCGCTTAAACCGCAACGCGCTTAGCTAGGAGCGTGAAATTGAGTTGTATTTGGGCTTGCTATTATATTATTGGGCTTTCAAAAATTGGGTCTTTGGCCTTTTAGTTTTTCTAAGGCAGATCTCCGGCGAAACTTTAGTCTGAGATACGGAAGAATCAGATCAAACGCCTGCGACCAAGAATTTCAGAAGCGGACAGAAGAAGAAAGAGATAAACTTCACATCAGTAAGTTGAGAAAATTCATGTCTTTTGTTTTTGAAATCAGTATCAATTTTTCTTCAATCAACCCTTTACTCGCAATAATCATAAATTTTTCTTGAGTTAGGGATTTCCATGAATCTTACAAGAAATGTTATGTGATCGATAATTAAATTGAGTTGTGATGATTAACCGTGTTTGAATCAGATTGTGAAGGCATAAAATGGGAAACACTTCGTCGATGCTGACTCAATACGACATCGAAGAAGTCCAGAGCCATTGTGATGATCTATGTGAGATTTCCCGACACTCCCTTGTCTGTCTTTTTTCTTATATGTTAACAAATTTTAATGATTTTGTGTGTTTGGCTTCAGTTGAACAGCAGGAGATTCTATCTCTGTATCAAAGGTTTTGCCAGTTAGATCGTAATGCAAAGGGATTTATTTCTGCTGATGAGTTTCTCTCTGTGCCTGAATTTGCAATGAATCCACTATCTCAGGTTTTTACATCTTTCTCTAACTCTGAAATCTGTGAAATCTTGTTGGATTGAATTAGCTTTGTTTTAATTGTTTGCTTGATGTGAAATAACAGAGGCTGCTTAAGATGGTTGATGGTTTGAACTTTAAGGATTTTGTGGCTTTCCTGTCTGCATTTAGTGCCAAGGCAAGTCTACGACAAAAAGTTCAACGTAAGTAGATATGTTTCCCTCAAAATCGATTTTGTGGCAAATCTTCACTTTCACTTTGTTGTATGGAAAGATCATTAGACTTCTTTGTTTCCAGTGATCTTTAAAGTCTATGATTCGGACTGCAACGGGAAGGTCTCCTTTAAAGATATCATGGAAGTGTTGCGGGACTTATCGGGATCATTCATGTCTGATGAGCAAAGAGAGGTATGATGTATAGAAAGTTGGTAACTTTTAAATTTATGGAAAGCGACTACACTATATGAGTATATGTTAGAATATGACTAAAAGAATCAAACATCATTAATCTACTAAAACCTTCTTGTTAGCGTGCAATGATTGTTTTGCAGAAACTCTATTCAGCTAAAATGTTTCCTCATTTTAATTGTTTTGTTGTTCCATTACTATTTGACATATCAGTCAAACTTTGAAATAAATGCTAGAGTTTATCCTTTTGTTCTCTTATGCTCTTTTACTCTTTATCATGTTGGGATCCAATCTCTCTGCTTTAATTGTTAAGGTTATGATCATGAGCAGTGTTTAAAGTCAGCGAAACAAGTGTTCACACCATGTGTCGTGTGTGTTGTAGGAAGTACTGAGCCAGGTTTTGAAGGAATCAGGATACACAAGTGACTCTTTCTTAACACTGGAGGATTTCATAAAGGTACAAATTTTAACTCGTTGTGATTCTTATCATCAGAACTGCAGTAATGTTCCAACTAGTCACATTCCTAGAATCTGAAACTGCATCTCCACTCTTGTGTATCTCCAATGTCACAGATCTTTGGGAGTTGCAGACCGGAGATGGACGTCGAAATTCCTGTGGACTAGGTTTATGATCAATATCATCAAAACACAACACTCAAAATCTCATCGTGTATTTTGTCCACACTGTCACTAGAATAATCCTTCCTTGTAATTGATTACACCATTGCATGTTCTTTCCTAACATTCTTATGAAGTTTTGCATGTTTCCTCAACATTGTTTCCTCTTGTTAGCTTATTGACATATGTTAGACTTTAGATCCTAATCTCGTTTTTAATCGAGAAAAGGAAGAACAAAAAAAACTTTGGAACGGAACAAAATAGTCACGGAATCTCGATTTTGTAAAAATGAATGGTCAAAGGAAGAGTCTGAAGTTCAACGCTTACGTGTTTTGTAAAGAGTAGTTATTTGCATATTAAAATTTAAACATAGCTTAAAGAAAAGAAAATAGTATACTAATTATAGTAATTAGATTGACATATTGTATGTCGACAAGTAACGTGACGTAACGTAACGTAACTAAAGTAGCATTCAAATCTACTTTAGTAGCATTATTGCCCACACACAAGTCATTATAATATTAAAGAGAAGGAATTGAAACGTCGTCGTTTTGCTTCATAATGTGACCACTTTATTCACCTACTAAGGTCCACCACCACTAACAGTTTCGTCAGTCAATAATATCTTCGCCATTCTCTTTTTCAAACAAAGCTTTTTTTCTTCCCTGAGAATCCGTCTAGTAATGGCGGCGAAGCAAGGTTCCTTCAGGCAAGGGATACTCGAGAAACGGGAGAGGCTTCTTTCGAATAATGGATTCTCCGATTTCAGATTCAACGACATCGAATCGAACGATCTTCTCGAAGGTCACAACAACAACCATGAAAGAACAAGGACAAGGCTATGTTGCTGCTGTTCGTGTGGTAGTCTATCTGAGAAAATCTCAGGAGTGTTCAACGAGGTTAAAGATGTGGCGAGGAAGGCTTGGGATATGGGAGTGTCTGATCCGAGAAAGATCGTCTTCTCTGCGAAGATTGGTCTCGCTCTCATGATTGTTGCGCTTTTGATTTTTTTCCAGGAGCCTAATCCGGATCTTAGCCGTTACTCTGTTTGGGCTATTCTCACTGTCGTCGTAGTCTTCGAATTCACGATCGGTATATCTTAATCTTCCTTCTTCATATCTCACTATTCCCGAGGTTTTTTTAGTTTTCCCACAATTTTGGTGGTTCAATCACGAGTGTTGGAAATCAACTTGAATTGGAATTTTCTGGATTTGGTTTTGTTTCATTTGTTTAAGAAATAGCGGGCGTCGTTGCTTTCATCTCTAGAATGAATTCGTCGTTTTCTTCTTTTTAAAAATTAAAATAAAATGCAAGTGTTGGGGTTTGCTTGGACTGTATTTGACGATTACTGTAGCATTGAACTTAATCAGCTTTAGTTACATCTCTGCAATGGTTTTGTTTATGTGAAAATTTTTGTATTATAACTCTACATTGTTGTTGGTTGCTATAGGAGCTACGCTAAGCAAAGGGTTTAATAGAGCGCTTGGGACATTATCTGCTGGAGGTCTTGCTCTTGGAATGGCTGAGCTTTCCACATTATTTGGTGACTGGGAAGAGCTCTTCTGCACTCTTAGTATCTTCTGCATTGGTATGTTAATGCCATCTGGCATCTTCAATTCTTGTACAGTCATTTTTGGATTTAGCTCTGCTTATGTATGTTTCTGTATGACAGGGTTTCTCGCAACTTTCATGAAACTATACCCAGCGATGAAAGCTTACGAATACGGGTTTCGGGTTTTCTTGCTTACGTATTGCTATATTCTGATTTCTGGGTTCAGAACTGGACAGTTCATAGAAGTGGCTATCTCTCGGTTTCTGCTTATAGCTCTTGGCGCTGGTGTTAGTTTAGGTGTCAATATGTTTATCTATCCTATATGGGCTGGAGAGGATCTTCATAACCTTGTCGTCAAGAATTTTATGAATGTTGCTACTTCCCTTGAAGGTTGGTAAAACTAAGGTTTTGGCTTTCCAAGTCTTGACAGGAAGATGCTTGTATGGTATAACAAAGGTTTTGGCTTTGGTCTTGCAGGTTGTGTGAATGGATACCTTCGCTGTGTAGAATACGAGAGGATTCCATCCAAAATCCTCACATACCAAGCCTCAGAGGATCCAGTTTACAAGGGTTACAGATCAGCGGTTGAATCAACCAGTCAAGAAGAGTCTTTGGTATTTGTCATTGTGGAATCATTGCTAAGTGTTTTTTTTTCTTGCCTTGCTTCTCGTCTCTGAATTAGTTTGTTGTTTCTTTGTTGTATTTGCAAAGATGAGTTTCGCAATTTGGGAGCCGCCTCACGGACCATACAAGTCATTCAACTACCCATGGAAGAACTATGTCAACCTCAGCGGTGCTCTCAAGCACTGTGCATTCACTGTGATGGCATTGCATGGCTGCATTCTCTCAGAAATCCAGGTAACAACATAGTAGATGACTTGTATGGATAAGAATTTGGGTATTCCTCGTACTATAAGAGATTCAGATACTTGTAGAATTTAGATAGAACCTAAGTAGTAATCCAGTGGTAAGGACAAATCAGAATTTGAGAAATCAGTTGTTCATGAACCGAGCTTAATCTGGGACCATTTGACAGGCACCAGAGGAACGGAGACAAGTTTTCCGGCAAGAACTTCAGAGAGTTGGTGTAGAAGGAGCCAAATTGTTAAGAGAGCTCGGTGAAAAGGTGAAGAAGATGGAGAAGATAGGACCAGACGACCTTCTCTTCGAAGTACACCTAGCTGCAGAAGAATTACAGCACAAGATCGACAAGAAATCATACCTTCTAGTCAATTCCGAATGCTGGGAGATTGGAAACCGAGCCCCCAAGGAATCGCAAGAGCCTCAAGAAGAGCTCTCCCTCGAAGATTCGGAGCCACCAGAGAACCAAGCAACACCGATCTACGCATTCAAATCCCTAAGCGAGGCAGTTTTGGAGATACCAACAAGCTGGGGCGAGAAGAATCATCGTGAGCCATTGAACCATAGACCAACTTTCTCGAAACAGGTATCGTGGCCTGCACGGCTTGTGCTTCCGCCACATATGGAGACAACTAACGGAAATTCACCGCTAGTGGAGACGACAAAGACGTATGAAAGCGCTAGTGCGTTGTCACTCGCAACATTCGCGTCCCTCCTCATTGAGTTCGTTGCTAGGTTGCAAAACGTGGTCGACGCATTCGTGGAGCTAAGCAATAAAGCGAATTTCAAGGAGCCTGAGATTGTTACCGCTGCCACAGATACATATTTCTCCGGAGAAAGAGTGGGACTTTGCCCCAAGATACGCCGGTGTTTTGGGTTGTAATTTTCTATTATAGTTGCATCGGCGTGCGAGAGATTATAGTTCGAACTTTGAACTGTTAACTGTAAACTACTAGTAACCTCAACTATACAACTAAATTCGTAAATAATGGCAAAAACATCAGGGGATTTTTTAACCCTTAGTTTCAGAAATGTGTACTGGACCATTTCCCAAATTTAAATCTTATGCAGAACAACTGATTCTATGTAGCTTAAGAGCTTGAAGCAACTAATTCATATATTTGAAATAGGAATAGGTTATCTGAAATTCACACTTATGTTCTGTTCATGAGCTCCCACGAACATGAAAACTCCGGCCACGAAAGAATTATGGAAAGTAACAAATGGATATGTTGTGAACAAATACATTCTTATATTTTCATTTATCAAAACAAACAAATATTGATAAAACTGAAAATAAATTAGAAATAATGTGCTCAATAGAAGAAAATAAAAAAGCTACACCCAAAAGTGTTGTTTTCATTGAACCACTTATTTAACTTATGATTGCAAAACATAAAAACTTTTGAAATATCATCAACCCATCATCTGCTGATTCATGGGAGGAGCCATCCTCCGTTGCACATTCCCATTCCACCCTGTCACATAAAATTTAAATTCATAAAATTACGTTTTCCAACTCATAAAAGTGTACATAAAACTAGGTCAACAGAGATGAAAAAAGTCCAAATTACCGATAGATGGGTCAACACCACGGTTTTTGAGTTCACGGTATTCTTGGCAAAGAGCACAACATTCACAACAGCAGTGAGTGAGGCAATCCGAAGCTGGAGACTCCGGTAACCCGAATCTGTTTCGGATCTTGGTTCGGTAAGTGCATGAGAACAAGCAAGGTAAGCCGACAAAAAAACATAGCAGTCCGTAAAGTATCCCACATCTTGGACAACCTACACATATAATATATACACGTACGACGTCAATAACATGCACACACGCACACACACATATTTGTAAAAAAATGTATAACCTACCGCTCCTTCCTTCGTCGGCAATATCCGCGATCCGTCCAAAAGTGACGCACGGGCAGAAACATGTGAGGCAAACTTATCCAACGTAACGCACACCAAAACGAAGATATTCAAATTATCATTATAATGTAAAATATAATAAAGTTGAATCATGAAAGGGATCACAAAATAAATAAAGAATTTCTAACCAGTTTCACCGTCCTCTGCGCACTGGCAAAGACCAGAAGTCCATTGGTTATCATCCCTTGTCATATTGGATTTTGTTCTTCTCCTGGCTTTACTAGCTTGAACCAAAACTTGCAAAATCTGATTTTTAACAAGATTTTGTTCTGCTCGGTCTTTAAATAATAAGCTGAGAGATTGTAAATAAGTACTTAAGAATTTTTGAAGAGAAATATTTGATTGTTTGTTGTGAGATGTTTTGAGAATGGAGGTTGGGTATGTATATGGTTGATGGTGTCGCTTTGGTCTAATCTTTTAGTACATAGCATTTTTGGAAAAGAATATCATAAAAGTTATATTAAAAAGAAACTTTGAACATTAAAAAGAGATTCTTCACCCCTTAATTAGTACATTCCACTTTCTGTTAAAATGATTTTTTCCTTTATGGAAGGTGATAAATTTTGGGATTGTGAGAGATTTTTGACTAATGTAAAATTTATGTTAACGCGTTTTTGGATTGGGTTAGTCAAACTATATACCGTCTATAAGGAAACTGAGAGATACAATTAATTTAATTTTATCTCTAGGAAAAATTAAAGAATGAAAAGATAAATTGACTCACTGTATCCTAAAATTGCTAATATTTTCAAAGAAATTAGTTAATATGTAATGTAATATTCTGATTCTATATGTAATAATACTACAGTACTTCCAATGAAAGAAGAAAAAATAACTGATAAGAACAAAGTAGAAGGAAAAAAAAAGAAGAAAAAAGTTATCCCAAAACTGTCTAACGAGTGTTGATATGTAAAGAGCACTAATTAATAATAGTCAAAAAGTCATAAACAAAATCTAAGAAATGTTCTTCAACTTAAATGCAATAAAAATGAAACAATTCTACAACTGTAGCAAACATATGCGCTTATGAATGCCGCAAGGATTGGCCCATTAGCATTCTAAGGGGGGTGTATTCAAAGTGACATTTCAATTGATTTGTAAAAAGTTTACAAATCCACTGTTATTCAAACATGAATTTTAAAAAGTCTCATGAAATCCACTGTTATTCAACTAATGATTTCAAAATCCACATTAAAATCCACTGTTATTGAAAACAATTTGTGGATTTGGCTTTTAATGATTTTGAAGGATTTCAGAGGATTTGGGAGGATTTCCTTAGTTAAAAATACAGAAATCCAAATCCCATAGTTTTTGGTGAGATTTGAAAGGATTTTACAAAAGTGATATGAACTTCCCTAAAATCATCAAAATCATTTAAAACCCCAATAAAACTCAAATCTCTTAAAATTCCATTTTGAATACACCCCTCTAAAGGTTTTGGTTTTTGAAGTTTGAAGCCTGTTTAGGTAAAAGAGAGAAAATACAAAAGCTGGGACGTTCAAGTAACAAATTACTGTTTTACCACCAAAAAACTCTATTCTATCAGCAGATCGGATCGGAGCAGTAAAAAAAACAAGGAAACTCAGAAAATTCATTAACTCTCGATTAGCCCTGAAATTCTTCGTATTGAAGTGTATTTGGTTGTGAGTTCTTCGGAGAAACGAGATCGGGATCGAAATACGAGTGCAATGGAGGCTTTGCAAGATGGATCGGAGAGAGATAAAACTCCTCCACCTCCTTCCTCTTCGTCTTCTTCCTCTTCTCCCATTCCTGTCGTCACTAATTTTTGGAAAGGTTTGTTTCAGATTCATGTGTAATCTATTCGTTTGCTTCGACTCGCTATGTTGCTGAGTGGGAGCTTGTTTGGTAGTAGGAGAAATTCGCGGTTAGGTTTATTTTGGATTTTGTTGGAAGTAGTAAGGCTGAATCAAATTAGAGACGGTGATTGATGTTCCGGAGAATGCAATGGTAGTTTGATGTGATCGCACTGAGAAATTTCAGTTGATTGCTTTTGAAGTTATCAATTCACTTTATAGTTTCGGAACAGCTAATTGGTGTACTGGTTCAGTGTTTGCTTGCGGATTATCTGGTTTGATTAGTTTATTCTCACCGGTCTTTATAAGTTTTGTTTCAGAATTTGATCTAGAGAAGGAGAAAAGTCTGCTTGATGAGCAAGGGCTTAGAATAGCTGAAAATCAAGAAAACAGCCAGAAGAATCGACGAAAGCTTGCAGAGAGCACGCGAGGTACTTTTTGTTTCACCTTTTATATTGCTTAACACTTCAACTCTATGTCCTAAGGGACCTCAATTAGTTCTAGCTAAGCACGAGTAAGATAATGGGAGATTTAAAAGATATTCTATGGTTTATCTTGGTAACAGATTTCAAGAAAGCTTCGCCTGAGGACAAACTTAGCATGTTTAACTCCCTTCTCAAGGGATATCAAGAAGAAGTTGATAATATAACCAAGAGGGCCAAGTTTGGGGAGAATGCGTTCCTTAATATCTATCAGAAACTCTATGAAGCTCCAGATCCATTTCCTGCTCTTGCCTCTATTGCTGTAATTCTCCACTTACCTAGTGTTCGCATAATAGATACCTAAAGTCCTCTAGCCTCAATGATATGTAACTGAACTTACCAATTGCCGTATTCCAGGAGCAAGATCGCAAATTATCTGAAGTGGAATCTGAGAATCGAAAAATGAAAGTTGAACTTGAGGAATTTAGGACTGAAGCGACTCATCTGAAAAATCAGCAGGCGACAATAAGAAGACTAGAAGAACGGAACCGTCAGCTTGAGCAGCAGGTCAGCTTGCTTTAAGCCTCTTGTTCTAATTGATATAGGGACAAAACTAAACGAATGTAACTGTCTTTAAAGCACCGCTTGCTCGAATGCTTGAGCCTATTCTGGGAGGTCAAATGCAAACTTATGCACTGTGTCATAGAGAGGACTTATATAGAGATGCTAATTCATGATCTTGTAAATGACAACTTATAAAGATTAACAGTGATATTTTGCTGTTGTATTTGGATTCAGATGGAAGAAAAAATTAAAGAGGTTGTTGAGATCAAGCAACGAAACCTGGCTGAGGAAAACCAGAAAACTATGGAGCTTTTGAAGGATAGGTAAAAATAATTTATTTTCTGATACTTTGGGTTTTTAGGGAGTTTTGGAGCCAGCTCCGACCTATCCATATTCACCTGTATACAGGGAGCAAGCATTGCAAGATCAGTTAAGGCAAGCAAAAGACAGCGTCTCCACTATGCAAAAATTGCATGAGCTAGCACAGAGCCAACTTTTTGAAATCCGTGCTCAGTCAGGTTGTGCATTGAGCTTTAACATGGTCGCTCATTTTGTGCTCTCATAATTGGAATGCTCTCCCTCATTTCACCTTTTCTTCTTTCTTTGTTCCTTCTTGTATTGTTAATACATGTTAACTTAATTTAAAACATCAGACGAAGAGACGGCGGCGAAGCAATCTGAAGTTAGTCTATTGATGGATGAAGTAGAGCGTGCTCAAACCCGGCTCCTTACTCTTGAGAGGGAAAAGGTCTGTCACCAAATGCTATCTGGATGTCATGTTTTACTTAAGGGAATGCCTGAAGATAAACCGGGGTTTTTCTCGCCCTTGTTTTGTTTATTGGTTTGTAACAGGGACATCTGCGTTCTCAGCTGCAAACAGCAAATGAAGATACTGATAACAAGAAAAGGTGAGGTGACATTATGCATCCATATAACACAGGAACTTAATATTAAATTGGTCTTATACTCTTATTTAATGTTTTCTTGCGTTGTTTGATTTATTTGTTGTGCTCTTTTATTGCAGTGATAATGTTGATTCGAATAATATGCTGGAGAACTCTTTAAATGCAAAAGAGAAAATTATTTCGGAGCTTAATATGGAGATTCACAATGTTGAGACAACTTTAGCGAATGAACGAGAAAGTCATGTTGCCGAGATAAAGAAATTAAATTCGCTGCTCAATAAAAAGGTGAATTTTGTGATATGTTTTGTCTTTATGTATGCTGAGAATTTTTATTTTTGCTTTGGAAATACGTTTCCTATCGCTTTCCATGGTCTAATTTAAGCCTTCCGTCTTTATTTAATATGAAACCAGGATACTATCATTGAAGAGATGAAGAAAGAGCTTCAAGAAAGACCATCAGCAAAATTAGTTGATGATCTGCGGAAAAAAGTGAAAATTCTGCAGGTATTCATTATTTCAAGTGTATTGTGGTACTCAATTAGTTTCACTCGTAACTGACATCGTGCCACTGGCCCAAATATATATTTGCTTGTTCTTTTTGGTAACGATATTTTCGTGTAAGGTGTAATGCAATTTTTGCATATTAGGCTGTAGGTTACAATTCAATTGAGGCTGAAGATTGGGATGCCGCTACCACTGGTGAAGAGATGAGCAGAATGGAGTCGCTTCTTCTTGATAAAAACAGAAAAATGGAACATGAGGTCACTCAGTTAAAGGTACATAACCTCTACAGAATGAACCACCACCATCTGTAGTTTTGTCTCTTCGTTGCTCTTTCCCTCTTCAGTGACGTGCATACATAAGTCGATGCCATTGGACATTGGTTAATTATTACCGCATCTTCTCCCAGGTTCAACTTTCTGAGAAAACGTCCTTGCTTGAGAAAGCTGAAGCCAAGGGAGAAGAACTGGCAGCTAAGGTTAATGAACAACAAAGACTGATACAAAAGTTGGAGGATGATATTTTGAAGGTAGTAAGAATATTTAGTTACCATTTTAAGGTAACTGGATAGTGAAAAGGATAAACCAGATCGAAGTATACTTAAAACTATGTTTACTTTTGTTACATAGGGTTACAGTTCAAAAGAGCGAAAAGGTGCTCTATTTGATGAGTGGGAGTTCTCAGAAGCAGGTGTGGCTGAGCAGTCTGAGGTACCTCATGCAACACTCTTAAGCTGGGAAAATTAAGGGCAGGATTAAATCATTCAGAATTAAGATCTAGATTAATAGTAACAGTCTAAGTTCTCTACTAGATAATTTTAAACGGTCTAAAGTAATTTGTGGCGTGAATGAAAATATAGCCAGGAACTGTGGTAGATATATAGATATATTACTATGATTAAAATTTTGTTTCAAACTATCTCTGAGCTTCATTGCCAAAACATTTGAAAATTTACATATGGCTATGGTATTCCCAAGATATTTTATATATACCTAACTACTAATAAATTTACCACTACAGTAATTAGTAATTACTGCTCTTTTTCTTTTGTCTGTTTCCGTATGATTAGCCTATGGATCAGAAGCATGTTCCATCAGATCAAGATCAAAGCTCAATGCTAAAAGTTATCTGCAGCCAAAGAGATCGGTTCCGAGCACGATTACGGGAAACAGAAGAGGTACTGTAGTGCATATAAAAGATCCTCTGCCCTCTGTCTTCTCTATCTCAGAGATAAATCTAATTGAACATAATATTCTGGGTACTGTTGACATTGCAGGAAATAAGGCGATTAAAAGAGAAGATAGGCTTTCTCACAGACGAATTGGAGAAGACTAAAGCTGACAACGTGAAACTCTATGGGAAAATCCGTTATGTCCAAGATTATAACCACGATAAAGTTGTTTCCCGGGGATCAAAAAAGGTATTTCTTTTCTGCATTGCATTTCTCTTTTACCTTTTCTTGCTCTTTATTTTTCCATGGTTGATATCGTTCTCCAATCTCAGTATGTGGAAGATCTTGAAAGTGGATTCAGCTCGGATGTTGAATCAAAATACAAGAAAATTTACGAAGATGACATTAACCCTTTTGCAGCATTCTCTAAAAAGGTAAAATAAAAAAAATAAGAAGCATTTTCTCCTATTATCGATTCAAGCCTTAAACTCCTTTGTCAGTTGACTCTTTACATATGCGACTATGCATGTGTTCAATAGGAAAGAGAGCAACGGATCAAAGATTTGGGAATCAGAGATCGGATTACTCTCAGCAGTGGTCGCTTCCTTTTAGGAAACAAGTAAGCATATTACTCTTTAAGTTCAATCATCAAGAATCATCCGTATTCAGTTAGATTATTGGATATTTCAGATACGCGAGGACGTTTGCTTTCTTCTACACAATAGGATTGCACGTACTTGTCTTCACTTGTCTCTACCGTATGTCTGCTTACAGCTATCTCAGGTACTAAACCCACCAATTTTTGTTATGATTCCATGATGTGATTCATTTTAAATAATTTCTTCTCCTTTTTATTTCTTTTTCTGTTAGCCACGGAGCAGAGGAGACTCTGATGACAGAAGCAACCACAAATCTCCCTCACGGTCTCTAAGCTCTCACCCTAAACTTTTTCGTTTTTGGTCGTTGTGTTTGCGGTTCTGTTAGTGTTCACTGGGCAATTTTAAAAGGTTGAATCATCATATATTTTGTACAGCGGGATTCGAATCATTAATTACATACATATATAAAGCCACACAAAAATAGCTTACTTTAATCCCAAAAAAAGCTAGTCTAAAAGCTTACATCCGTTCATATGCATACTTTGAGATCTGGTCACAGTAAAAAACAACCACCTGTAGATGGGACAACAAACTTGAAAAGTGCACGAAAGCAACACACATCAGAGAGGAATGACTTTTTATTGCTTTTCCAACTCATGAATACAAGGAAATTTTTAAGGCAACAACACCTACGTAGCTGGGACTTTGGATTTGAATGCTTGCTTGACAATCGATGGGATGGTGAGGTTGGAGCTATCATCGGTAAGGCTAGAGCCAATGGGCCTCCTGTTCCAGAACGGACCATGATCAAGAGTTTTAGATCCGAACGTCCCAAAGAAGGGATGGTTAGGAAACATCCTGACATGCGTCTGAGAGAAGGCAGCAACAGCTTCCGTAAGAGGAGAGAGGTTGAAAGCTGTGCTTTTGAGCTTGTAGCTGAACTCATAGGTTGCACGCTTATCAGCAATGCAAGTTGGTGGGTCGGGAAGATTTTTTGGCTTAGAGAGACAGACCATGACTTGGTTAGCAACCAAGCCATGCGGAGGGCAGTCAGCAAGGGTGCCGGATCCTTCAAAGGATGCAGCAACATCATCCGCAACTCCTTTTACCTGGGTGAACCAAGTCATGCGATGTTTCAAGTGGAGGAAGGAGGAGATGCTTTCAAGGTTATCAGTGGCAGCAGTAACCTGAAAGTCAAAATCATTGTAGCATTCAGCAAACGCCTCATTCAGCTTTTGATCGGCTTCACAAGGGTACTGTAAGCCAGGAGAAACGAGTGACCATTTTTCAGCCTCGGTCCTGTTAGCATGGGAACCAAAGGTCTTGTGACCGAAGGTAGAGACAGCATCTTCCGTTACAGGAATGTGTCTGCCTCTTTTTGGATAGACAGGAGGATATTGTGAAAATAGACGGTTGAGGTCTTCCAAGAGCGCGAAAATCCCAGGGACGTTAGGCAAGAAGTAGCTTTCAAGGAGATTTCCCATGAAGGCATCGCGTCGAGCTGGGCCTGGTTGAGCAGGTATCTGAGGGTATACTTTCCCATTATGAGGAAACTCAGGCTGGGAAGAGCAGAGAGTTTTGAAGAGCTCGAGGAGAGGGCCGGGAATGGCGAGAGTTTCCAAGGGATGGTTGTTCAAGAACCGGTTGAGGAACCGGTATTGAACATCAGTAAGAGCATTGACATTGTTTCCAGCTCTAAGACACTGGATCCAAAACAGAACACCACAGTAGAGGCGGAGGATGTAGGGGTGATAGTAGGGATTGGCTTGTTTGAAATCAAAATTATCACAAAGCGTAATGTTCATAGAATGGACTACGTAGTCCATCATGTGGCAGGAGGGATAGTAGTGTGAAAGCCTACCGTGGGTTGGGTGCACGATTCGGTTTCCAGTGACACCATAAAAGAAACTAAGCATCTTGGCAGCAGAAGATTCAGAGGCCATAGTGATCGATCTCTTTATTAACAAGGAGAAGATCGTATAAACGAGACAGCTTTTGAAGATAAAATACGTTAGGCTTGATGTGTGATAGTGTCGCTTGTATATGGGTGATAGTGTCGCTTCGAGACACCACAAATGTTTAATTTTTAGTACAATGCACTTTAATTTGGAAAATCAGAAATTTGAGATAAATAAACTTTGACCATAGGAAAAAGTTTTCTTCATCCCTTGAAGGCTTGAACTAGTACTTTTTGTTAAAACGAGGAAATCTTTAATTAACGACAACTTGCTACTAGTTTGATATTTTTATTTGGGACTTGCAATTTGGTTCCAACCTTTTTAGATCTTTCATTCATTCCAATAATAAAATCGATGTTTACATGACAATACAAGAGTAGAAGGTTAAACTTAAGATATATACAAGGGTTGGTAGGTGTTGGTCACTTCACTTGGTCTACGTCTAGCAGCTTTTGCCAAAGATGTAGTTGGAGGATTTGCTTTCTTCTTTACATACAAAAACTTTGATGTCTTCTCTACTTGAGATTAGCTGTAATATATCATGGAGATATACAACTAGTATACGGATGTGATATATTCGGATCATCCTAGTTTAGGCTTGTTGAAACGAAGACAAGTCTTCTTGATACTGATGGTCAGACCAAATTTCTGCTCAAAGAGCCATTAAAATATGGACAAACCACTATGGACACTTGTAGAAGTTCCTCTATGAAGATGAAGAGGTCGGGAGAAAAAGCATATATATTTCTAGTGTATTTACATCGTGATAGTAGCCAAAACAGTTTATGCAGTTGATTAAATTTAAGAATATTGATAAACACAATTCATCGAGAGATCAGAAAAATATTTGGTATAATTTACATGTGCATTATATAAAGTGAGGTGTGAAAATTAGAAATTTGGGGACCGAAAGAGAACGGAGAGTGGTTTTAATGCTAACACCACCACTTGGCGATCAGATCTCTTTCAACGGGTCTTCTCCATCCGTCAAGTTTTAGTCAACCGCTCAACAAGTTTTGGTCATTAAGTTCTTTGTAGTATCACTACTATGTGTCCCTTTATAATATCCCTTCTTTCGTTTTCGCTCGTAATGTATTCAGATTCAAGGAGTAAAACCACATGGACAAAATAGATAAATCAGATCCCCAAAAATAACTTTTGTCATCACCATATCCGTGAAACACAAGTTCACTCCTTCATGTTTCAATGAGAACGGAATCATTTACATCGGCCCTACGAAGGGTACAACGGGGTGTGTGTGTGTGTCGTTCATATTTCATTATCCATAGATGAGTACAAACATATAAGTCCATTTCAAGATCGATTTTTCCAAACTCGAAACAAAGATTATGAAACGAGATTTCAGGATAGAGGAATCAATGTGAATAGGGAGGGATAAACTCTTAACTTTTAAACGAGAAGTATCCAATGCGCATCTTGGAACTTGTAAATATAGAATTTAATGAATTTGCATAAATGATACTGTTAAAAATAAATCAAAGTAAATAAAACGCATTTAATGTCGCATACTGTCTTCGTCTTTATATGGGTCATAATTATAAGTTTTCGTCCTAGTATATAACTTGTCTGCGTCATTATGCCCTAATTTATATACTCATTAGATACATCCAACTACAATATGTGTTAGTTAAGTAAGCATATATAGGCAACTAGGTAAGTGTAGGAGACTGGAGAACATAGATGGAGAGCATGAGTGATGAGTGGCTCATTTATACACATTTACTGAAATAAGGGTTATAACATTGTTAATTTAGTTTCATTATATTTGGAAACGACTACGTATTGTACTAATAAAACACACAACTCAAGTAATTGGTTTAGTTTATGACAAAAGTATCAACATCCTTTAACCATCTTGAAAAAAAAAAAGAATAATGTATCCAAACAACTTGGCATTAGAAATAAAATGATCCATTGTTTCCATAAAGAAAAAGAAAGCGTTGTTATATGTATTACGGAAATCATATTTTAAAGTTTGTGTTAAGTACAAAACTGTGAATAATTGGCATGATTAGTAGGTAAGTCTCTATTAGTATTAGTATAATTTTGTAGTAAATATTTGGGGGGAAGGGGTCATACGTTACTATAGTATCGTCCACGTGACACGGCAGCAGCAGTATCTCTACTGTCTGATTCTAGTGTGAGAAACACAGAAACTGGTACTTAGTTACTGTAGTTAGAAAAGAGAATTGAAAGTTCGTCATCCGAGAGGAGGGCTACAGTGACACGTGTCATCTTACTATTGAGTTTAATATCGTGCCGACAATAAACTGGAGTGGGGGCCACGTGCGGTAATGAGGACCACGAGGGAACGGTGCCCTCCTTTACTTTCTTGTTCTCTCCCTTTTCTCTCTTATTATTAATCCAAAAACTCTAAACCACGACGCTTAACGTTTAAATTCGTTGTTAATACATCACTTCTCTAATTTGCAATCAATTTAGTTGGTTGCTAATCCATCGCCATTATGCTATCTTCTTATTTATTTCAGGGGGACTACTAACACACATATCTTCTTTTTGTTTTAACTTTAAACAATAGAACAAACACAAATATGAAATACTATCAAGTAATAAACTTTTAATAAATATTATCAAGTAATAAACATTAGTTCTATCTTTACTACTACCACGAACTAATGCAAAATATAGACTTTTAATAAACCTGGGTTTATGGAAAGCTATAAAATGTTTGTCTTACTAGAATTTGTTATGTTAATCATGAATTTGTTATGTTAAATGAAAAAATCATATTAAATTTTCCTAACTACGTAGTCTTGACAGTCGTATAAACGAGATTTATTGCAATATCAAATACTAATTATAAATGTTCCTAGCTAGTTTTGTATCGATTATCTCTTAAGACTATATACATATATAAGAGTTGTAAAAAGATATCTAGCTCCCAATGGAAACAAAAATACTCACAAGGGTGATGATCAAAAACTCGTCCTAGCTCGTAGCCTACAAAATTTGTGTCTATGGACCACAATATTCACCGTTCCACAGAAAAGATATATATACTCGTGTGAACAAAGTGTTGGTTCGATCAGTAATCTCTAATCGCAGAAAACCATCAATCAAATCACTGGGCGAGAGATAATACGGTATACATAGAGACAAGCCAATAACAAAAGTGGTCACACAATATTCTGAGTTCTTAAGAACCACCATGACCAAAAGCTTATTCTTCTTCCCTTTCTTCGACTCTTTGAATTGAAAATGTGTTTTAGACAATAATCATAGTTATTTGGTCACAAACGCATGCAAAGAATGTTAATATATTTGTTGGTATATATTGATACCGTATATATAATATGATTTTGAAAAAAAAAGATCATAAAAGAGTTTGGGGGAGACAAAAATAGCGTAGGCTGCATTCATATGGCATTGTCCAAAAGGAGCATAATGAGATGAGATTGGGGGCCACTCTGCATGTGATTCTTTATTCTTCAATTACCTCACCCCCTAACGCTACTACGTCCATATTCAATTTGTTAATTTAGTTTTTATGCAATCGTTTTATATTAAATTATCATGTTAATTTTGAGATTTTGAGACGAATCATACTTTATACGTTTATAGTATAACTTTTATTTGGACATAAGATAATCAGTCATGATTTAAATTTCATGATATATAGTTTTCGATTGATAAGACTTTACTATTACAACAAACGTTGGATTAATGGGAAGGCATATTAAAAGTAAATATAGTTTTGATCCCAAACGTAAACTCACAAAATGACATATATCTTACTTCACATATGTACATCGTAATTTATGAACAAAATCACATAAATCCACATATATATATATATGTACTAGTTGTTGACCCGCGCGCTCGCGCGGGAGTTTTATAATTGTTTTTTATATTTTGATTTTTCTTTGTTTTCTGTTTATTTTTTTTTGTTTTTACTGTTGTTTTGTATTAATTTAGTATATGAAATGTTTATTTTTATTTTTTTTAACTTTGATTTAGGTCAAATAGTAGCTGTTAAAACCTTACATTTCAAAAGCCTTCAATTCTTGTAAGCCAAATTATTCTGGTGAATCCACTTATTTATTTATCCAAGTTTTTTCATTTTACTTTTTAGGTTTTTTTTTCTACTCTTATGCCTAAAATCGGTTGTGTTTTCGTTTGAGGTGGCCTCGGATGACATCAATTTAGTGGTATATCTATCTGTATAGTATAAATATCCTTACTTTGTATTTTGTTTTTGTATTTAGCCCCATTAATCAAAAAATTGATCATTACTTTATAAATATATACTTGTATTTATTTTGGACATAAATGTTTTTTACTATATTATTTATTTTCTTAAAAGCACTATTGAATTGAAAAATAAAATAAAAGCTAAGTTATGAGGTAGAAAAGAAATTAAAAACTAAAGTGTTGTAATTCTAAATCAATGTAAAAAATTAAGATGAATGATGATGTGGGGTTTATATTATACATTATATTTGTTAGTATAATCGATAATTAGTAAGTTTTTTTAATTCTTAATCAATTATTTTTTTTAGTTTTATAATATATAATAATAATAAAAGACCTTTCATATTTATTTTGGAAAAACTTATTTACATAGGTTTAAATATTAAAATTAAATGATAAAATGGTATAATTAATTTTAAAAATTAAATAATAAAATGAGGTGGATGATGATGTGGCTTAAGGTGAAAAGAGAAAAAGTTAACTTTATATATATAGATTATTTACATAGGTTTAAATATTAAAATTAAATGATAAAATGGTATAATTAATTTTAAAAATTAAATAATAAAATGAGGTGGATAATGATGTGGCTTAAGGAGAAGAGAGAAAAAATTAACTTTATATATATAGATTCCGTTAGAATTAAACATCTCCCATATGATTAATTAGATCTAAGACAGAAATAGCATCCTAAGTTTCCGCTACCAATATTCTACCGTCACCCTTTGCGTTCACGCCATGTAGCGTTAAATACGAAATGGCATTTTCTTGAAGTTTGTTAAAATGTTATAAATTTCTTTTGCAGTCATCATACATATAAGATGATATCACACACAACCGCAAGGTAGTGTATAGTATATGGTAATTATCCGTATCGCCTAACCATTTTATAGCGAAAAAAAGTTTTAGAGACAAAAATGAATAAGAAAACGACTTTTGATGACGAAATTAGTAACGGGCTGGCCAACTAACTCAACCCGTGGGCCGTGACTTTATATGCACATGATTATACATTTATACTCGATAGTCGTTATATTACGATGGCTAAGGTAAGTAAAAACCCTAAAAGTCGACCCTCGTCATTCGTTCCCCAAGACGTGGCTCCATGCATGCATGTTTTGCTTACGCACATAATGACACAATTAACCGTCTAATTTGTTATGATCTCTTATGCATATTAATGTGAACTCGAAATCAAATTCAGTTGAAAACTTTATTATATTTCCTTTGAATTTTTAGTATTAATATAAAAACTATGTTTTTAACTTATATAGTGATTAGAATGATAATTCAGTTCGCCCACTGTTCCATGAAAATATTTTTTTATATAATCGAATGTGAAAAAGGCAAATTTTTCTCTACCCTGTCATTTTTCTTCTTCTTTCTTTTGACTACCGCAACTTAACTTTCACATTGATTGATTTATAGACACAGTTGGTAGATTCAGACTGTAATTTATAAAATATTGAAAGAACATTGGGGCCACAACAGAAAAGTTTGTTTCTTTGAAGACTTTTCTTTATAGTTTACAAAAAGATACTACAAGCTTCTTTGTGTAACATAAAAACTCTTTTTTGACTATTCTTCTCACAAACACTGCTACCTGATAGAGCTTGCTGAGACAACAACTTCATTTTCAAACTTAATTATACATAAGTAAATAACTAATCCTATTATTATTTCGATAAAATATTGAGAAATAACTTATGATTAATTAAGAAGCAAAAAAAAAAAGACATAGAAAAGGAAAAATTCACACTTAAAAAGATTTGTTTTTCTTCATCTTCTTCCTGTTTCCGTACTTCCCATAAAAAAAGTTTTACTGATATATCTGTAAAACTATTAATTTGTCTACTTTTCTTTTTTCTAGCATTTATTCGCTGACAGTCCAATACGATTATTCGCTAGATCGTAAGTGATACGTGTCCCTTGCTGCTGCACGTTTCCGATGATCGACAACGACGACGACGTCGGAGCAAAAGCGAAGCAGAACGTTCCACTATCATCTACTGGGATCAGATAATTCTTCGCCGGCAAATCTAGCGACTTACCTCCTGTGAAATGAAACGCCACCGTCGGTACTTTCACGGTGGAGAGCGACGAGAAATCGTAGCACGTGTCGAATAAAGAGATGCTCGAGGTCCCCTTTTTGAGATTCGCGGTGAGTCTAATAAACGCGTCGCGAAGCGAGTTATAGGCCTCTGTCTGAAGACGAGTCACGGCGGTTCCACAATCCAAGATCACTCCTCCGGTTCCCGAAGTGCTGACTTCGAAGATCGAGTCAGGTATCGTGACTTTCTGACCACCGACGCTGAACCCGCTGAGCCCGACGTAGTAGAAAGTGTCGATCTTTTGGTTACGTAGAAGCGGCGCCGTCGCGTCTCCGCTTCCGAGTTGGACCGAGTTGAAATCAAGACTCGACGATTTACCCGAGTCACGGTCGACGAGGCAGTAAGAGAACGACGTCGCTTTCATCTGCTTGGTCATTGACAAAGCTCCACCTCCTAAACCGAGTAAACCGGCTGCTCCGGTGAAGAGACCTTCGTTGTCGTGACCGCATCCCAAAGCTACGTCCTTTAGTGTACCGGACTGACCAAACGTCACCGTATCGGTAGCGAATTCACCGACGGTGAAGGATCCGTCACCATAACTAACTTGGTAGAGACACTTGTTTGAGCGACAAGCGGAGGTTTCGAGAAGAGAGCACTGAGGAGCAGCGCAAGTGAGTGATTTGTACGTGGACGACGAAGTCGGGCTAAAAACCGGGTCGGATTGTTGGTAACAGTCGGAGCAAGGTTGACACTGGATCCAGTTCACGTCACTTCCGGTGTCGAGCACCAAGTACATCTCTTTCGCCGGAGTTCCGACTCCGATTCTTGAGAAATACTCTCCGCTTCCTTGGGATGCTCCAGAGACGACAGGCGTTGTTAGATCCTCGGGCTGGTACCGTGTATCCTCGTTGGAAACGGGTTTGAGATCGGATCTGTCGATCCCTTCGACGGCGAATCGGACTTTTGCGGCGATTCCGTTGACTCGGGATGAGTCACGCTCGAGACGACTCAGTACCAGGCTCTTGTAGTCTTTGTGCTGCGACGCGA
Source organism: Capsella rubella (assembly GCF_000375325.1). Lineage (NCBI taxonomy): Eukaryota > Viridiplantae > Streptophyta > Magnoliopsida > Brassicales > Brassicaceae > Capsella > Capsella rubella. The sequence goes on from NW_006238921.1 coordinate 6,476,935, forward strand.
CGAAAATGTCTCGGGAGTGAAGCTCTAGAGACAGTGGTGAAGACGAGTTGAGGAAAACCGGGTCGAATAAGGATTCGGATTCGGGTCTGGTGGAGGTGAGTGAGGAACGACTCGGGTCGAGTGAGAGGATGCTTTGTGTTTGCTGGAGAGATGAAACGACGTCGAGCACAGTCGTTTCAGGTGGGGTGGATAGAGAACGTGATGAAGCATAGGTCGTGGTGAGGAAAAGAGAGAGAGTGACGGTGAGGAGAGAGATAAATCGCACGAGAGCCATTTTTCCCGGCGAAGGTTGATATGAGTTATGTGGAAGAGGGAAAGAGTAAGAAATGTTTTTGATTATATAGAGAGGAAAAATAAAATAAAATGTTGCGGAGAGAGTCACGCCAGAATTGCTGTGGTTATAAAAGCCACATCAATTATTTATCATCACATTACGACATGTATAAAAACTTTATAGTTGGATATTGTATTTTTATATTATACAATAATAAAATTAAAAATGATCCCGACATGGCATAAATATTTTATACAAAAAAAAAACAAATGTAATTTTGAGATTGTTTATATAAATAATTATATTGGCGTCAAAAGGAAAGAAGAATTGTACTATGTAGAATTTAACTCAAATATTACAGCGTAGGTTACTGTACGGACCGAGTAGATAGATAGGTGGGTACTGGTTGTCTTGATAGGGATTGACTTGCTAAATTTTTCTTACTACAAGTCTACAAAGCGATTTTATCCAGTACTCCTAGATATGCGTGACTTAGTCTAAGTACGTGTGTCTTTATTTTATTGCAAAGAACTTGGAATACCTAATTACTCTTAATTATTTAACAACATCGACTTTTTCATATTTTACGTAGAGCAAAGCTATAAAATCTTATCCCTAGTAAAGTAAAAGCTGTATGCGGTAATTTAAAAAGTATTAAAACTTTATATTATTATATTAGCTATGTGTGTTGTTAATTGTTATATTTGGGGACTAACGTTGATTTGTGGAGCGTAAGTGAATGTAATTTGTTTACTGTGATTAGTGGAACCAAGGCTTTAAGGTATAACGAAGTGGAAAAGTGTAGATATAGGTTGAAATGGTAATTAAATGAGAGAAGTGGGTAAGTTGTTACTACTATGGTTAGACGAGATTTGGGTTTATTTCGCTTTCCCTGAATTAATGGTAACGCACCCTTTTGGCCTTGGTTGTTGCGTATCATTTACTTCTCTTTTGTTTTTATAAAAAAACTTGCTACCATACCCACTTTACTTTTTCCCTAAATAAGATGATGCATATTAAATCAACAACAATCGGATGCTTTTGTTTTTATACATGTGCTGATATGCTTCATTTAAATTTACATTTCAAGATTCGTTAATATGGAGTACTTTTATAGTAATAAAGGCCTTAAGAACATGATAATGTAGATGCAATAATAAGAGTTTTTTTTTTCCTCTTTGTCGAAGGCAAATATTGCAAAAAAGAGAAAGGAACATAGACATTATTATTATTGATACAGTTTTGAGTTAGACTCTACCATGATACATTTATACTATTATTACTCGCATGCTTGCTAGGAAAAGATTAGTAGAAATGTCGCTATTGTAAAATGAAAACATTATGGCTTTGATTGGGTTAAGTTTAACCAATAAAAAACAAACCTGTAAAGAAAGTAAATTAGAAAGGCCGCAAACTAAAAAGAAGAAGAGATATTAACGGGCTTGGGCCTATCTTATAGTGGCCCATGGATGCGTAAAAAAGAAGAAGATATCTATCCGTCTGGGCGCCAAGCGGTATGTGTGGTTTTGGATTGCTTCCAAATATTTCTGAAAATTTCATCTCAAAACCTCCACAAAAAAAAATTCGAATGCGTTGTGTGAATTGCGTTGGTTGTTCGTGGTCACGGCCAACCGGAGCTAACCGTATCTCCTTCGGTGGTCACCTTTCATCTGGATTTAATCCATGCCCTTTATCGCCTCTATCTTTCCGTTCTTCTTCCTCTTGCGATGCCAACAACTTCGCCGTGTCTTGCTCCTCCACATCTGGACCGTCCGATTCAAATCCCGAACCATATTCAAATCGCTCTTACAGCCGTAGATGGCACAACCCTCTTCCCCGGCGTCGACATCCCGATCAAATGCCGTCTTCTCGGATTGTTCGTGATTGGATCGTTTCAGATACAACTACTCCAGTGTCCCAAGGTAATATGAATTAAAAATAATGCTCTTAAGAGATTATTTGTGTTTACTCATGAATTGTGCACCAGGCTTTGTGAAGTATTTAGAGTGGTAAATTAAACGTCGTTGAGATATTTGTTAGGCTTTGTGAGTTTCTATTGCGGATGCCTTTGTTCTTACAAGTGTCGTCTCTGTGTAATATTAGGTTCAGAGAGATTCACTGTAGTGTCATACAACATACTGGGAGTTAGAAATGCATCACATCACATAGATTTGTACTCCAATGTGTCTTTTCCTTACCTTAAGTGGGGATACCGCAAAAGGTTGATATGCGAGGAGCTCATTCGTCTCAATCCAGACATAATCTGTATGCAGGTAATAGACTTTTCCTTTATCGACTCTGAGGTTGAGTGTTATGTTGATTTTGTTTGCATGGTCATTGTAGGAAGTAGACAAGTATTTCGATCTTTTCAGCATGATGGAGAAAGCTGGATATGCTGGCTCCTACAAGGTTTCTGTGTTTCCTTTGTTGTTTGTTCAATGAAAGTTTTCTCTGGTTATAAAAATGAATGGCATTACGTATATAAAACATCTTTGGTTGGTTTCATTTACCTTTTCGTCTGAAGCATCAGCAAAAAGTTGTGTTTCTATAGAAGGACTACAAAATATAAGCTTTGCAATGGCAGCGGCGAACTGGAGATAACATCGATGGATGCGCAGTGTTTTGGAAGGCTGACAGGTAGCTCATGTTGCTTGGTCTCAATTTGTATTAGTCTGAAGATAAACGACAATTTTCAACTCAGCATTGTTTAAGATAATACTGTATCTTCTTTTTGACAAGGTTTCGAGTTTTGGAGAGGGAAAACATTGAGTTTAGCCAGTTTGGTATGGGCGATAATGTTGCACAGCTTGCTGTTCTTGAGGTAGCATTCTTTTGAATGTTATACAAACTGTTTTCATGTATATGCTTAGGCGATTTCCTTTCTTGATCAAATTTTTCGGTGGTTCTTGTAAGCTGCGGAAGTCTAACTCAAGAAAGATATTGCTGGGTAACATTCACGTGCGTTACAATCCAAATAAAGGAGATGTGAAGCTGGGTCAGGTAAGTCTCGACACTTCAATTGGTATGTCCTCATCACAAGCAATTGACAGTCATGAAAGCTTTACAAATTGTTGATCTGGCCCTTTTGGCTTTAAGACTTCATCAGTTCTATTTTTCCCAGTTTCTTTTCATGGTTTTTTTTGTTAAGCTAGTGAGAATGTACTGAATCTAAGTCAAGAGATGCTCACTAGCATGTGTCCATATGTCTAAGTTACTAGCATTTGTCATGAAATGTTGAATGCGCATGAAAACGTACTGAAGTCATAGCTTTAGTTCCTGATTCGTTCATATGGCTTATTCTTGACTGATAGATCCGTTCACTCTGCTCAAAGGCTCACTTGCTCTCTAAGAAATGGGGTGACATTCCTATTGTTCTAGGTGGGGATTTCAATAGCACTCCCCAGGTATAAATCTTTTCAAATGAACCCATCTACTTTTGTATTTGCGTATCTCATCATTTGATTTTTATCTAATCACGGGCAGAGTCCATTGTACAACTTTTTGGCATCCTCTGAGGTATGAATGACCATATACTGTCTTGTTTCAGTCAAACCACACATTTTTCCGCTTGTAGTTTCTTAAATTGGATTATGTTTCTCTATCTTACAGCTAAATATCATGGAACATGACAAAAGACAGCTGTCTGGCCAGAAAAATTGTCGTCCAACCCAAGTTCTTGAGACCGGAAGCAAAACTAGTAATTCAATAACTTTCATAAGCAGGTTAAGATCATTCTTTGAAGATTTGAATAGGTCTGCAGTTAATTTTTGTCTAGTGGTCTACCTGGTGAAATAGCCATTGTGTTAACCTCTGGTTGAATTTGTAGCTCTTGGACCAACGAAGAGATCCGCGTCGCGACCGGGCAAGAGAACTCGTACTGGGCTGTACATCCGCTGAAACTCAGTAGCTCATACGCCTCAGTTAAGGTAACAAACAAAGCTTTACTGTCTTGACAAGAACGAGTGAAATAATCAGACTCAAATAGGATTATGTGTTTTCATGTTACACAACAGGGCTCTGCAAATACCAGGGACTCTGTTGGTGAACCTCTAGCAACCTCGTATCACTCGAAATTTCTTGGAACGGTTGATTATCTCTGGTAAAACACCTTACATAAAACCAAAACATGACAGTGACTAATTCAACAGTTGGCCGATGAAACTAAACACTAATGGGAAACATACGTGTGGTCTGGTTTAGGTACTCTGATGGTCTTGTACCTGCAAGAGTTCTTGATACACTTCCCATTGATGTTCTCTGCAAAACCAGAGGTCTTCCTTGTCAAGTATGTTTTATTATCTACATTCTACAGTTTTAAGTTTTGTGACCACACTTTTATGTTTAATGCATTAAGAGCCTTCGTCGTCTTTGGTTTTGCAGGAACTAGGAAGCGATCACTTGGCACTTGTTTCTGAATTTTTCTTTGAACCGAACGGTTGAAAGCATCTAAAGCCAGCTTAGTTTTGGTTTACAAATGTTTGTCTATGTTTACAAATTACCGAATCATGGTACCATAGTAAACCAACTTCTCCGTAAATAATTGAAATTGAGATGGTCAGAATCATTTGTCAGCTTTTTTAAACTGGTCAATGTAATTAAACCGACTTCTTTGAACGTAATTGAAAGTGAAATACCCATAATTTGTTTTAGTTTACTGTGATTTGTGAATCTAATCCGAACCGAAGATAAGCTCGGTTTGAAATGGATTAAAACAAATCCAAACCAAAAACAAGGAATTGAACCAGTCGGTACGGTTCTAATTTGGTTCCGGTAAAACGAGATCTCTAAAGCTTGGAGATTGTGTGAGAGAACCGAAGGAAGAAGAGAGAAGAAAGCGAGGAAATGGCGTTGAGCTCACTGACATGGGGTTACGCACGGATCATAGCTGGAACACTTCTCGGGGGGACTCTCGGATTCTACGTAATGCATCGCATCGAAGTTAGCTACAAGGTTAGTTTCTTCGTCTTCGTCTTCTCTCTGGAGAAAACGCTTGTGCTCGACCTTAAAGACTGTTGTGTATAACGCAGATGAAGATGGAGGAAGCGTTAAAGCAATACGAGAAGGAAATGCTGAGGAGACAAGAAGAAGAGAAACTTAGTCTGGTCGATGAAGATTCCGGTTAGCCTTGTTTTGTTTGAGTTGCGTGGGAGCATGCCTTCTAAGTGTTCGACGAAATGCCCAACAGATGTTTTGTCAGTTTTCTCGTTTTACTCTTTTCTGTTCGGTTTGGTCTGGCATTATATGAAAATGTTTCAATTGCCTTTGGTTTGAAAACTAAAGTACCATGGTGATGGACCAGAGAAGCAGCGATATTGATTAATGATATATGTATTTTCTCTTTTTCTTATTACATCATAAATAGTTGTTGCATCCAAATCCTTAATCAATTATGCTATATTTTTTTGTATGTTGTAAAGTATATAAAAAAGAATCCTTTTAACGAACTACGAACGAGTAGTATGTCTATCATGAAGATTGATGTTATTATCTTTAGAACATTAGATTTTGAGTCTATGATGGTTTGACTGAGCTACAGTTTTAGAGAGGTTAGGCTAGGCAAAGCATTTGGTATAGATCGATCCAGCTCAAAAGGTTTTGGGAATCCCAAGTTCTATTCCTAGTCTTATACCCATCATGGACCTACTGGCCACCTGTAACTTGGACTTCCTCTCTCGGATCTTTCAGGCGGGTCTCTCTCTACCCCGATGACACCAACATCACTCAGAGAGATGTCACATTTAATGTTTTAAACAGTAAAAACTAAACAAGAGTAGAAGTTGTGATATCATAATCCAAGTTATGCTATATTTACTTAATAGTTAATTTTAAAAAGTGACATGTTTATGCATCAATAAATTTAGTTAAATATATTATATAGAGTGCAATCACCCTTCCTATTTGTTACGTAAAAACAAGAAAAAATGAGAGGTACATGGATTTTTTTGTAAAGCTAGTAAGTTGGCAAGAAAAAACAAAACACAGATAAAGCCAAATGAACGGGTTGCCCTACATATATAACTGTTTCGTGGAGATGGGAAGATTTAAGGTTTTGTATATCAGAGTGTTTTTGTAAAAAAAAAGAAATAAAAGGTTGTAACAGCCAACAGGCAAGAGATGTCTTGTCTCCGTGAACTTCACGTGCATGGTGCATCCCCTCCCCATTGCCCCTTTCGTGAAGATCGTCATTAAGTTTGATTACTTCTCTCAATTATAACGAAGATCGACGTGATGGATTCGACCTTTCACTTTCTTTTACGTTTGAAAATATATATATACAAATCTCCCATGTGATTTCCCACTTTTTATGGAAAATGATATATTACCACTAAAACTGACTCTTGCTACTTCAGAGTTCAGATAGTATACTTGAATTTTCAAGTTTTTGTTTTACATAGTTTACAAATTTCAGAATCTGAATTCATAAAAGAGAAAACGTAAATTATCCTTCTTCAATACTTAAGATTTTGTTAACATAAAAAGTTTGAAGCATTGATTGAAACAATAATATTAGATATCTTCTATTTGGTGCTAAAGAATCATTATTGGTGAACGTAAACTCTCCTAAGCTTTGTGACAATCTGATTGTACGTACAAAGACGTAGATTACACAATCAGAAAACGACACTTTTGTTTGGTCCGAACTGATATCTATTTTTAGAAGTTTGTGAGGCTCTGCAATTTTGTAAATCTCCTAATTCCGCAGAATTATTCTGTTTTTGTCGTCTTATCTGAAAGATTGATGATCATTGTCAAAGTACTATTTCTTTTCCTCTCTTTTTCTTTTAATATCAAAGTGTGACTGTGAACTCGATGAATACACGTTTCAATAGAAGAATCACTCAAGTCTTAAATAAAAGATCGAATCAGAAATGTTTCACATAAATTTAAAAAATAAACAAAAACATAATTTATATATGCATGTGTGTCTAGACGAAGTGGTGGTCGTTGTAACAGTTTTCGTCATTATATAATTCATATAACAAATATGTTTACAGAAACAGACAAACAGTTTAAGTCTCTAGTCAAACCAAAAAGCATAGAGAGATCAAAGTTGTTTGCTACAAAGAAAAAAAGAATAAGCAAAACTTGCACCGCCAAAATAGTAAGAAACAAAATTTGAAAGAGTAGCTTCAAATAACACTTCTATTTGAAAGAGAAGAATACGTGTGTCGGATTGTCCACCAAACGATCATGTGTAATGTATGTCAATGTCTTATAGCCACAAATTCCAAGCACAGCACCCCCCAAAAAAGAACACACTCATCAGAAACCAATAATATTCGTGGGAAGAAAAGTAAATAATACAAACTAGCTTGTATGATATTCTTAATTTGTAGACAAAGAAAAATCTACGTTAGTCTTCTTCATTTTTACATATTTTCACACCTCACTTCAGTAAGTATATATCATATATGTGTGGTTGTACAAAAAAAAAACAAAAGGTTATCATGATTATGAACATACTAATGTTTTGAGGTCTCTGACGACGATTTACTCGAAATGAGCTGTCCATATTGTAAGGAAGACACATGACTAGACCTTCATACGTGATGGATTTCAATTATTAGATGACTAGAGACTTAAATGCAAAATATCATTATATGGCTCGAGTCAGTAGGAGTGTGTACGGTTTTTTCTTTCTTTTAAACCTAATGGTAGTCTACGTTCTTGTTTTAAAACCGTACGTACGTACAAATGCTAATATGGGAGAAGAATTATGATAAGATTCATTCGTTCTCCGATCGTCGTATGAATATCAGAATATGTAAGTTTATGTAGCATGTTAACTACATTAATGTAAGATTGCATGTCCTATTTTAAAACAAAGAAATTAAGATCAAATATGGACGGTCCGCAAAACCTTATATGTTGTAAAATGCATAAATCCAATAATCGAACTGGAAATCATTAATATGTACCGATGATGAATCTTTGAACTGAAAGGAGACAAGAAAACAATACATCAAATATTTTCAACCATAATGGGAAGCTAGTCGGTCACACTTCACAAGTGGCCTTTGTTTTTGGGTTCTTTCGTTGAAGGGTCCCGAATCAGTGGTGGGGAATACTCTCTCCTTATCTCTTTCTCTCTCACTAGCTCCGAGCTCCAATATATGTATATAAATGATGAGCCTTCACACTTCTATTACACATATATCACACAATTATCAACTTATAATACACACATATATTAAAACAATGATGGAGAAGTCAAAAGATGATGAGGCAGTGAAGAATTGGGAGAAGAAGAACAAGCCTAGTTCTTCACCAAAAGGAGTTGGAGAGTTTCTGAAAAAGAGGAAAGGAAGGTTCTATATTATTGGGAAATGTATTACTATGCTTCTTTGTTCCCACAAGTGATCTCATATCTATACACACATTTGTAGACGTATATATATATATATATATATATATGTTATCATCATGTATATATTATTAGATGATGATAGAGGTATAAAACGGAGAGAGCTCACATATTTACATCTTTTACCTTTCGCGTTCTATGTGGGTGTGTTGTTGTCGTCGTTACATTATACACATACATATCTTTTACTCAATATTCTACCTCTGAACTATATATAACACGCAACAATATTACTATCTCTCTCCCATGGTTTCAGAATTTATATTAATGCATGTATCTACTTTTTTAGCGAGACAAAGACAAAGAGGATGCTTTTGAGTGCTATGGCGATTGTATATTATTAACATATGCACACAAAATTGTATCATATTAGAAAGAAATTGCATTCATTTTACAATTAAGAACTAGAGAAAGGAAACAAAAGAAAAGCAAGTCTCCCATGTGTTTTTTTTTTTTTTTTTGGTCGCCAAGTCTCCCATGTGTTAATGGGCTTATAGTCTTATTGAGTATTCATCGTTTCGGACATAAAGAGATCTTTGGCCCAATTAATCTCTTAAACTTTCACGTCTGAACATCGTCGTCGTCTCTCTCTAGTCTCTACTCCGTTCTGTTTATCGTAGAGTCACGCTCCTCTAAATAGGCGACGGACGCAGCTTTCTCCGTTCATCGTTTCGCCGGAAGTTTCTTCAGGTATGATATTTTGCTTCCGTCGTTGGAATTTTTATTCGGTTTTGTTTCCATTAGAGGAAAAGGTAATTCTGAGTTTTGGATCGGTGGTGGGATTACGAAATACATAAGAATAAGTGAGGTTCTTCAGTTAAGTTGTTTGTTTTAGCCGTGTGTAGAGTTCCTTTCATTTGCTTTCCGTTTTGATTTAGCTCGTCGTATATGAAATTTTGAAAGAAGCTTTTTGATTTTTAAATTTCTCCAATTGGGTTTTTTTTCTTTATTTCTATTTTGGCACAGTGGAGATTTTTTGCTTTTCGAGCTGGTTAGTAGTTTCAGTGACTACTGCTGAGGTAATAATGGTTGTAGAAACTCTCGAGAGTTCCTGTGAGGGTTCCAAGAGAAGAAGACATGTGAACGGTGGTGATGTTGCGGTTCCTTGTTCGGGTGATGAGTTTAGCAATGGAGACATAAATGCTGCTGCTCCTGGAGTTTCAGCCGTACGCTAAAAAAACCATGGGTTTCCTCTTAATGCATTGCCACGGTTTTTGGGTTCTTCTGCTCTTGGTGACATCGGTCATTGCTGTGTCTTGTGCAGAAAAGAGCTAGGGTTTCAAGGGAAATGACATTTCAAGATATTTACGGTGCAGAGACATTACTGAATGGTGATGATGATGAGGAGGATGATAGTGATTGGGAACCTGTGCAGACGCCTATGGAATTTATAAACTGGTGTTGTGTCAATTGCACTATGTCGAACCCTGGTGATATGGTCCATTGTTTTGTACGTTTTCATTTACTTTCCTTGCTCTACTGCTACTTTTTGTTATCACGAACGTGTGTGCATTGGTTATGCATCAGTAAAGTTGATTCTTTGTTGTAGATTTGTGGTGAACACAAGGAATCAGGTATCCTGAGGCTTGGATCTTTTGCATCTCCATTGGTTAAAGATACTGGTCTCATTGAAGTCGAAGAGAAATACGGAGGTAGGAATTAATAGCTTTTCATCTTCTGAAATTGTCCTGGACATATTGCTTTTTCAGTTTTAAAGTAACGTTAAGCATGTCTACTTCTCTTTTATCTTGATCTTAGGAAACTCATCTGAAACCAGCTCGACAGCTGTTGGGTTCGACGAAAGAATGTTGCTACACTCAGAAGTATGATCTTGTTACTGTTTTGTGTTATGTTTTACTGAGAAACCTCCACTTGTATCTGTTGACATCTCTACGTTATTATCTCCATAGACTTTCTTTGTGCAAGTGTTTCTATTTTAATACGTGCTGACGGCATGCTTAAAAAGTTTGAAGTGAAGGCACATCCACATCCAGAGAGACCTGATCGTCTTCGAGCTATAGCTGCTAGTCTTGCCACAGCTGGTATGTTGCTTTTACTGTCATGAGAATATTATTATGTTTCATTTTATGATATCATACTGTTGGGAATAATATTGGTACTTTTATCACATTTGAAAAATTTGCAGGTGTTTTTCCTGGAAGATGCTTGCCTATTAATGCAAGGGAAATCACGAAACAAGAACTCCAAATGGTAAGCTGCTACTTAACTATCTTAAAGATATTTTCAATATTTTGTTGCAGAACTTTTGCCAACAATTCGATAACTGCTTTATATTTGTCAATTTTAAGGTCCACACTTCGGAGCATGTTGATACTGTTGATACTACAAGCCAGTTTCTCTATAGGTTTGAATTATTAACCATATGTTACTTTTTAGTGTTCACCTTGCATATAGTTACTTATTTACCTGACTTTTTAAAGTTGAATCTTAGTTACCTTTCCCTAAGATGCTTCTCGTTTATCTCTTTTTGCTCAATCCCGTTCTTTTACTACTATCTGGCAGCTACTTCACCTCTGACACATATGCTAATGAGTATTCAGCACGTGCTGCTAGACTTGCAGCAGGTTTGTGTGCTGACCTAGCTACAGAAATTTTCACTGGCCGTGTCAAAAATGGTTTCGCTTTGGTATGTCTAAGTCACTATAATATTTAAAATAAAGATGCAGCTACACAATTAATTTGAATTGAAATTACACCATATTAGTTTCAAAAACAAACCTCTGACTGAATCAGGTTAGACCTCCTGGTCATCATGCTGGCATCAGGCATGCTATGGGGTTTTGCCTTCACAATAATGCAGCCGTTGCTGCATTAGTAGCACAAGCAGCAGGGGCAAAAAAGGTGCTGATTGTGGACTGGGTAATGTTACTGATAACTCAGTACTGGGTGATTGTGTAGATCTTCAAACTTCTTTAATTTGTTGTACCCAGCATTGTGTGGTTTTGCTCATATCAAAGTTATATCTTCCGTTGCAGGATGTCCATCATGGAAATGGAACCCAAGAGATATTCGAACAAAACAAAAGCGTAAGCTGCCTAATTCTATGCATGTCTGCACATCGATTTTGGAGTGTTGGATGCAGTACCTTGTTTTTACTTATCATTGGGAACCATTGTATAGGTATTGTACATATCCTTGCATAGACATGAGGGAGGAAACTTCTATCCTGGTACTGGAGCTGCTGATGAGGTAACTATGCTCTTCTGTTTTGCATTTTCTCATCCAGCATTCATTAGTAGATTTAGTTGTTGGTGTATACGTATTCTGAGATTTTGGGATTATTTTTCTACTGTTTCCGAAATCTGTTTGAATTTTCTCTGTGCAGCAGAGCAATAGTTGCTAATATCAATAATGGGGTGCAGGTTGGTACAAATGGTGGGGAAGGTTATTGTGTGAATGTTCCATGGAGTTGTGGTGGAGTTGGTGATAAAGACTATATTTTTGCGTTTCAGCATGTGGTTCTTCCCATAGGTACGAAACTTTTTTTCTCTCTTTTGAGTTTGTTCAACTTTTATCTGGATGCGTAACGTTTTGACTCACTTGTGGATGCTTTTGGTCAAATTTTAACTGGAACCTTCTGGTGCAGCTTCTGCATTTTCTCCGGATTTTGTGATCATATCAGCAGGATTTGATGCGGCTAGAGGAGACCCACTAGGATGCTGTGATGTAAGCTTGATATTCTAGAGCTGTAATTTACAATTTCAGGAATCAGTGTATTGTTTTTCAAATTTCAACAGAGTATGTTCTGTTTAACTCTTTTTATCAGGTGACTCCTGCTGGCTATTCTCGAATGACACAGATGTTAGGTGATCTGTGCGGTGGGAAAATGCTAGTCATTCTCGAGGGCGGGTAGGCGTATTGCAGATTTTGAATAGCATCTTATTTTTAAGGGGCCCCTGTTCAATAGTCTCCTTGTTTTCATTTGCAGCTACAATCTCCGCTCCATATCTTCCTCTGCTACAGCAGTTATCAAGGTTAGTCTCTGCTTTGAACAAGATATCCTTATTCCTTCAAATCTGCATATAGTTATGGAGACTCAAAATTCTGCTCAATCTATTAAGGTGCTTCTGGGTGAAAATCTGGAGAACGACTTGCCCATTGCTACCATACCATCAAGAGCTGGCCTGCAAGCTGTTCTTGATGTACTGAATATTCAGATGAAGTTCTGGCCATCGCTTGCTATCAGCTACTCGAAATTACTCTCGGAATGGGAAGCATGTCTGATTGAAAACAATAGTGAGTGATCCTTCCCTAAAGAAACTGCATCTTTCTTCATTGCACTTTCTCCTAATAACATTTCTTTGGTTTTACAGAAAATCAGGTGAAAAAGAAGCTCGTCAGGATGCCTACATGGTGGAAATATGGACGAAAGAAGCTTTTGTACAATTTTCTATCAGCTCGTATGAATTCAAGATCAAGAAGATTTTAGGAAGCATCTTCCAATGCCTCGTAGCAACTGTATTTGTAACTTGACTTTTGATACCTCGAGAATATTATTTTAGTCGTAGGCTACTAATCAAGTTGTCTCTTTATTGTTCAATATTTCTTTGCATTTGGGGTTGTAAGAGTCTTAGCACTCTCCTTTTGATCACTTTTCTCATTGTACTCTCCAAATTACTCTCAGAGTGGGAAACACGTCTGACGAAAACAAAAGTACCTCCTTCATAGACAGTTTCTCCTTAATGAATGATGAATCTCACTGATTTTACGGAAAAAATGAATGACAAGGATGCGAATTCTCATTGGTGGAAATGGGGACGAAAAAAGCTTTAGTACAACTTTGTCTCAGCTCGTAAAATTTCATGATTAAACAAAAAAGATATTACAAAGCATCTTCCTAGAGCAATCAGTTATGTATTTGCTTAAATGTTATTTCATCATTTTGTTGCAAACATTGTGTCACATAACAAACTGATGAGTTAATGGAACGATGTGTTACTCACAAAAATTATGGGATAACGTGTTTGCCCTCTATCAGTTTCATTCCCACTTTCAAGCGATGACCACAACTACAAGAACCGATTTGCTATTTACAAAACTAAAACCAAAAAAAACGTCAAGGATTCTTCACAGGAACCGCCTGAGCCAGTGGCAGTCTGCAGCATCTTTCTCTAGCTCATCTTTCATCTCACGAACACGTTGAAGTGAATCTTTAAGCTCCATTTTATCAAGTGGCATCGCTGCAAATTCTTTCAGAAACTTGTGTGCCCGAGCTGCCCCTCTCGATACTTCCTCTGGATCATCTTCCCTGATCTTTCTCTTCCCACTCTCCTGCAAACAACAACACAAGAATTTAATCTTTGTCATGCATATTTATAATAACAGAGCACAAACTACGGAATGGGTGAATGATCCCATCATCAACCATAAACAAAGGGGATAACGAATCAAGACCTCATTGTTGATTATCATGGAAGACGGAGAGAAATCTTCCAGTTCTGCAGCTTTCTCTCTTGCGAGGGCCACTACGCTTTCAGGGAAGTTGGCAAATTCTGCTACATGAATCCCAAAGCTCTGGTCACAGGCCCCTGGTTCAACCTAACCACACAAAAAACAACACCACACAAAATTAATTTCATCCTTGTAAGAAAATCAAACAAGCAATTCAGATTAAACAGAGACACTTTTTACTGCAATGATGTAATTTTTTATATATTAAACCAACCTTGTAAAGCATGGTAAGTTTGCGGCTTTCAGTGTCAATGTGAGCGCTGACATGGAAGTTTGCCACACCAACGGTGTTACCAGCTACCTCAGAGTTTGCTTGAGCTAAGGCAGTAAGCTCATGGAAGTGAGTAGCAAACAGAGTTGGTGCTTTCTTTACTTGAACCAGATGCTCACATATAGCCCAAGCTAAACCTGATATATTCACCCAAAAAAAAGAACATTAACGTTTTTAAGTGATGAAAAAAGCACACTTACTAAAACATCAAAATGAACGAAGAGAAATTGCAGGGAAACTAACCAAAACCATCATAGGTTGATGTTCCACGACCAAGTTCATCGATAATTATCAGTGACTTATCAGTAGCGCCCTTCAATATCGATGCGGTTTCAAGCATTTCTTGCATAAAAGTAGATACTCCACGCAGCTAAAACACCAAACGAAAAAAAGTTGGAATTAAGGGTATTCAGAAAATCATCAATTTTGTACATCGAGGGATAAACCTAAACTCACTTGACAATCGCCTGCTCCTACACGGGCAAAGATGCAGTCTCTAATGGAAATTGATGCTTTATCACAAGGAACAAAGGAACCAACTTGAGCCATCAGCACAATCACACCAACCTGGGATTTATAATGACAGGAACCCCATTTTAATCATGCGCATATGAAACAAAACCGAACACTACAGTAAATCATCATACCTGGCGAATGAAAGTGGACTTCCCTCCCATGTTAGGCCCTGTTACTATTTGAAACCAACTCTTCCCTCTCATCTGATTTCAAAGAACAATAGAGGGCAAACAAGGAATTGCTTCAATTCAGAAGGGAAACAAAGAAAAACAAAGCCACTTGTTTATTTTACCATTATAATACTTACGAGTCTACAATCATTTGGTATAAAATTCACCCAATCTTGAGCTTCTACACATGGATGTCTGCTTCCTTCTAGTACAATATCTCCAGCATCCTACAATTTAGCAAGCGTGCCCTTAACATAATGTTACAAACATGGAAAGAAAAAACTATTAATTTTCGGAATTAAATAAATAATCAACTCAAGATTGTACTAACCGAAGAGGTGATTTCTGGCCTACAGTATGGAGTAGGGCAACTGGCAGCCAAATCAGCGAAGCTTAACAAAACATCCATTTCAGAGAGTAACCCAGCTAAGTCCTCAAACACCTAAAACCAAACAAAATACATATATAAATCCCATATGTAGTTTACTTGGATTTTAAATAACCAATTCTGCAACAGTGCAAATTTTATATGAATACCTAAACATACCTCAGAGAAACTGGTAACAGTCTGAACTACACGATCAACAAGTTCCTTTTGACAGTTCCTATAATCATCCACAACACTTTGGTACTGGTCCCCCAGTTTCTTAAGCTTTGTGTTTGTGAACTTCACTCCATCTTTGCGAGTTTCCAGCACAATAAACTGTGTCGTCAGCTTCTTCCTGATCTTTGGCTCTTCCTTCTTTGTGATCCTGAAGACATGCCCAAATTGCGGTGCTTTGTCAAGTTTAAGAGCCTTGTCAACCTGCAGATCGAGTTCCATTGCCGTCTTTTTGTGCAATTCATGAATCTGCTGCTCTAGCAATTCTTTCTGATCTTTCAGAGATGCCAATGTGGTGTCATAGCTTGACGATATCATGTATTCTCCATTTTCTAGCTGGTCAAGATCTACAGAGTACTCAACCAAATCAATGAACTTGCCAAGGTGATCTTGGTCTGATAAAGCCTCAAGCTTTTTCAAGTATCTCTCACTGATGAGTGATGAGAATTCTCCGCTGTACTGTTGCAGAGCTGTTTTGATGAAGGGAAGCCTTATAGTTGACTGCAGAGAAAAGATGAAGGCTTAATTTATAATGAAATTCAAAGAAACTTAATACCATGCCTATAAATTCAGAGATGCATAAAATACATTTAGGAAAATAAAAGAGCATTTTTTAACATCAAGAGAATCAGACTGAAGTGTAGAAAGTACCTGATAGAGTTTAATAATGTGCTGCAACCCACCTCTTTTTCTTTCGAGACTGCGCACAAGCCTCTCAATATCTGAGATTCGCTTCAGATGCTGTCTAAGATCTTGCCTTAACCCAGCTTCTTCAACAAAGCACTGAACTATATCTAATCTTGTCTTAATCTCATCCAACTCCACGAGTGGTTGCTTCAGCCACATATGAAGCAGTCTCTTACCCATCCCTGCGGTACATGTTCTGTTCATGAGACCAAACAAACTGAAATTTTTGTTAGCATCAGTTTTGCTCTCCATCACATTCAACGCCCTCATAGCTGCAGAGTCAAGTCTCATGAATCCACTGATATCATATCTGCGGATTGTGAAGTTCCCATAGTTACCCTCATCCGAGAGAAGTTCAGAGAAAGAGAGCAATGCACCTAGAGCAGGAGTCGCAAGGTCAAACCCAGATATCAAATCTCTAACAGGTTCAATATTACCCTTTACCAATCTCTTAAGATCTGAATCTAAATCTCGACCTCTGAACTCGTGTTTCTTCCTCTCTGTTATCATCACGGCACACCTCTCAAGAGAATCATACAGGCTTTTGCATTCATTAGACTTTCCGGTTTCGGCTGGAAAAATGCATTCTTTTGCGCCTAGAGCAATCAGTGAAGACTCCAGATTGGTGAAACGACTATCATCAAGAAATTCAGCTAGTCCAAGAACTCGCTTAGTCAGATCAACATAGGCCATTCCGATAACACATCTGCCCTCTTGAAAATTTGGAAATATGGAGACAACAACTGGTGTGTCCTGCATTTCATTGTTTGCAAACAAAACATCTTCAAAGCTGCCGATGTTTCCAGGAGAACCTGTTTTCACAAGTCTCCAATTCGATCCACTTCCCTCATAAAGCTCAACGGTATGATCATTTCGCTCCAGAAGAAGATCCCGAGCAATCGTTTCAAACATGTTCCTACTGATGCTTACGCTTGAAAGAGCATTTGATCCGCTCCTAAGCTGACGTAAAGCAGTGGTTGTATGATAATAAGTCTTTGCGATGAAAACTGAATTTTCACCATGAGCTGTATAATAATCCTGCAAACGCATTTAAGAATATTCCATAAATCAAATGACAAAACAAGCTTCTTCAGAACAGAAACTAAAGAATCATGTATACTGTTATAAACAACTCACCTTGCGATCAAAGAATCTAACAGCTCTCGAGTCCTGAAGGAAAGAAAAATAAAATCCCACATAAGCATAGATGGAGAAATTGATAAAGAATCCAGCTTTTTCTTCCTAACTCGCTTCCCAATGAACATAATGTCTACTCTTGCTCTAAACCCTAGTTTTTAAGGCATCTCATTTTCGAGTTAATTAATTGCAATTGTGGGCTCGTTACAATCTCTCTATAATTCCCAGAAATAGTAAGAAAATATATAAAATGAGAGACTTCCTTACATTTGGTAGGGTTTTGTAGAACGAGAGAAACCCTTGAGCCTGCTTTGCATCTGCCACAAAATCATAAATTTCACAACCAATATCAGAACTTTTTCAAAACTCATTAACCCAAATTGGAAAAATCGAATACGAAAATGGACAAAAACAAAACTAGGGTTGTGCATTACCCAGTTTCAGCTCCGGAAGCTTGTTCTGCTCCTCGATACTGCCCTCCATTGGAAGATAGAGAAAGTTATATAAAAAAAAAACCCTTCGCCTACGTTCTTCAACTCTGGTGCAAATCAGCAAATGCTCCTCTTTTGTAAGTTTCCAGAGGAACTGGAAGCGAAAGCGACTAGAGAGATTTATGGTTGTCTAATTTGGCGGGAAACTGATTGGCGGCAACCGGCGGCGCGTGTATCAACGTTCTTTGAGACCACGCCTGTATGTTTCTTGTTTAGTCTATAAAATAAAAAGGCCCATTAAAGCCTATACTGGGCTTAATGGACTTATAATTATTACCTAGCTCATAAGCAGAAAATCAAGCCTACATTGTTGAGCAAATTTGTAACGTTAAGGAAAAAGAAATGAAAAAAAATGCTAAAAGATTTCATTATCTTTGTCGAAGAAACATGAATTACGAAAATAAAATTGTTTGGATAAGGATAGATATATCCTAAAATCCAGATAAATTTTTTAAAATGTGTGTTGATAAAACTGATATGGGAAACTTTGGACAAAGGGAAGTGGAAGGTTTTGTACTATAAAGCACTAAAATTGCATATAGAGAGGACGATGCATGATGGCCTCTGATGAGCCACAAAAGTCGTATGAACTTATCTTTATGTCATTTATGGTTCCAAATAGTCAGGTATATTCGCCCTTTTTCTTTATGTATTTTATCTTGAGTTTGCATTTGTATGGTTTTTTGAATCGGTTCTTTATGAGCTAGCTTCGACCATGCATGTTAGTTTTTTCATCAATCTCATTATCCTTTTTAAAAAAACACACTTTAATTGTCCTTTTGAGAAGACAATAAATAGATTATCCTTCTGTAAATCGTTAAACCCTTAATTATGTCCACGGTTTAATTACCTTTTGTCACATTTTCTATTTCACATATTGTTGAATTGGACATGATCATGACATAACCACACCAAAAAGAGAAGACTATATATGTCATATAACTAAAGTAAAGAAACGTTGGTAGATTAACAACAAAGATTATGTTAATCTTTTTACAAGTTTTGGAAAATGTTATATTGACAGAAGATATTTTTATCACATCATAGAGTTTAAGGGTCCCCAGTTTCTTGTCATGATGATATACCAAAAAACTTTATAGAGTACAGCCAACCTAACCAACCCATGATGCACACACACTTATCACTCTGTATATATATATATATATATTCACACACACGTACGCACATAGATATATTCATTTCCCTATACAGTGATACAAGTGTGTCTTTATGTACATGTGTTTGTGCTATTATAATTGTCAAAACCTATTTTGTTATGTCTTTTCCCACTTCGACATTGTGTGACATCGAACTTTAAGAACACTAAGCTCCAATTAGTACACGTTTAATAATTACCAAACCCATCATCCAAAAGTAAATCCATCCATCATTCTCACACTACAAGAAAATGATCAATTTCCTACGGTCAGTTGCGTCAAAAATTGGTAGGAAACAGTCGTTTCTTACCATTTTCCTACAAAATTATTGGTAGGATATCGCCCGTACGAAATCATAAATGGTAAGATTTTGGTAGGAAATTTCCTACCAAATTTCTACTAAAACTCGTTATAGGAAATTTCGTAGGTAAATTCGTAGGAACGGAGAAGGGCATTTTTCGACCATTTTCCTACAAATAAGTCGTAGGAAACGTGTTCCTTCTAATTTCCTACCAAATATTTCTTGCACTTTTCCTACAAAATAATCTTATCAATTTCCTACTAATCAAATAAAATAATAATTAATTATTTATTCAATAATTTTATTATTATGAAAATTATATTAAAGATTTATAAATTACAAATTTAGTAATTTGAATTATATATAAAATCAAATTATTTTTCAAAAATAAATAAAATATAAATTACAAGTTAATTATTTAATTTACAAAACAAAAATTGAAAATCAAATTACTTTCTTCTCTCCCCAGATCCACCGCTCCCTTTTCCACGCGCCACCAGTTTGCTGAGATTTTTGTTTAATCTCTCCCCATTGATGAAGTTCCACCGTCATCTCTCCCTTTTTCCCTTCAGATTTCTCTCGTGCATCTCTCTCTCCACCTCCATCGAGGATCTACCCCCATCTTATATTGGAAAGAGATGTGATGAACTCTTTTAGTGAATCCAGATTGTTTTTTCTTCAGATC
The DNA here is from genome assembly GCF_000375325.1 of Capsella rubella. NCBI lineage: Eukaryota > Viridiplantae > Streptophyta > Magnoliopsida > Brassicales > Brassicaceae > Capsella > Capsella rubella. The sequence goes on from NW_006238921.1 coordinate 6,497,062, forward strand.
TGTAGTATAAATAAGATCTACATCAACAATAAGTCAAGTCTAACGAGGATCATAAGAAAGGTGATACCTTCTGTAGTAAAACAAGACAACGAATCAAGCACCTTGTGTCCCAAAACCTCAAGATCTCACAACGCCGAACACGAGCTCATCTTCGTCACCGAGAAACTTATTAATCGAAGAAGAAAAACAGAGAAAATAACATGGGATTAACTTCTTATCCAAATCTCACGTGATGCTGAGTCCATTTAACTTAACACCTTCGAACAAAAATCTGGTGATGGAGATGTAAAGAGGAAGAAGAAGATGACTATGTGATTATGTGAATTTACGTTTGTGATTCTGCTTCTTCCACTTTGTTTTGTGGTTAAAAGAGTATCTCTTTTCTGATTGGTTGAAACAAGAAGAAGTGGATCACTTCTCTTTTGATATCAATCGTTGGATCTGAATTTAATCAACAAACTGCTTTTGCCATTATCAATTTTTTTTTTTATTGAAAAAGATATAATAAAATTTCCTACCAAATTTTTTCGGAATTACTTCGACAATTGTTTTTGTAGGAAATTGGAATGAAATTTTCCTACCAAATTCCTACTGCGTCTTTTCTCACTAAATTTCTTCCATTTTCCTACGAAATTTCCTACAATTTTACGTTTTGTAAGATTTTCGTAAGAAATTTCCTACAAGTTTCTCACGGCTAAGTTTCGTAGAAAATTTCCTACCAATTTCCTTCGATAATTATTTTTTGTAGGATAATCGTAATTATTTTGTAGGAAATTGTTTTTACCAAAATTTTGGTAGGAAATTTAGTAGGATATAACGATGTTTTCTTGTAGTGTCAAGGTTTGTCTATGGATTTTTTTTTTGTCTATGGATTTTAGTATATATGTGTTTTCCGATAATTATTTGGTTTCGATGTTGTTACCTGAATTATTCGTTTCAATTTTTCTTTTTTTTAAAACTTTATAATAGTTTTTGCCATGGTATAGAAAAAAAACTAATCTTCTAACCATGTATATAATAAATTATATTCGGGAGAAAGTAGATATCATAATACAATATTGGATATACATATGTATAGAAGAACATATGGTCTCTAGCTATATACTTTATGTAACCTCTCATTATGCTGAAAATATTGATTATTAATTCGATCTAAAAGTTGCACCCTAACAAAAATAAAATCGATCTTAATTAAACTTTACACCATATCAAGACATGACATCTTAGAATAATTCACATATATGTACATAAATAAAGATGTATGTTTACATACACAACCGATTACATCATCTTTTAACAAAAAGAACAACCTATTACATCGTTAACCATATTTAGAGGTGAAGCATGAAACAAAAATAAAGTAAGCAAATTGGACACTATTTGTGTGTGATCGAAGCCATTTATAAAGGTTTGAAATGATTGAAATAAAAGGATAGCATGATGTTACATCGTCAGGGGGGTAAAGAACATCAATTTCTAAGTAAACCCCGTAAATTTAAGATTAAACTTCAGTTATTTGTCTAGGATTGAAACTATAATTTTTTAATAAAGATATATATATATATATATATATATATGTCTATACATATTTTATTCTTTAGAAATAACTGAAGATAACAACGTCCGTATATATATATACTAATTACACTTTGATAGTTGGATACAATTCAAGATATTTTTCTTATGAAATTTAGGCATTCATTTTTAATTAATTGGCCTCATACTATTTTGATATCAAGCTGGTGATGATGCCTCTAGATGATTTAGTTATGCGTTCATTGATTTATATATAGAAAAACTATAATATGAAATGTGGTGTTGTCAAATCTCCTTAACATAAGCGTGAAAGTAGGAACACAGGCTATATCTATCTTTTCGCTATCCCTAAACCTCAAAGAAGCTCTACATCACTCTCCATTAAGCTTGTCGCGGTCATTTGTTCGATTCTAAGAAAAAAAATGTTGATATAAACCAACTTAAAAATTAGGATATATATATTTACAAGAGATGATTGTAATTAAATTCGAAATAAAATCGTTTGAACCAATATAGTAACTTAATTTAGACTGAATCTTAAATAATTATTTTATGTGGGTTTTTTTCTTCTTTTAAAAAGGATGATTTTCCTACTTTATTTTAGACCCATTCGTATGTTATGTTGTTTTGTGACTTATTCGAATATATTTTGAGGTGGGAGAAGTGACTATTTGGGATTTGACCATGAAGCAAAATATTTGTGATTATAAGTTTTCAAACAAAAAAAAAAATTGAGGTGGTGATGTTTAGTTTGCTTAGAGTGTGTTTATTATCTTTTTGTAGTCCAAACAAAAAAAGTTGAAAATTCGTTTTCTAAAAAAATATAGAAGGAATATGAGAAGGGAGAAGAAGTCAATATTGAGTATTCCCATGAAAATAAGTGGAGACAAAACACATCATAATATTCAGACACATTTCCATGGAAGGTAATTGTGCAAATGAAAGGTAATCTAAAAGAGCATTGACTCTATTTGCTATATATAGAAAATGATTCATTATCAACCCATGAACCAAAAAAAAAAAAAAGATGACAACCCATTACAAAGTAAAATTTGTACTTTGAGAAATGATGATAATGAGTGACTGAGATATGTAACCAACAACATTGGGAATAGATAGATAATAGAACACATAATGAAAGCACTCGGGGGAAAAGCAAAATCAATGGCCACTTTTGTAAGGAAGAACAAATAAAAGGATTGAAAGACTAACCAAAGATTGAAATTTTAAAATTGAGTCTCACTAAACTAATAAACAGCTTACAAAAATATTTATAGAAGAACCAAATTCAAATTGGTGATATGATATAAATGTTGTTGTCTTCTTCATGGGTTATGAGAAAGAAGAGTTGAAAGCAACCTTAGAAGAAGCCAGCGAGTCCATCCATTATAGTCATGTGGTCCTCCTGATAATGGCAGGCCTAGAAAGAGAGAGAGAGAGAGAAGGAGAATGAAGAGAGAGCATGGGATTGGGATGTGCTGGATAATTAGGTGGGAGAAGGCGGCATGTATAAATGGAAAGAGTGGATAACAATGGATGACCAAAACAGGAGGTCTTCTTATTTACAAGGACAGTGTTTCATCTTTGCACGTAACGCTTAAGTTTGTGCTTTACCTGCGTACACATACATGCATACATATACGTACATAGATGTACAAAGAATTCGTGGTGAGTAGTGTACGTAGCTAATTTAATTAAGGTGTTAAGTATAGTTAAGACTTTGATCCTTGTCTGCTAGATGAACTTTAGATATTTGTATTCGTTTTATATACTATCTGATTTTTTTTTTAAAGATACAAAATAAACTAAAAACACAACTTTATACTGATTAGACTGACACAATATTTGAATATTATGTGTTCGAGATTGATTGGTTAAAAGCCTGCTATGGTTTTTTGTTTTTTTTTTATTGAGCATGCAAGATCAACATAATTAATTATATACTCCATATACTAACTACCAAACTAATCAACACTTAACAACCGTTAACCGTATTAACTTCTGATAGTACTTTAAAGATGTTTAGTTTTCAGTGTGTAGAAGTGATATTTATTTTCTTTTTCATTTTTCTTTTACGTGGAAAAATGCAGAGGGAAAAATAATGAAATGATGCAAAAGCTTACAAGATAAGCACGAGAAAGAAAAGAAGTTCTCTTTTTAGCGAAAGCGACTCCTAAACGTATGAGATAGTGTGTGTGAGAGAGTCAAAAGAATATAAAAGATTGGTCGGTCATGGCATACTGAACAGAGAGACTCAGAAGAGCTAAAGCTTTTTTTTTTTTCCTCTCTTCTTCTTTCTTTCTTAGGGCTTCAAACTGCCACGTGCAATCTTCCTATTTGAAAACTAAAACTTTAATATAACTCTTTAGGTAACCTTCTAACAATTTGCATTCGTGTACTTGATTTTTTAAAAGTTTGTATCCCATATTTTTTTAAAAAAAAATCATGCAAAAAAATGCATAAACCTATTTGTTTGTATGTTTTGATTGATTAGTTGCTGAACACTTTTTTTTTATTTATTGATAAAAGTTGGGCTTCTTTGTCAAAGAATAATTATCCAAAAGTAAATTATATATTAGAAACAAAGAAAGAGATTAAATAGTTGAAGTTAGCATCTAGATTAATAAGTGATCTGTTCTGATGATTCAAAGGAAGAGATATATATTAATGGATTCTTAAACGTTTTTTCTTTTTGTTGCCAATGCTATTAGCCTATTACACTATTACTTACTTCCAATGCCACATCAAAAAACAACCAAAAAAAAAACAAAAAATGAAAAGAGAGGTTATAAATATTCTAAAGCTTTCGTCAGTTTTGCTATTTGAACTCAATTGGAATCCAATAAGTCTTCGAGAAAAAAGGAGCTGCCCTTTTTCAAAAACTACCTGGTCTATATATATTGGCAATTTAATTACGAAACTTTATATAAGAGTAATGTTTGCATAACAATTTAGAACTATCATACCTATCTCTAAACTTTGAAAAACATCCATAATAGTAATAAATTGTTTTAGTAGTCTTAAAATTTTATTTGAAATCCTCTACATAACATATATTCCATATATATATATATATAATATAAAATGTGAATTAGAATATATATATATATATATATTCTAGTTCACATTTTATATTTTAAAATACAATTTATCTGTTTCATATATAATATTTGACAACAATATATAAATGTATTTAAACTTAAAATTTAGTATGGAAAGTGAGAAAATGGTATAACAAAAAGAACTATTGAGTCATATGAAACATTTTTGTACTTCATAGTGTTTTTAGAAATACAACCAGAAAAGTCTTAATTGGAATTTATTTAACCTTCATTTTAAATATATTGGAATGCAAATCAAGATTTTTAAAAAGTTTAATTATAATATAAAATTTCTTTAATTTTTTTATAAGGAAATTTTCCATTTAGATACTTTTATATGCAAACAAACACTTATATGTCTACATAATATATTTTTCCTTATATATTAATCTCATTACCTTCTGTTTCTTTCATTTTATCACATCTTGATCCTTATCTATTAAAAAATATTAAATGTATTATTAAGGTGATAAAAATAAGATATCTAACTAAATTTTACATGTCATTTCAATATTTTAAAAATATATATTGTTGTTTCAATTGAAAGGTTAATAATTGGTAAATATATGTTTTTTCAACCAACTCTAAAACTAATTATCCTACATAGTTAATTATTGTGATAGCTAAAACCTAAATTTATAACATACATATACTCTATGATAAAGAAACTACAGTAAAATATTTATATTGAACTACTATTGTTAGGCATCTTTTAATTCATGCAATTAACTCTAAAGATATATATAATCTTTTGATTTAGTTGATAGCTGTCAGCAATTAATATCTATCAAATACTTATAATCAGCTCTTATCTAAATTTTAGTAATGAAATATCTCAAAAAAGTATAAATAAACAAACATAAGTCCTAATGATAGAAAAAAATTCTAGATATATAAACAAATAAAATGAATATATAAGCTAACATATATATAAAGAAAATAAACGCCTATATGTTGTCCCTTCCCCCATAATGATCTCTCTCTGCCTCTCTCTCCATACCTCTGTCTCTCTCTCTCTCTCTCTCTCTCTCTCTCTCTCTCTCTCTCTCTCTCTCTCTCTCTCTCTCTCTCGATCGATTGGAGTCACTCACTGATGAGAGTCAGATCCAATCCAATCGTAACTGAACAGTGAACACAGAACACACGCTCTTCCGACCCCACTCCTCATCTTTTTCTGTTCCTAATTCCTTTCTTTGTACGTCCGTCCATCTCCCTTTTGGTTCATACTACATTTTACTAATTTTTCTTGTAAATATATAATTAGTTTAATTTGGTTTGGTTTTCCTCAAAAGTTTTTTTTTTTTTATTGGACAAACTTTTCCGCAAAGTTTATACTTAAAAGAATATTCTACAAAAATAAAACTTGTCCTCCATTTTCTTTAGGATTTGGGATAATGATTGCATATCTTTTGATATTAAAAAAAAAACAAAAAAAACAAAATTTTAGAAAGAAAGAATGGATAGAGCATGTAAGACAAAAAGAAAAAAAAAAGCTTTAGTGTTTGTATGTAGTGTACTTTGAGGACCCAACCCCAACAACAAAACACAAAGAGACTTCTTCGTCTTGTCACTCAAAAACCTTTGAACTCTTTCCTTTCTCTTCAGAGAGAGAGAGA
>NW_006238921.1:6503414-6599884 GCF_000375325.1 Capsella rubella
TACCTCTGTCTCTCTCTCTCTCTCTCTCTCTCTCTCTCTCTTTTCTATCTCCCTCTCTCTCTCTTTCTCTCCATTCTAGTTCATAGAACATAGACTCATTTAAGTACATTGCTTGTGTTGTCTTTCTCAACCATTTAGTCCTTTGCTTCAATAAAGGTATCCTCTCTCTCTACACATTTAGACACACATACACATAGATTCTCTTGAACAAAGACATATTGTACTATTTTTGACTAATCACTATTACTTGCTCTTTCTTTCTTTCTTGATTTTGCAGGCTTAAAGGAAAAAAAAAAACGAAAATCTTATATTTTTCTAAGATTTGATTTTGGCTGAGATCAATGTCTTCGTCATTGGAACAATAACTTTTCTCTTTGAGTTTATGCTTTCTCTCATTTTCTTATCTTTTTTTTTGTGTGTGTGTGTGTATAATCTGAAGAAGATTTTGGTACAAGTGTCATTCTCAAAATTTTGTCTTAGGGTTTTTTAATTTTAATTTTGTTGCTACAAAACCCCCCCAAAAAGACATGAACAACAACACTTTCAGTAGTACTACTACCACCATCAATGATGACTACATGTTATTCCCTTATAATGACCATTATTCCTCACAAGCAGTGCTCCCTTTTAGTCCTTCCTCTTCCTTTAACGACATCTTGATTCAGTCCACCTCCAACACATCAAACAATCATCTTGACCATCACCCTCATCAATTCCTACAACCTTCTCCTTTTTCTCAGTTCGAATTCGTCCCGGATTGTTCCCTCTTGTCCTCTTTCCTCCCACAAAACAATGGCCATGATGATAATCAAGAAATTATCACCAATGACAACCATCATCCATCACTTCTCCATCCTTTGAACAACACCATTGGAGACCAACCAGCTGAGCCCTCGGAGACTATTACCCACATCGAAGATTCCCAGACAATCTCAACTTCTCAAGACCAGAAAATGAAAAAAGCCAAGAAACCAAGCAGAACGGACAGGCACAGCAAGATCAAAACGGCCAAAGGGACACGAGATCGTAGGATGAGACTCTCGCTAGATGTCGCCAGAGAGTTGTTTGGCTTACAAGACATGCTTGGATTCGACAAAGCTAGCAAAACCGTTGAATGGTTGCTCACACAAGCCAAACCCGAGATCATAAAGATTGCTAAAACCCTTTCTCACCAGTGCGGCTTCAGCAGCGGCGACGAATCTCAAACCCGTAAATATACATTATTTTCTAGTTTTAAGTCTATTCAAGTTTTCATCTTAATTTTCTTTTATATCTTTATGGTGAATCTGAAATTGTAAATTTCGTAATTAATTAAGGACCGGCGTTAGGATCCATGGATACATCGTCTGATCTATATGAACTTGCATCCATGTGGACGGTCGACGATAGAGGCAGCAATACTAACACCACTGGTACGTACCTTTACAGTTGCCTTGATGTTTTACAATGATTTAGAGTCACAATTTTCTATTAAAAAAAAGTTATAAAACGAGGAAACCATTATACTTGTACAACCTAATATATTCATGGGTTTGCAGTAGAAACAAGAGGAAACAAGGTCGATGGGAGATCAATGAGAGGTAAGAGAAAGAGGCCAGAACCACGTACGCCTATTTTGAAGAAGTTATCCAAGGATGAAAGAGCCAAAGCAAGAGAAAGAGCAAAGGATAGAACAATGGAGAAAATGATGATGAAGATGAAAGGAAGATCACAACTGGTAAAAGTTGTGGAAGAAGGAGTTCATCATCAGGGTGATCAGATAGTAAAGAATGATATAAGCAAAGTGAATCAAAGTTCTTTCAAGGTGACGCACTGCGAAGAAGATATCGAAGAGCTTGGCAAGAACGATCGTTTTGCAGTTTGCAACGACTTTGTGATGACCAAGAAAGATCACATTTCTAACGAGTCTTATGATATAATCAACAAACTGAACTCACCATTTCCAATTCATCATCATCGCAGTCAAGGGGAAGCTAATTCCATTGAGGTACCTTATTCCATAAATTTTTATATTCAAGTTTTAGAGGCAATCTCAAATTTAATAATTCGTACTAGTTGTTGTGTATGTTTTGGATTGGTTATTATTATATAGTTCCACATTAGAGATTCGAATTAAGGCGCCTTTTATTTAACTATACTATTATGTTTCATGCCAAATTCTCATCGAATATTTTTTTGGTTGTGTACCTTGCAGCAGCATCAGTTTACTGAACTTCATCACTTCTTGCCGAAACCAAGAGACCTCATGTACAACTATCAAAACATGTGTTGACAGTGATTTACCGTTAGTATATATCTCAAATTAATATTAGTTTGGTGAGAGATATACATGAATCTTATTGATTTATATGAATGCTTTTTCTTTTATTTCGTTAGTGTATTAAAATCGATCGATGTGAAATAAATAAATAAAAACTAATGCAATTTGTATGATATGTTATTTTTATAGTTCGATATGCATAGCCTTTAAGCGTTTTTTTGTTGATTATTAATAATCTATGTGTGTGTGGGTGTGTTTATCTATCTCGTTTGCTCTTTGGAACCGATAATTTAGTATTGATCATATATATAGACTATATTAGTTTGAAATATCAAAAATTGAATCTTATATGATACCTTTTTGGATATAACTAATGATAGAAAACATATGAAAGGTATGATTAATTATGAGCACATGATGTTCACACAGTTCTCTTTTCTAATAAAATTATATGTTGCACTAAGCATGTGCTCTTTGTATTCCATTGTTATACTATAATAGAATATATGGGTCTGATTGATAACGTATTCAAAAATGTACAAAAAAAACTGTAAACTGTAATGGTAAACTTTTACGTAACAGTGTAAAGCTGTAAAGAAAAGCGTTACAAAAAAAAAAGAGTAAAGCTTGATAAAGTTTGTGATAAATAAAAAAAAAACGGTAGTATTTGTAAAGTTTTTTTGTGTATCACCAATCAAAGCCTATATATACGTCTCTCACCATTTTCATAGCCTCGAGCTAAGAAGTTACTTTAATTTGATGCCACTTCCAGATAGACGTATGATTTGCCATCAAACCTTGGGTGGTTGATGTTGTTATAGTCCGGTGTAGGAATGTTAAATTATAAGAAGTTACACAGCCCTGTGCTGCAGACTACACCAGAAATACACATAAAAACTTTCTCCCTTGCTTATAAACTAAATAATTTTTTGAGAAAATGCACACATCTTAAGAAATCATTTAATTTTTGCTTATTTTTAGATTAAAACATCATTTAATATCTACAATAACACAATTCAACCAATGAAAAAACAGTATGTATAATATAAATAGTTAAAACTAATAAAAATCTAATTAATTGTGCATAGAATAATTGTGAGAAAATCTTTTGAAGAAAATAAGACTAAAAAATCATCTATTCTAAAACGGAAAGAATATCAAGTTAGCGTAAAATCAATTAATTAGAGAGATGTTGCGAAAATGTCTGTTATGCATTGTCTTTGATTTGCAATAAACAAAAAGAAAAGTTTACTTTGGGCTTACAAGGTTTTTTTTTAGGACTTGTTTTGTAAAAAAGATTGTGAAAATCTCTATTTCTACGATAAAATTATAATGTGCCTATTTACGCAATTATCTTGTGGAAAAGTGCCTATATATTTTGTAAAATCTTATTATGTTTGTTTCGTATATTGATGGTTGTCCCATATTAGGTATATGTTGTGTACCTTGGTTCCTCTCTTTTCTTTGGTCTATGATTTTGCTTTCGGCTCCTAAGAAAAACACACATCCATACAAACAGCAGAAAAAACAAACTACTAAAATATCTAGTAGAATTTATAACTACAGCCTCGTAAAGTTTCGTGATTTATCAAAATAAAAAAAGAAATATATATATAAAAAAATATGTAGGCATCTGATTCTGAGATGACTGTAATATCAGATAAGAGACCTCTATTATGGGATTTTATCGTTGTTATCAACAAAAGTTAAACCACTTTTGATCTACAGTGCCTTAACATTGGATTCACGACATGTTTGAATTGTGTGTCTTTTAGTTGTTGATTACAAACACACATGATTATATTAATGGATCTATATTCATATTAACCTTATCGCCAAACATATAGAGACAATCATGGAGGATAAAGATTTTATGGTTTTTTTTTTTAATGTAAAGTTTTATTTGATTGTACTAGCTGCTGGTTCCTATATAATTAGTAAAATGGAGCTAGGAAGGGATTGCAGTACTATGGGATTAATTACAGAAGTCCCAAACACGAAGTGTACGTAGAAATTTCAGGAAGGAATATGAAAGTATAATATACTAGAATCATATTCTATGTGATCACTGAGATGACAAAAGTACTTTAGATAATAAAGAGACATTTTTGTAAGAGAAAAAAATACTAATAGTACACAAAGAAGTAAAAGGCAAATTTTATAAACAAACAAATATATCTACAGCTTCACAACATTTCACGGTACATAGGTGATAGGTCTTATATGTTTGTATTGTATCAACTAGTCGACAAATTCATATGATATGTTGTCTAAGGTCATGTGGAGTGCAGTGCCAAACATGAAAACACAATATGAGATCTAGTGCAAGTTGTTTTAATTTGGACTCCGTTATTATTTCTTTTCTTTGTAAAAATTATTTTAGTTTTTGTGTTAACTTTGAACATCTCTAAAGAATATCAGTATGCTGGTTTCTAATTAAGCACAGCACTAGTAAAGTAGAAACTGTGAGTTCTCTATAAAGAGAATGATACTCAGAGGATTATAAACCATGATTAAGGTTTACATTATTCTCTGAGAAAGAGCAAAAGAACAACAAATTTTTTTTTGAAGGAGATCAATTAAGAGTCCCCATGCCTAAATTTGTCAAGCTGCAAAACCTATTTTGGGAATTGATAAAATATTCAAAACAATAATTAATCTGCAGCTTTAGAATATAATTAAAAGAAGAAATTAAAAAAATGTCAAAATCAAATGAAACACATAAATTAGTTAAATGATGTATCTTTCTTAGAGTACGAAAAACCAAAAGAAAAAAAAATATATTGGAAGAACTAAAAACTTTATTATAAGAAAATAGAGATTCAATAAGAGATGAGAAGAAACAAAACAAGAACCAAAAGCAGATCTGCGAATTTATATTACTCAGTTTCCTAGATTATATGAGTAAACGAAGTTAACTAATCTGCAAAAACTGTAATCAAACCAGACAGTAATTTTAGAAAGAATTTAAAAAATTGTAGAAGGGAGAAAAATATATAATCTATCTCTGAGAAAAGCCCTAGATCTGAATTTGTACGAAAAGAAACCCCCCCAAAAAAAAAACCTTTGATCTGGGTAATGAGAAACAAGAACTTTGACTGTAATGACAAAAACCAAAAGAACGCAAATTGTACATATTGTGTTAGAGAGGCAGATCTATATATACAATATATAAAGAATGAAACCCGGACAGAACAAGAAAAGTAAATTAGCCGACGACCTTTGTGTGTGTGTTTTTATTTCAAACCCTATAATCAAATAAGAAGCCCTAGCTTAGCTTTGCTAGTGCGAGAGGTGTGGTGGCTACAGAGATACCAACCCTAGAAGATGTAGGAGTTGCGAGTACTGTACGCGTCCGGTTTCAATGGCGGATTTTTAGGGTTTCTTGAAAATCTTTTTTTATTTTGTTTTTTTTCTTCTTCTTTGATTTTTTGTCTTTGTTGTTGTTGTTGTTGTTGTTTAGTTGAACCCAGCAGAGGTAGCTGCCTCATAGCTAGTTTTTAAGTATTAATTTTATGAACTTTAAACATAATTTTTTAAAATATATTTAAGAAAGCAAATCTTTCTTTTATTCACAGTGAGATTTAGCTGTGGCAAATGTTCATCTTTTTCTTTCCAGCATTGCATATACATGTTGAGATCTTTTATTTTTTATCTTTTACTTTCTTTACTACACTGCACACAATTTTTGACTTTGAAACAAGTTGGATTTTTTTGTTCCCTAGATTGAATTCAAATTTATTTATAACATCAGCTATATATAATGATACTATTACTGCCATTCATATATTTTTATTCATTTATTCATATTCACAAGGCAAATTAAGTCGTATTACGTATAATAACTATGATTAAACTTCCTACCAAAAAAAAATAACTATGATTAAACTGATTATATGATCCATAAGTGAAAAATTAAGTAGAATTCTATAATTTAAATAGAGAAGTATACTACAATCAATTTTAATTTAAAAAATTTCACCTATTTAGTGTTTGTCCAAAAAAAATATTCACCTAATTTTTTTTTTATCGTATAAAAAAATTATATAATCTTATTTACATATTCGTGTAAGTTTTCGATCACTAGTCACTAGTGAAGAAATTCACTGTTTAGATTCATACAATACTCCATATTTTTTTCCTGGATGAAGTTTGTAGCTGTATTATAATTGCATGAAAAAAAAATCAATACGATTGTCATGATCGGTGTGTTTTGTTGTAAAGGCCGATACGCTCTTTTCTGCAAACTTATACTACAATTAGCTGCATATGAACTTATACCATATCCAATATAATTGACATGCAAGTTCTCAAAAGTTTTTCACACAAATATTTGTACTGAAGCCCAAGAAGGCCTCCTGATCAGTAAAGAATCAAATTTTATGCAGTTTGAAATAATAACCAGAGATGAAGGATAGAAAACTCTTCAGTTAATAAATAAGTTTCTAGATTTCACTATGTTTTCTTGTAGGATCTCATGACAAAAGGGAAAAAACAAAAAAAGTGATTTATTTTAGCTACTTTACTTTATAAAAACAAACCCAATTATTCATATATGTTTTGATGACAAAAAAACGTTTATAATTATTTACATAGACTTTCATATCTGATCATTTATCAATAATTCAATTATTCTACAAGTTTTGTTATAGGATATTAAAATTTTGTGTAAAGCTATATCGATTTTTTTTCTTACTCATTTGTCATTTCACTACAGGAGGGAGGCATAACCCAAATAGAAGTTTGTTAATTGGCGTTTTTTTTCTAGTTCATACTACGTATGTTAATGTGCGTTTATAATTGTAAAAAAGGGGGAAAAAAACATTAAAAAAAAGGTAGGTTTATGTTACAAAGCCCATTTAATATGAAAATGGAATATTGTACGTCCATATCATAGTGGGCCGATAGTGTAGACATGGGCCCTTTTTCCTTTTACTGTACAAACAATAGAAGAAATTGTTATGCTAGAGAGACAAATAGTAGTAACTGAAAGCTGTTGTAATAAGAATGCCCAAGTCGGCGACAAAAAAAAAAAAAAAAAAAGAATGCTCAAGTCTTTGCATCTCTATGTTTTGATTATTTACATTATTTTAACGTACACTTGCTATCTGATTATTTGGATAATGATTTATAAAAGATGAGTGTGATTCCCTTGATAGTGATAATTCTCTAGTACTCATCTATAATAAAGTATATATATCACCATTTCAAAATGTTAGAAGAATCGCCTCTCCCTATCAATCTTTTTCTTTCTTTCTTAAAGTACTATAAGACAATTCGAAACAAACAAAAACAAAGTTGTACAAATTATAAAGGGCTATTTGATTATATTAGCTAAAACTTGAAAGGAACAGTACATAATGTTTGTACAAATTTACATATATTCAAACGTGCTCTATGGTCAACTATTTCTTGGGACCACGTACGGATTGAAGAGATCTTCACGTATTTGCTAATGTTGGATTAGTTCTCTACGTATTAAGATGAAGTGTAATGATTTGAATAATGCGAGTTTGTTGCAAAATGGAATAACCCGACTAAGCCATGCGCAGATTTATTGGATAAAAATATTTGTAATTTGAATTTTAAGTAAGTTATAGAGGGAGGCTACCTAACACTCCTGGATATCGTGCTTCCTAACTCCCCTTCAACACCGATCAAGTCTTCTTGTTAATTATTTGTACCAAACTATTTGAATTTTAAGGTATACTTCTTTATAGTTCCTCTTCCACCAAATTTGTTGAAATTCTTATTAATTAATACTACGTACGTAGTTGTATATCGCATTTAGTAGCTCTTGGTAATATGATAGGGTTATGAATTGTAAAATGTCATTAAAACAAATAAATAAATGAAACTTGAATGAGTGGTTTTATAAAAGACGGCTCGTGCCGGTCAACTACATTTGTAACGACTCTTGCTGTAATAATAAAATGAGCCTTAATCAAAGTGGCTATTGTAATTTGTAAGTGTTAGTTATTACTGTTTTTTTTTTTTTGTTCTCTATGGGAATGAATAAACAATCAAGTGGACTTTGGAACAAAATGAAATTAGTTTATATTTATGGTTACATCGAACTAAAAGTGTTGAAACACTATTATACTATAGGTGTGATTACGTGAAGAAAACATTTGGCTAAGTAAAATAACTCTAAACGATTAAAAAAACAAATGGAAGAATAAACACAATCACACTATGTACGGGGTACAACGGCAGTGTCATAAACAACTACTTTATACAAAGCTATCGTAACAAAATATAAAAACGACGATCGAGATTCGAGAGAGAGACCGAGTCATAGTTTCACAAACGAAAACAAAAATAGAAAAACTCAGTTGGCCCCTTTTATTTACCGGTCACCGTCTTGTTGGGTATTGTTGATGATGCCTCATTGCTCAGTGACAAAGATCAAGTTGATGAGTTTTAAGCCTAACAATAGGTCCACTATCACTAACCCGACCCGACCTAAGCTAACACGATCCATTTAATCTCTTATGTCAGACTTAAACTTAGACTTAGACACGTGTTTCGCAACACGAAAGGGTATCGATAATGCAAGTCGTGATCATGATGATACATCACTTTTATAATTGTGATGACTAGGATATAAATCCGAATCATATTAAAACTATATAAGCACTATACAAAATTACATTAGGACGGAACTTAATAATAGAGCTCGTATTCATCATTTCTTTTCTCAACAAGCCTAGTTTTTTTTTTCTTTTTCTTTTTTTTTTTGTAAACAAGCCAGAAAATTTATCAGACTCATTAATTTTTTTTTTCTTACACTAACTCGCAATGTATTTAGCAGTTAATTGCATGTAAACTCGAGAAAAATTAACGACCTCATATTTACTTACTGATAGTTAGTTCCGTTTAACCTAGCAAAAACAAGTCGGGTTTGGTACTTTGGCTAAATTACCCTCTCTTGCTTTTGTTAAAGGCGGGATCAGCCTGTTGAGATATTGAAAATACTAAGCGATCGAGCAGTTTTATTTGTGGTTAGAACTTCTATGATAAGATTGTTAATTTCAATTGCTGACACATGTTAGTTGTGATCTTTGTGATAAACATGTGAAAATAAATTATTGCATATCGATTGGTCATCACCTAAATTTTGAGTGGGTTTTTCACCTCAATTGATTGCGTTACTGATATTTGTGATCCCACCACTAGTGCTTGACATACATGAACCGACGAACCAAAATAGAAAAGAAGATAACACATTAAACTTTCCAATTATGCAAAAATTGACGAAAATTAAATAAAAATGCAGATATATAAAAACAAAAATGATAATGAGAGTAGCTGACGCATTATTATGATTGCTACAATAATAATTTTTCTAATAAGATTAACGCATGTATATATTGAAACAAATAATATTTATCAAGGAAAATGAATTGATCAAACACGTAAGAGTTTAATCAAGAGATCGTTGATGCATGTCTCTCGCATGCTCGTTAGGTTTCATACACAAAAACATAAATTAAATAATTATAATGTAATTATTCATTGATATCATATTATATAACCCAAAGATCATTACACAAAATCAAGAAAATGTCAACACAATATATATGTCAACGCAAAGGCTACCGAGTCAGCCGGTAACCTAACTCCCTTTTTATACTCCATTAAATAACCTTTACATCAACGCGTGTATTAATATAAATATACGTAACTCAAACCATTTCAGACAAGAGAGAGAGAGAGAAACCGCATTATTAAGAAAACGAATCTTTTGAGTTTAAACCCTTTTCTTTCACTTGCCGGAGAAAACGACGGAGCGATGGAAAGATCAACACCGGAACATGTCACCTCCGCACACAAGCGCCTAAGCATGAACTTCCTCGTCTCTCTCATGGTACTTTGTGCTAGACACGCAAGCCGAGTCTCCAAGAAGCTTAAACCCAAGATGACTCGGAAGCAAACTTATCTCGAAGACTATCTCGAAACCCCTAAGGCTAACGGGAAGGGTGGCGAAGTAGGCGGAGGAGGAGGAAGGTTTGGATGGAGTCCCGCAAGGTCTTTCTCACCGATGAGGGCGCGTTCGAAGGAGCTCATGACGACCTTGAGCAACAAGGCGATGACTATGGTTGGTCGGAAAAATAAACCTTACGACGGTGGTGCTGTGAAGAAGACACCAGTGGAGATGGTGATGGAGGAGGATGAGGAGGAGTACGGCGTTTGGCAGAGGGAGATTTTGATGGGAGGAAAATGTGAGCCGTTGGATTACTCCGGCGTGATATACTACGATTGTAGTGGACATCAGCTAAAAGAAGTGCCTCCAAGGTCGCCACGTGCTAGTTTGGTCCCGGAACGCCCTACCCGTTCTTATGTCGGGTCACTATTAAACCCGACGGGAAAAGAAATTTAAAGTTTAGTTTTGAGGATTTGATTGTTACAATTTGCGGTGTTATCAAGTTAATGGTAAGTTCTCTCTAGGATCTTTGGTACAATCCCTTGTTATTGGTAGATGCATGACATGTTTTATGCATATAGTTGTGTGATTTAAATTTATGTATTTATTACGCTTGGCAAATTTACAAGTTGAGTATAGATTTGAAAAAAGATCCAATATACTAATAAATAAGTTTTCCATATCAACCGTTCATTACAATTCCACAAAGGATCATAGAAAAAGTGATTACATGTGGTTGAACTATACGTTTCTATTTTTATACACATGGAGTAATTAGAATTTTATTCCACGTCTATGCCTATGCGGTGAAAAGGCTCCAATGATGGACTTTAATTAGCCTAGTTAATGATTACAATCGCCAAAATACTCGTCAACTTTTTAAGACCAAATCAACGGTTGACGTTCACAGCCAAGTATTGGTGTTGACTTGGGCCTTTTTTTTTGTCTGGCTGGCTTTGACTTCAAATCAAAACACCAAGAAGTCAACAAAAATTTTGGGGTGAATAAGATTCTAATTATGTATATGCCTAGTCGTTTTTTAAATCCGTAATGTCACGTTCGAGCGTGTAACCATTGTGTATATATGCGTATTAATCTGTGCCAATCCTGAATCTACAATTAATGATTCGTTTATCCCAAAGTTAATGAAGTAGCTACTAGCTTCAGAGGGCAAGTAAGTTCTACTACAATAGTGTTTCAGTTCATGCATCAATGATCAGCCCACAATGTTAATTATTAATTAGCTAGCTAGTATAGTAAAAGTTCGAATTAAGGTTTTCTTACTAAAGTTTGGGATCTTTCCAACCCGACAAACTAATACCATAGAGTCATAGACCAGTGTGAACATAATTTTACTCTATTTCATGAATATAGGCTTTTAAATCTTACCAATACCGTATTATCTAATTACAAAGATAGACAATTCACGAAACGTATATATAGGGTTATTAATTTAGGATATTCGTTTAACAAGAAAAGTAGCTATGTAAATTGTTTTTTGTTTCAAACTTTGAAGTTTGAACACGACTTCTTTTAAATAATAAAGAAAATTTAATGTGACTAGAGAAATAACACAGAAAGGATGTAACATGTTCTTCCGTATCGTCTGAAATAAGCCAGGAAGTTACTCTTATCATGAATTGCTTTACGTGAACTTTTGAAGTAGTTATTTACTCACATGATCTATCGAAATAAAGTATTCAAAAACCATAACCGAAAGACATAATATAAGTGTCGCGGTCGCCCCAAAAATGTGAAAAAAAAAACTCGAAACAAAATAAAATATTACATTTCAAGTTACACAAAGCTTGTACATTACAAAATGTAAACGGAAACTAAAATAACAAAATGTATAATATTACCATTAACTGTGTTACTCAACGGTAAATCGAACCGGGATCAGTTAATTCTACCCAAGCAGATTATACCAATCGGTTCAGGTCAAGCACCAGGGGCCGCATCTTTAGCCCTGCCATGGAAGTAACCACCGTATTCTCTAGCGTAATCTTTGACGTGAGAGGCCGTGTCATAGATCCGACTACGTGCATAATCCATCTGATTCGAGCCAACCGGGTGCATTCCTCGGAAATAGCGGTACGTCCACGAGACGACCGCCACCGTTCCAACAAGAAATCCTGATACCGTTAAGAACCCGCCAACAAGGACAAAAACGGGAATCCAGATGGGACTCGATAAGATGATCAATGGAAGAAACACTATGAAACCGAGCAAGGCTGCGGTGACGCTTACGCCGAGGAGCAAGAGGAGGATTCCGCTGGAAATGAAGAGAGCGAGGAAACCAAAGAGCTGTGAAGAGGTTGGTGAATGAGATCGGAGCTGATGGACAAGAGAAGCGATGGGGCCGTTGCTAACGGTGGAGGTGGTAGTGGTACCGTAGATGGGCCAATATTGAGCCTCGCCGCTAGAGAACCTTTCCGCCATTGTAGAGAGCGATTGTTGTTTTTGTGTGCGACAGAGAACATAAAGAGGAAGAGTAAAACAAATGGAGGACATATTCAGCTTTTAGGTGGCATTCATGCAATGTTTGCAAACACGTGGACAATGGTCTTGGTTTCATATTGTATTGAATCGAGATTTCGGTTTAGATTCGGTTTATTTTCAAATGTATTTGACAGGGTTTGGTTCGATTTTATTTGCCAAAAACATTGTAACAGAGCCATTGGCAATAGAAGACGCAGACTAAACCAAACTTTCAAGTTACACGAAGAGACAACAGAAGAGAAACTACAATAGCAAATTGTGTACCTTTATGACAATTTATTTGTAAAAAAATCAGTAGTAGCCAACGCCTCTAAGCTCAGCAGAACTTGGTTGCTGCATATCACTAGCTTTTCCTAGAAACACAACTCGACCTGTAGGGAAGAAAAAACAGAGAATAAGATTTCCCCCAATCAAATATGTAAGAAATGCTAAATCTGCGTGAAGGAACAAATGGAGTTATACCATTTCTACGAATTGCAACTTCTCTTATACGTCGAACCAAACCAGTGACTGGATCAGTGAAAATCTTCGTCTCTAGATTACCCTCCAAATAAATAACTGTCCTGTTGTATTGAACACCAAACATGCTATTCAGTAACACATACACTAAAAAGAGTTACAATTTTGATTTTTGATTCTAGCGAGTAAGATTCAGTTAAAAGTTTCATCCTTTCTCACTGAGGATCAAAGGCACACATATTTGATTCAGTTTGTGGAATATTAGTTTCCTTTTCTATCATCATCACATAACCTCAAAAGCTAAATATGATCTCAGAAGAGAAGTACTAACCCTGGTTCAACAGTCTTCAACACAAGATCAGCCAACCGTTCAGGGTAAACAGATACACGGTGCCACTGCACAGCTGACCGGCTCGCATACTCCCTCGGGTCTTCGTTAATCAGAGGTCTCCTATTGTTCCTGATCCCACCGGTTCCTACAGAGAAGAGAGTGATTGTTCTTCCACTCTTCAGCTTCTTCTGCAAAGGAAGCTGACCCACTTGCCCCACCAAAATTGCCTAAATTTCGCTAACTATCAGTAAAACCTTCACTAATAGAAACCAAATGGTATTCACAAAATGATCATACTCAAGGCAATGATCGATCCAAGAAGAAAAAAACAAAAACAGGAATCGAAGCCATAGAAACCATAAGTATCCATTGGAATTAGAAACTAAGTTTGATACCTTGAAAACGCCAGAGTCAATGCCATTTTCGAGTGGACGCTCTTCCATCACGCG
Organism: Capsella rubella; assembly: GCF_000375325.1. Classification (NCBI taxonomy): domain Eukaryota; kingdom Viridiplantae; phylum Streptophyta; class Magnoliopsida; order Brassicales; family Brassicaceae; genus Capsella; species Capsella rubella. The sequence continues at coordinate 6,517,343 of NW_006238921.1, forward strand.
TTCTTCTCCGGAAAATCGAGAAACCGGGTCTGAAGCTTTCGGTTCAATGGGCGATTCAGTGTCCGAGTTGGCCGATAACTCGTCAAAATCGGAGTCTTCTCGGGAAGAGATGTTGTTGGTGCAGAAGGACATGGAAGATTGAGAAAATCTTGTGTTCGAGAGAAGAGATCGATAGAGTCTTCTCGAAAGCGTAGTCATTGAATTCGCCATTTTCGATCTTTACAGAGATTCTCGAATCGAATAGAAACTATGAAGGTTGGATTCTGGGTTTAACGTTAAACCCTAAAGGGCTTGGTAGAGGAGAAATTGAATGGAGCCTTTTTGGGAGAAAGTGCCTCCATTATTCCAAATTCACTAATGTTTCCCAATGATTCTAATTGACAATTTTAACCCAAATATTTAAAATTTACAAGTCTGAGCAGAAATGGTCAATGAGAAGAGAAACTTGCTTTTGAGTTTTGTCGTCACCAAAAATTCGACTCATACACTCCTATGTATCCGTAAGCATTTTGATTCTTGTAACTAATTATATTTAAACTAAACTAAAATATTAAGAATTATTTTGTCCACATAAAACTTGTAATTTCAAATAAGAAGCAAATATCCCACAAAATCTGATATTCCTCAACAACTGCACGAGCTAGTCAAGTTGTTTTTGACAAATTATCTACTCGATTCAAGAAAATAAAATACCAAGTCAAAGAGATATCCATTAATTATCCCTAAGAAGTGGTCAAGTCTAACAAATCTCCAAGTCTCTCACTCTTTTTAAACTCAAAACCTCAAGCATTCATAAGGCACAAAAAGAAAAAAAAGAAACAATCCGTGTAACTTTTGGTTGGAGCGAGCTCCCTTGATATCAATCCAAACACAACAAATGGGTTCATCGAAGAAGATCATTCTCGTTACGTTTCTTGTATCATTTTACATGTTTTCATGTGTTTCGAGCACTGAATTTGAAGTTGGAGGTGAAGATGGTTGGATCGTACCAAAATCTAAGACTCGTGGAGATATGTATAACCAATGGGCTTCAGATAACCGGTTTAAAGTTGGCGACACTCTACGTAAGTCTCTTTAATATGTTTTTGTATGCAGCTTTCATTTTAAAGATTATATGTGTAAGTACTCTTGGTGTTTTGGTGAAGGTTTCAACTACACGAAAGACTCAGTGTTAGTGGTGTCAGAAGAAGAGTACAAGAAATGCAAAGCCACAAAACCGCAACTCTACTCAAACAACGAAGACACGGTTTTTAAACTAGATCGACCCGGTTTGTTTTACTTCATCAGCGGTGTCTCGGGCCACTGCGAAAAGGGTCAGAAGATGATCGTAAAAGTTATGGAGACGGAGTCTTCGACAGAGTCTCCTCCTCCTTCTTCCTCTTCCTCTTCATCTTCGTCATCATCTCTTCCGGCGTCAACTCCCAAGGCCAAGAAGAGCAATGCCTTCAAAACAGCAGTCCAGCTTTGTAGTTCCGGTTTTGTTGTCTTTGCGGTTCTGGCTGTTTCGGTTTTTGCTTTGGTTTAATAGGTTTTAGCTGAAGATTTCAGACCGGTTTAACGTTTTGATCTCTTTAGATTTTGCATCCTATCATATTTAGTTTTGATCGCTTTGGTTTAAAAGGCTGTTTCCTTCTAAGCAGTATTCTGAATAAACTTCGTTAGCATAAACCCCATGTTTCGATTTCTGATATTTAGTTTCCGGTTAAACAGATTTAGCTTTCATTTTTCATGTATCACCTATCAATCAATAAAGTAACATACGGTTTGCTTTTGTTCATTCCATTTTTATTTTTATGTTTCGTTATGTTTTTTATGATATGATAAGCAAACGATATCAACAAGATTTGAAAGTTATATAATCACACAGAAATGAAAAATATTGCTAGTAAGCCAGGTATTATAACTTATAAGAAACATTTCATTTAAATTAAACATGCTGTATACTCTTGAAACAAAACTTGGTGGTAATTAATCAAAAACAAGTGTCCAACTAAGGAGCAAATAGTAATTTTGTAAGGCGATCCGAGACATCACGCATCTTTAGGTTTGGACTTGCCATAGGGACTGTAAGGGCCGAAGCCACTGCGACCTTGCTGATTCCTTGCTTTCCTCACTTTCCCAGCCCTACTTTCTATGTTCAGATTCACTTTAGGTGGACCAGAGAAGCAGAATGATGCTGCAACCGCCTGTGATGTTTAACATCAAAACCCGAGATATCAGAGCTATATCCCATAAACAAAATCTTGGGAAGAACATTCAACTTTTTTTTGCTTCTTTTTACCTGGAGATCGAGTCGGTGAACATTGAAGATGTCTTTTAAAGAGTGTGAATTGTATGCTGAGATATAAGCTCGGTATGCATCCTTGGCTAACCTGTTCAGATTATAGTCTTCGGTAACACATTTCACCTGTGGAACAGAACAAAAAACACTATTATCACACAACGAATCCAATTGCAAATGTTACTTAACCCAACAACATTACTAAATCAGAACTCTTACCAGCTGAGATCGAACATTCATTAGCATCTTCTCATTCAACTCAAGCTCTTTAACAGGTACTTTTGCAGCCTGAAGATTATATTACCAATTAAAACACACAAGTTTGTTAACCCACAAAATGAAATAAAAAAATTCAAAAACCATTCTTACCTTAAGGTAGCGAATAAACTGAAGCTCTTCAGGAATCAATACAAGCAAAGCCTTTCCCTTTGCTCCTTCTCCACGGGCCGTTCGACCAACCCTATGGATATATTCCTGAAAACAACAGCACCAAAGAACAATTCAAGATACACACGAAATAGCCAAAGGGATATAGAAAACCGATCAGGAGGAAGTGTTTGTCCTACCGTTGGCTTGTCTGGAGGATCATACTGTACAATCCAGTCCTACAGACAAGAAAATTAAACACAATTGTGACCTCAATCAAAAACATTGAGCAAGTAAAATTGTACACAATGAATCCAAGAACATAGATGAGGAGATGTACCACAGCCGGAATATCGAGACCACGGGCAGCAACATCAGTACATAACATGATACCTTTTTCTGCTTTCATGAAGTCGAAAAAGGTTTTAGTTCTTCTATTCTGATCCAGTCCTCCATGGATATCACAAACATCCACATTGCTTATTTTCATGATTTCTGCATGGAATTGTACCGACTTGCAAGTCGAGAAAAATACCATGATTTTCTTTTTAGGGTTCTTTTTCAAAAAGGAAATTAGAAGGATAAGTCTTTTTTCGCTCGGAATAACACAGTAGCCTTGCTCCAATCCTTCATTCGTCACCTAACAGTTTTCAAAACTTATTAAGAAAACTCTCCATGCTCCTTAAATATCCATTCCAGAGTACTTTTTTAATTCATACCTTGCGTCTGCCATCATCGACATCAACATGAACAGGAGATGTTAATGACACCCGAGCAAGATCTTTGACCTGCAAGATTCACCAAGAGAAGTAATCATTAAGAAACAGGAAATGCTAATAATAAAGACCACAACCAACAGAAAAATACCTTAGAAGTCTGAGTGGCAGAGAATAACGCAGTTTGCCTAGTCTGCAGGAACATGGTAATAACTTTAATCAGTGCATAAGCCAGAAACTTTGGCACTGTGTTGGCATTTGAACATACAAATTCCAATGAACTATAATAACAATACCATAATAAAATTCACATCATAATGGAATGTTTCTATAAAGGAAAACAAAACGAAATCTATGATACTGACAAGTAAGAACTCATCTAGTTTTCCCATATCTTCTCTGAATAGACTTCAATTAAGACCCCAAAAGATGATATACCTTTGGTAAAATCTTTAAAATCTTATTCATGTCTTCCTCAAAATTCTCTTCCAGTATCCTATCAGCTTCATCAATCACAAGGCACTGCATTTTGTAGGGAATATATAGAACCATTAACATTCATTAGCAAAAACCTTAATATACCAGGTAAAAATGTGTGAATGGCATCCATAGTATTCCTTTTGTAATTCTGCCATTAATGCAACAGAAATGAATATAGCATATGCTGCTGTCTACAACTCAGATATTCATCTATGGCATCTTGAAAATGATATCCTTCTCGCTCAACAGAAAAGCTTTTAGCATCTGCTTCACAAAAAGGAGACAATAAAACGCGCGGAATGGAACCATAGAACGGACAGTACCTTCAGGTGTTTATAAATGAAACCCTTTGTATTGTGAAGATGGTCAAGAAGACGTCCCGGAGTTGCTATCAACAAGTTTGCACCTTTCGCAAGGCGTTGTGCTTCCGACCTTCTGTTATTGCCACCAATAACCATGCCGACTGTCTGTGAGTGATGCTTGAGTAGCTCGTCCGCCACATTTTTGGTCTGAAATATCAAAATAGTACTGTAAAAATAGCAATGGGAGGCCGCAAAAGAATATACAACAATGTTCATACATAACATATCCAACGCAGTTTCAACGAATCATCTACATGAGAGATGATAACATCCCAGATTTGTTATACCAAACGCATTGCAAGAATTACAGGACTCATCTACTCGCAACCACAGTATGGTTGTTGCTAAATTAAAACGCCATAGGTAGAAAAAGAGAATTTACCTGAATAGCAAGCTCTCTTGTGGGACAAATAACAATGACACCAGTCCCATTGGAAGGGGAGAAACGCTCTTTATACAGCAACTCTGCAGCCGGTATGAGAAAAGCAAGGGTTTTACCAGAACCAGTCCTGGCAGCACCGAGAACATCTTTTCCCTCTATTAGAGGCCGAATAGATCCGGCTTGAATCTGAATGATAACATACAAGAAAGAGACTCAGCCGCAGAACCCTGTTTTCAGTTATGAAGATCAAAAGAAGGTTCAGATATTCGTACTTGCGTCATGTAAAGATATCCTATCTCCTTCATAGCTTTTGAAGTTTGCTCTGATAAGTTGAGGGATTCAAAAGTCTCGTTAGTCATTATCCCTTCCCTGACAATCAAGTTATTCTTATCTTCTTCGCCTTCCTCCTTTGCTTCCACCTCTTCCTCGATTTGGCCTCTCCCTTGCAACTTGACTTCCTTAACCTTCTTTCCACTCTTCTTCTGCATTTCATCTAAGACTTCCTCTACATTGTGGGTTTCTTCTTCCGGTTTTTGCTGCTCATTCTTCTTCCCACGAGTCCTCTTCCTTATCCTCTTCTTCAGCTCTTCAACGGATGCCTTCTCCGATTCAACCATGTTTTATCTTTCTCAACCAACCAATTCTGCAGCAAAATTACAGAGTCCATAAATACAAAAAACACCGCAAAAAAAAAAGAAAAATCGATTTTCAATCCAAAACTTAACGATTATAGAGAAATTGATCTAGGTGAAGTTTCTCGGAGCCGTGTAGTACAATAGAAGATGAAAAAAACTAGGATTTAATCAAACGCTGTGCTCAATTACATTTTGGATACAGACCTTCGAAAAGGAACAACCACTGGAAGATGAAGGGTAAAGAAATCAAACTTACTTTGAGAAACGAAACCACACGAAGGATTATGATGCTAGAACGCAGAGGATTGAAGAAATTTGCTTAGGAGGAAGAAGTTGAGAGCGGTCAGAGTGATAGGTAACGCGGCGCAGACACAAGGTTTAAGGCCTCTAGGGTTTAACCAGTGTTTCGTTCGAACTTGTAACTCGTAACCTTTTTTTATTTTAATTGTTTTTCTTTCGGCTTATGTTTTCGTTTTTTTATTTTTTTTGGACCAATATTTATTTATTGATTCTGTATAATAAAGTAATTCTTGCAAATACATGTCATAGAAAATTGTAAATGATTATGTAACATTAGCAAGATTTTAGATCTCTTTTTATATTTTGGTATATGGTTTTCATTTTATTCAATTAGTTAACTTTTTGTTACCACAAGAGTTAAATTAATTTGATTCGTTGCAGTAAAAAACTAAGCTTAAAAGAGAAATTGCTCATTCTTTTTGGGAATGAATTGAGACTGAGCAACATTCATATCTAACACGTGATCTTTATTGTAAGTGTTACCAAAAAGTTTGGTATGAGCAAAGAAGATAACAGTGTGTGACCTCGATTCACTAATTAGAGAGAAACTGTATGCAGCAAAGCTAGTAATGAAAACCATTAAAGGACTTGTTCAAAAATTTAAGTAGCAAAACGCTCTTAGTTTAAGAGAAGCCAACACATAATATATCTTGAGAAGAGAGTAAACTCATCGATAGGAAACGAAATTAACTAGAGGCCAAAAAAAGCTAAATAAAAGATAGAACAAACACAAGAGTCATCTCCAACCAAAAAAAGTCTCCTACTCATCATCATTAAAGACGGTCTTCTTCCCTGCAAGACCAAATACAAAACAAAAGTTTGTAAGAACACTAATTCTACAATGCACAAAAGAAAGGGGGACATGAAGGAAGAAGAAACAAACCTTGGGATGATGCAATTATACTTGGTTTGCTGGGTCCTCTTCCAGGCTTACTGAAACGGCCTGGTCCCCTACCATCTCTACCAGGTGCCCTACCAGGTCTTCTATTTGAGAAACGGCCACCGTCCTCCCTTTCAGGTCTGTTATATGAACCAGCCCCCTCATCAGTAACTCTTGGTCTAGCCTCTTCCACCGTTATGTTCCTTCCTCCAATATCACTTCCGCCGAGTTGCAAAGCCTCATTGAATCCACTTTTCATATCTATGAAAGCCATCCTGAAAGAATAAAAAAAAACTTCCATGAGCGTCATAGTTATCATCAATCGCCAAGGCAGGAGAGAAGAGTTACAAACCCCCTAATGGCACCAGTCTCACGATCTACTGGAATAGAAATCCTTGCCACTTCTCCACAGGTACTAAACAGAGTTCTAAAGGCACTCTTGAGCTGATCATGTTCAAAACAGATATTTAGCGGTTTGCATCAGAGATTTACACAAATAGCAAGTATAACATGTCAGTCATATTGGTTTGAGGAAAAATGTGGACAAGAATTTTACTTCATCTTCTCCAAGAGAAGAATTGAATCCGTTCACAAAAAGCTTTCGACTTTGGCTTCCTTCTGCTATGCGACCAGGATTGCTGCATAAATTCCAGCAAAACAATATTAGCCTGGAAACAAATATGCATAATCAACTTTCACAACATGCTCTCATATGGCGAGTAAGAAATGTACCTGCTCCTTGGAGTATTGCGTGCAGATTCGTTAGCAAGATCAAGCCGGACATCACGGCCTAGTAAGGATCTACCATTCAGTTCCAATGCCTGCATTCCAAACACCCAGAAGAGATCCAATAATCATTGTAATTTCAAAACCACTCCAATGATTCCAATGTTAACCAATATGAATTTACCTTCCGAGCTACTTCTGCAGAAGCAAATTCAACATGCCCAAATCCCTTCATCTTCCCATCTTCATGTAAAGCAATTCTAACATCCACAACTTCACCAGCTTCTTTGAAGAAATCTTCTCTGTATTTTGGGTTATAAATATCATACAACTAACACTTAATCCGACGAACCAGAAAAAAATGTTATATAACTTACATGTCAGCTTTCTTAACTCCATAGGAAAGATTTCCAGCAAATAGGGTCTTTGTTCCTCCCTGATTCTGAGATGTTGGTGTCTTCGGCTGTAATATACAAAATACATCACATAAAACTTGATAACGAAAAAACGACACTACACAGAACGTACATATAATCATAAATAAAGAATAAAATTCATAAGAACTTCACATGAGTTTTTACCTGTTTTGTAATTGATTTCTGCTCCGCATCCACCATTTCAGTATCAGAATCCTGGTTTAGGAAAGATAGAGCAAAAATTATTATTAAACATTCGCAAGTGATTTTCTATAAAGAACTATCCATCCAAAGGAGATACGGAAAAGAAGCAACAATAATGGTACCTTTTTCTTTGGGGTCACTTTCTCATCTTCACTCTCCTCCTCATCAGATTCCTCACTAGAGCTTTCTTGTTTAGAAGTTTTTGTTGGTGAAACTTTAGCCTGCAAAACCGTTTTAACTGTCACTTCTGAAGCATATAAATAATGAAAAGAACTTGGTGGAAGAATGTAATTACCTTCTTCGTTGGAGGTTTTTCATCATCACTTTCCTGCAAGTTGGAAAATATTATGGAATATTAAGTGTATAGAATATAAAACTATCACAAATCATTAGAAAATATCCAATCTAGAGAAATAACAAATAAAGATACACTGAAACTATCATGTTTTAATTAGTATATATGAAGACATAGATACTGAATCAAAACAAACCTCATCATCAGAATCTTCCTCTGAGGATGTTGAATCTTCTGCAACTGGTTTGGCACTCTTAACAACTGTTGGCTTCTTGGCAGGTGTGGGCTCCTATGAAATATAAATCTCAAAGTTAAGTGTATAATATTACTTTACCATTGAGGTATCCATGTATAACTCAATTCTTACCTCGTCTGAAGAAGAATCTTCTTCTGATGAACTGCTCTTTGCTTTGGCATTCTTAACGGCTGCAGTTTGCTTCTTAACAGGGGTAGATTCCTATTATGGTTTATCAAAACAAAAACAAAAAAAAATGAAAATCAACCATACATCACTCCTCCCAACATTGAAATAAACTTGTAATGATGCGATTTCTACCTCATCTGAAGAAGATTCGTCCTCAGACGAGCCGCTTTCTGCCTTAGGTTTTTCAACAACAGTTGGTTGCTTCTTTGCAGGTGCGGCCTCCTAAATAGGTTTTATCCAAAAAGAATTACGAAATAAGCTTATGATATTTGTGTAATATTTAGCTACCATGTAAATCACAATGTTTACCTCGTCAGATGAAGATCCGTCATCCGATGAACTGCTGTCTGCCATAACAGCTGTTGGTTGCTTCTTCACAGGGGTAGTTTCCTAAGTTTTATTAACCATATTTCAATTAAGCTTTCACAGGGGCAGTTTGCTAACATGTAATGAAGCAACAACTCATACCTCATCTGAAGAAGAATCATCCTCAGATGAGCTGTCTTTCTTAACAATTTCTGGTTGCTTCGTTGCAGGGGCAGGTTCCTAATCAAATTTTATAAAAGAAAAAAAAAACGAATTTTAACTAAGCATATGATATAATGTTGTAAGATTGAGCTAACAGGTGCAATGCAACTCCTACCTCGTCTGAAGAAGATCCATCCTCGGATGAGCTGTCTTTCTTAGCAATTGCAGGTTGCTTCTTTGCAGGGACAGATTCCTAATCAAATTTTATAAAAGAAAAAAAAAAACGAATTTTAACTAAGCATATGATATAATGTTGTAAGATTGAGCTAACAGGTGCAATGCAACTCCTACCTCGTCTGAAGAAGATCCATCCTCGGATGAGCTGTCTTTCTTAGCAATTGCAGGTTGCTTCTTTGCAGGGACAGATTCCTAATCAAATTTTATAAAAGGAAAAAAACGAATTTTAACTAAGCATATTATAAAATGTTGCAACATTGAGCTAATATGTGCAATGCAACTCCTACCTCGTCTGAAGAAGATCCATCCTCTGAAGAACTGCTCTCTACCTTCGAAATCTTCTTCACAGGGGCGGTTTCCTATCAATGTTTCAACAAGAAAAATTGCAAACTAAGCTTATGACATCCCTCTAACATTGAGGGAGCATGTAATTATGCAGCAACTCATACCTTGTCTGAAGAAGAATCATCATCAGATGAGCTGCTCTCTACCTTGTCTCTCTTAAGAGGTTCTGGTTGCTTCTTTGCAGGGGCAGGTTCCTACATTATTAATAAATCAATTTCGAAGAAAACAAATTTTGCAACGCTCTAACATTCAGAGAATATTTATGATGCAATCCCTACCTCATCCGAAGAAGAATCATCCTCCTCTTCAGAAGAAGAATTATCCTCCTCTTCTTCAGAAGAAGAGTCATCCTTCAGCTTAGATGGAGGTGCCTTTTCAGTGACTTTCTTAGTCTAAAAAGAAAATTAAAGGGACAAGGTTAGTATAGACAGAACATTGTACACAATTTTAACTCAAGCTAGCTAAATTTGTCAAATTGCTCAAAACAAATTAAACAGCAAGATTGGAGTTATACCTTCTGCACTTCCTCAGAATCAGAAGAATCTGATGAGTCAGAACTGCTATCTACCTTCTTCGGTACCGTTTTCTCAGCTTTCTCCTTGAGAACAGCAGCACTCAACTCTTTCTTCTGTTTCTTCGGAACTTGGATGTTCAAATCCTGTTCCGCATCTCTCTTACCTAGCAAACAAAATTCAAAATAGAACATAGCTCTTGAGAAGGCATAAACAAGCAAACAAAAAAAGAACACTCTCGTTCAACACAATACAACACACGCTTTCAGTTAACAAGTAATCCCCAAACCATCCAAGCAGAAAGAACACGAAAACTAATGAGCTACCATCAAGCATCCAAGTAAAATTGGGAAAATAAACAAATTTAAGATAAGGAGTTAACAAGACAAATTTTTTAAAAGTGCATGTATTGTGAGCTGGGATTAAAGAGTTCCAATATCAAAAGAAATTCCTAGATCAGAATCATAGAACTGAATCGTCAAAAAAAATCGTACCTTTCTTGAGTGGCTTTGTCATTGAAGCAGGTGGTGCGGCTTCAACCTGAGAAATCAACATATAAAAAAACAGAGTTTTTAAATTATCTAACACACACGAAACAGAGTAAGAAGAAGAAGTAGAAGGAGAAAGCTGACTACTTTGGTGTCGGATTTCTTGCTAGACTTGCTCATGGTTCCGATAAGAAGCGAGAGAGACTGCTATAGCTAGGTTTTACGAGAATCTTTAGGGCTTTAACCTTTTTTTACAGGGGATTTGTAATTTATAGATCCTTTTTGGTTCTGATTTTGGGAAATCGAAGAGTCGGTCTTTGTATTATTATCTTTTTTCCTTTTTTCTAAAAATTCCTTATACATGGAAACTTAATCTCAACCGTACATCTCACAGACGTTTTACCATTAATTGTGGTTGGGTTTAAGACACTTGATTCCCAAGTTTGATCAATTTAACATTCGTACAAGTGTGAAGGACCAAAACTTTATACGTTTGGTTTATTTTGGTTCTTCGTGCACGAGGTTAATAAAATATCATTATAGAAAGAAGGGACCAACCTCCAAAAGATCGCCCTTTCCGCCTCAACCTCCAAAAGAAGTCGCAGTCTGGAAAAGCAACGGACATTTCCTCCCGTCCCGATTCATCATCGCCTTCTCCCCCCGGCATTGGAAGCTCGGCTAAGAAATCCCTGAATTTCACAATTCAGGCGTCCATACCCGTTGACCTTCAACCCCACCTATCGCTTGCTAATCTCTCTCTGAACAACCAAATCTCTTCTCCCCCTCGTAGGAAAAGTTGGTATGAACTGACGCTTGAAGAGGAGGAGGAGAACGCCAGAGAAAATTCGCTGCCCTTGAATCCTCCTTTGATTGATTCTAATGGTTTTCCGGTCCCTGGAGATCTTACGGTCCCATCCGCTAATCCCAAGCCGTGATAAATTCTCCTCTGCATGTGCCTGAGACGTGTCCAGAGGGCGAAAAGACTGGTGGAACTCACATCCCGATTGATTCAGTTTGGGATGATGCTCTGGATTTCGGTCGGATGGATCCACAGTTGGACTGTCTTGACTTGGGTGATGATGATTTTGGTTCCATGGACGAAAGCATGCTCGAGAATGACGATCTGTTGGGAGATGATCTTAAAGCGGAACTCCAGAATCAAGAGGCTCTGGCGAAGCATCAGGGTCTCGCAGATCCAGCCCCGGTGATAGCAATCGAGAAGGTGAAGCTTCGGAGCAAGATCGTTCTCTCCACCCCTCCTTCGCGAGAAGATGATGCCCCTGTTTCGGTGGTTTCTCCATCTCGGGCCCGGCCCACCAAGAAGCAATCTACTTCTATTGATGGACTTTCTAAAAGGACCTTAAAAAGCCCTGCTTTGAAAGTCAGCTCGGCTTCACGAAAGATCCAAATGGTCAAGGGTGGAACTCCACGTAAACGACACCACTCTAAATCCGGTACTCCGAGACCGAGATCTTCCAAGAAGAATTCTTCTACGATCAAACATGACAACGTCCCATCCTCATCCTCCCAAATCCCGGATTCCCACATTGGTGATAAAGGGCCTTTCGTTGGCCCGTGTGATGTCCCATGAAGATTTTATCTTGGAATTGTCAAGGGGCGGGTGCGAAACTTACAAAACGCCGACTGGAAGAACTTTGTCGTAAATTCTCTCCAGGTTTTCTTTTTCTTTCGGAAACAAAAAACGATCGATTGTTCTTAGAAGATTTACAGTTTAAATTAGGCTTTGATTATCTCCACACTGTAGACCCTTCCGGCTATAGTGGGGGACTTGTTTTAATGTATTCCCGTGATTATCCGGTTCAGTTCTTGTATGTCAGCAACCGTGTACTAGATATTGAAACCATTATTGATGGAAATCGGGTTTTCTTATCCTTTGTGTACAGTGATCCGGTTGTAAAAAACCGAGAAGAGGTCTGGGAAAGATTGACCCGCATTGGTATCTCTCGGTCTGAACCATGGTTTATGATCGGAGATTTTAATGAAATAATTGGGAATCATGAAAAAATAGGAGGGAAAAAACGATATGAATCCTCCTTCCTCCCCTTTCGGGCAATGATTAATAATTGTGGCATGCTCGAATTTCCTTTCCAAGGGAATTCTCTATCTTGGGCTGGGCGCAGAAAATGTGGTCATATCCGGTCCCGCCTAGACAGGGCCCTCGGAAACGAAGAATGGCATAATATATTTTCCCACACAAATGTGGAGTACCTTAAGATGTGGGCATCTGACCATAGGCCTCTTTTGGCCACTATCAGTAATAAACCTCAAAAATTTATTAAGAGGTTTATGTTTGATAAACGCTGGATTGGCAAACCAGGGTTTAAAGAGGCGGTTAAAAAAGGTTGGTCCTTCCCTAGGCAATGCATAGGAGGCTTTTTCCCACGTAAAATCAGGAATTGTAGAAACTCGATTTCAAAGTGGAGAAAATCAAATGTTACAAATTCTCAAAAGCTCATCATATCCCTCCAATCTCAGATAGATGAGGCAAATGAGAATGAAAACATTTCCCCCGAAGCCCTTCTGGCTCTGAAATGGAAACTTTGTGATGCGTACCGTGAGGAAGAATTATACTGGAAATTAAAAAGCAGAGAATCGTGGCTACAGGCTGGAGATAAGAATACTAAATTCTTTCATGCAATAACCAAACAACGACGAGCCAGGAATAGAATCACGGGCCTACTTAATAAGGATAATCAATGGATTGCCAAGGAAGAGGATATCGAAGAGGTAGCGGTGGAGTATTTCTCTGATCTTTTCTCGTCTTCCAACCCTCGCGATGTTCATGCCGCCGTCCAGGATGTACCTGTGAGTATTACCGATGATATGAAACGAAAGCTCCTGGAGACAATCTCTCCAGAGGAAATTAGGAAAGCTCTCTTTTCTCTTAACCCAGAAAAGACGCCTGGGCCCGACGGATTGATTGCGCTATTTTACCAAAAATTTTGGGACATTGTTGGTGGCGACCTGATAAAGTCATAAAACTTGTCCAAGATTTTTTCTCCTCGAAATCCTTTGACAAGTCCTTGAATGCGACAAACAGTTGTCTCATCCCCAAGACGGAGCGCCCACGTTCGATGACTGAATTTCGCCCAATTAGCTTATGTAATGTAAGTTACAAAGTCATTTCCAAGGTTCTTAGCATGCGGCTTAAGAAACTACTTCCGGATCTTATATCCGAGACTCAATCGGCCTTTGTGTCAGGACGAATTATCACTGCTAATATTCTGATTGCTCAGGAAAATTTCCATGCATTACGTACAAATTCGTCCTGTCGGAAGCATTTTATGGCTATTAAGACAGACATGAGTAAGGCGTATGACGGGTGGAATGGTCCTTCCTTGAGGCCTTGATGGCCAAAATGGGGTTTACTCCTAAATGGATTAACCTGATTATCTTCTGTATAAAATCCGTTTCGTACAAATCTCATTAATGGTTCGCCAAGAGGCCACATTCAACCTTCTAGAGGCATTCGACAAGGCGACCCGATTTTGCCCTTTCTATTCATTCTATGCACGGAAGCTTTAGTTGCTCAACTAACTGAAGCGGAATGGACTGGACGAATTCAAGGGCTACAAGTAGCGCGGGCAAGTCCGTCAACTTCCCATCTCCTTTTTGCGGATGATAGCTTGTTCTTCTGCCGGGCAACTCCAGATCAAGGCCAAGCAATTTTGGAGATTATCCGCTGTTATGGCGAGGCCTCTGGGCAAAAACTAAATGAGGCAAAATCTTCAATTATGTTCGGACATGAAATTGACTCTCTTACTCGAAATACTATCAAGAAGACTCTTAATATTCAACTGGAGGGTGGGATGGGTACCTATCTTGGGTTACCGGAGAAGATACATGGCTCAAAGACCCAAGTCTTTTCCTTTGTTCAAGATCGCCTCCAGAGCCGTATCAATACTTGGTCGATAAAGTTCTTGTCCAAAGGGGGCAAAGAGGTATTAATCAAATCAGTTGCTCAAGCCCTTCCGACATATGTAATGTCGTGCTTCCTACTGCCCAAGGCTATTCAAACAAAGCTCAGTAGTGCCATCTCCAATTTTTGGTGGAGAACCAAAGAGGATAGTAAAGGCCTCCACTGGTTAGCTTGGGAGAAACTTTGTACCCAATTTTCAGAAGGTGGTCTAGGATTTCGAACCCTGGAGGAATTTAATCTAGCTCTACTAGCTAAGAAAATGTGGAGACTCTTAAGGTTTCCAAACTCCCTATTAAGTAGAGTAATGCGGGGCCGATATTACCGTTTCAGTGATCCCCTCGAAATTGTGAAGGTTAATCGTCCCTCCTATGGTTGGAGAAGCCTTTTTGCTGCCAAACCACTTCTAGTCTCTGGTCTGAGGAAAACTATTGGGTCCGGGATGATTACCCGGGTCTGGAAGGACCCCTGGATTCCAATAATCCCTCCTCGACCGGCTAAGAGTACTCTTGACACTCGAGACCCGCATCTCTATGTCAACGATCTACTGATACGAGATACACAAAACTGGAATTTACCCCGCCTGCGGGAATTGGTGGCTCCGGAGGATATTCCGCTTATTTTGGGAATTAGGCCTAGCCGAACCTACCTGAGTGATAACTATAGTTGGGTTCATACCAAGTCAGGGAACTATACTGTCAAATCAGGATATTGGGCTGCTAAAGCCCTAAGTCAACCATCTTGTGACCTCCCTTCTCAGGGACCAAGTGTTACGGCATTTCAGGCACAAGTTTGGAAAATCAAAACCACACGGAAGATTAAACACTTCCTTTGGCAATGTTTATCAGGTTGTTTGGCCACTTGCCAACGCCTGCACTACCGTCATATTGGAAGGGACAAAGGCTGCCCCCAATGTGGCGTTGAAGAAGAAACGAGTAACCATTTTCTTTTTGAATGCCCCCCGGCTCGTCAGGCTTGGGCCCTCTCTCCCATCCCGACCTCTGGGAATCACTTCCCAAATTCTTCTCTATTCTCTAATTTTGACTTCCTTTTCTGGAGAGGTCAAGAGAAGGGTATAGATGTCACAACATTACAAGCCTTCCCATGGATCCTATGGTTCATTTGGAAGGCCCGTAATCGTTTTGTTTTTGAGAATCTCCGGGTTCCACCGGATGAAACTATTTGCCTCGCCTTGCAAGAGGAGGATGTCTGGCGAAAGGCTACTGCAAAAGTCTTGGATCCAGACTCGTCCCTAGTTGGCCACGCTAACCCTCCAATGATCATTCCTGCTGAATTGGAATGTCATTGTGATGCCTCCTGGACCCCTTCTGATCCTCTGAGTGGAATGGGGAGGGTGCTGACTGATGCTCTCTCCGTCAAGCATTTAGGCCTAAGAAGTATTCGACGGAGATTATCCCCCCTCCACGCCGAGTTTGACGCCCTTCTCTGGGCTATGGATTGTATGATTAAAATAGACCAAACTTCTGTAAGCTTCGCCTCAGATTGCTCTGACCTTATTGCTTTAGTAGAAAACCCCAAGGATTGGCCAACTTTTGCTGCAGAAGTCGCCTCTTTCAAGTCTCTTCAAGTTAGTTTTCCGACTTTCCGCCTTCGTTTTCTCCCTCGTCTTTCCAACCTCCGGGCTGACCTCCTCGCTAAGAAAGCTCGTGCCCGAAACTGCATCTTCTCCCATATGAGCACTTCGACCCCCAGTTGGCTCTCCCTAGCGGAGAATATCTTCCCGATAGTGTCATAGATCTTTTGTTTATTTTGTCGAAAAAAAAAAAAAAAAAAAGAAGGGACCAAAAAATAAGAATTAAAATATAATGGGGAGAGATATGTAAATTAATAAGAATTAATCTCATTTCTCGCCGCTGTGTTCAAGCTTTCTTCTTCTTCTTCTTCCCAGCTTCCGATCAAAATTTTCCGGTGTTTACTTTGTCGCAATCTACGTCGACCAACGGTGGATTGATCAATATAGAGTGGTACAAGGAAAAGGCCTTTTTGAATTTCTCAATTTCTTCTAGATGCGTATCTATCTGTGAATGTTAAAGAAGGTCAACCCTAAAATACTGGGGAAGAATATATCGGATGCCTTGATTCGTGGTCAAGCAATTGAGGATTAGTCAGATCTTTGTGAAAAGGCTGTAGCTTTGAGGGAGCTGATAGTTCTGGTCGTCGCCCAAGATTAGAGGTTTCGAATATTCTGACGGATGATTCAGCTAAACTTGCTTCATCGATTAGCTCTATTAATTGCAACTTTTCTGATTAGCAGATGATTGATTGGGTGTCTTCTGCCATTGAAATTGATACGCATTTTGGTTTAGGATATGTTGCTTATTCAAAGCTAGAGCGAAACTTGTTTTGGGTTGATTATTTTGATATTAATCAAGAAGAGCTTTTTGGGTTTTTTTTGACTTCGTGATTGTTGAACTCTCATCAATCATCTGTCTGAAGAAACCTTGTTTTCTTGTATCCCGGATATGGAAGAGTCTTCCCAGGTTAGTGGATCCTTGTCTCTTTAACTTATCTTCAATCGCATAGGCTTTAAAGATTTCATTTTATGATGCCTGAGTATAATCTTTGAATTTTGGCAAGTTTCCACATATGGTCCATGCTTTTTAGCTGGTATGCTTACAGTGTGGGTTTTGGAAAAGCTTACGAATGTCAAAATAGGGACTTGTCAACTAGTTTGCAGATTATGTGGTTGAAAAAAGAATGAATGTTTTTTTATCAAATATGTTATGCAATTCCTTTTTTACTGGATCTTTCTCTTTTCATAATACTTTCTTAATGATTGGGAAAGAAAGGGAATGTGCTAACTTCTCAATCATCGGTATCTGATATAGAAATGTTTAGATGGCATAATACTGTCTAAGAAATCATGAAGCTGGATTGTGTAAGTGTTAGTATCAGTGCTTATGCATTGAGGCCATCCGGTAGTAGAGTGACCCTTGCATAGTGAGACTGTTCTCTTGCAGCATAGGTTTGAAAGAGAGAACTGTGAATATCCGTAGGCTTTAACAAATATTACTGTTTGCTTCTTTCTCTAGGGGAGTTTTGTTACAACCATAAATGAGGATTTTGAAGCAGTTTGTTGGGGATGTGGGCTAAACCTTGTTCTTCCATCATATGCACCTATTTTCAAGTGTGGATGGTGTGGTGCAATCACGAATCAGAATCCAGTTAGACCTGAAACCAAAAGCTTTGGGTTGAGACGTTTCCGTGACCGGTGTTTTGTTGTTATTCTGGCAGTTTTTATGCTCTTTGTGATATGTAAGTCTCTCTAAATACGAATTAACATTATTTAAAAAAATTATACTTTCCCGTTTCTGTGTTAAATACTCTTTTAGAAAAATACTTCAGGTGGTGGGATTTGGGCTGCGTATCCTGTCTTGTTTTCGATCAGCTTGGCTTGCGGAATTTTCCATTCTGTTACAACAGCGTCTCTGGCGATATCAACGCTCTCAACATTTATTCTTGTTGCTTTTAAATGCGCCGGGAAACCACCAAATATTCTTTATGGAACCCACCCTGGAGTGGGGAATGGCGCACTTAACAACTATACCTTTTGTAACCACTGCTCCAAACCCAAGTCACCTAGAACCCATCACTGCCGCACGTGTGGCATGTGTGTCTTGGACATGGATCACCACTGCCCTTTTGTAAGTCTCATGGCTTATTCATGTTTCTCTTTAGTTATTACATATATTATTTTCTCATAAAGGGCTGAATAAAGAGTGGGTTTTTGAGTGTACGTTGTGTGGTGATGCACTAAGGATGATTACTTTTCATATTAAGCGTTTTCATAAACCGCATAGACTTGTACCAAATTTATAATTCCATTTCATACGACCTTCTAAGCTTACCCAGTCATGTAGACTTATTTTCAATACCTTAAAGCTCATTGTTCTTATTTACTGGTTAAGGACTCTCCTTGTGTTGTATTTGCAGATTGGGAACTGTGTTGGTGCCGGGAATCACAAACAATTCATAGCATTTCTTATCTCAGCCGTCATTAGCACAATCTATGCTGCTGTTATGTGTGTGTATTCCGTGATTCATATCTTGCCACCTATGGAAAATGGAGCTGCCTATGCATCTGATATGGCCCATGTGGCTCATGGTAATAGTTTATCGATTCTGAGAGCAGTGAAGAATATATCTCTTGCTTACATAGCCAACGCTGTCTTCATCTCTGCCCGGGGCCTTGTTCTAGTATATCTCTTTGTGGCAAGTGTTTCTGTGGCGATTGGGCTAAGTGTTTTGTTGTGGCAACAGCTTAGCTATATCTATGAAGGCAAGACTTACTTAAGCCATTTAAGTTCTCAAGGAACAGAAGAAGATGGTGAAAAGAGCTGCCGGAATCTTTTGTCATTTTTTGGGTGTCCACATTCAATTGATTGGCACTTGCCAACCATAAGGAACTTGAGGAAGAGACATAAGACATAAAAGAAGAAGAAGAAGAAGAAGGGAATGTGAGCCGAATATGTTCTTTATGTTTCCTCCCTATGTTTGGAGCTTGTTTTGGTCAATTCAGAAGCATTCATCATACTTGGAGCTAACAGGTAATGCAGATTAGCAAAGTGTGTACCTCATTTGTGAAATTCATGATCATAGAGTCTAGGAGCAGTTGCTTCTGTAAATTTTGTTCCAAGATTGTAAATTTGTTGTTTCCCAGGCATGCCTTTGAACTTGAGAATAACATTATCAATTCAAAGGGGTTACATAGAAATATCCTTGTAGCACTCACCAATGACTTACATCGTCGATAATAGAAGTTACAACTTCTTGCGTTCCATAGATAACATAAATCCTTCTTTAAAACTACATAATGAAGACACGATTTGCTACTACTGAGCCATACTAAGATACAGTTACTTCAACAGCCTATGATAGGGTTCTGTGATAACATAATTCACAAAGAAAAGGAATTAGAACTGTTCAGAACTTGAACCTTTCTTCACCAAAAAGTACTGCAAAAAAATGCTAGGCTTCCCGAGAAAGTTACACCACTTCTTGGCTTTAAGACTACGTTAAGTTAAAGTTGCCACTCAATGGGAGGAATCTCCATTTGCTCGAATAGCTGGTTTGCGCGAGAGAAATGCCTGTCCAAGAGGTATAACATTAATGTTAAATTCAGCAGTTGGGACAACATAAGTACGACATGCAGATAATTGCAGGTCATGTCATATCTTGCAGACTCACGGAAACAGTGGTTGACATTATGCAAATGCATAGGCAGGTCAGAAAAAAAAGTGTACTGGACTTGAGCTAACCTGCAGTTGAAGAAGCCTCTATTCGCCGACAAACCAGATGGATGAGCTGCTGTGAGTATATGATGTTTAGTCGCATCTATCAACCTGTATTCATACAAGTTAAAAACAATGAAGATGCATAGGCTGCAATATCTACAAGTCTAACCGTTTCTACTGTGTTAGAAGTCAAAATGAGATCAGATAATAATCTCCATCAGCTGTATAACATTCATAAAACCAAACCTACTTGGATTTCTCTTGAGCGTATCTTCCCCAGAGAAGAAAAACAACACCTTCCTTCTGCTGTGAGATGCTTTGAATAACAGCATCAGTGAATTGTTCCCATCCTTTCTTTGCATGTGAATTAGGCTGTTTACTCCTTACTGAATTAGAAGCCAAGGTAACCGACATATTTTTGGGAGAAGAATTACAGGATTTGAACAGTTTTAAACTCATAAGATTGTCAAGCCATAGGAGATATACCTGTAAGAACAGCATTCAGCAGCAACACACCCTAAAAAGAAATTAAAAAGTGAATTGTTTAATCTTCTCAAAGTAAACTGAGAATCATGGCACAACTAAGTAGAGAGAGATCATAAAGCAACTCAATTTTACCTGCACAGCCCATTTCTGTAGATTGCCATGACGTGGGATGGAACAGCCAACATCTTTCTGAAGCTCCTTGAATATGTTCAACAGACTAGAAGGAAGCTTTTCTCCTTCAGGCACAGAGAAGGACAAACCCATAGCTTGACCTGGTCCGTGGTAAGGATCCTAATCAAACAGAGTAAAAAACTTGTTAAATCATAAACAGAATACTCGAACCAATCAATGCTCATTTCAAATACTGTACCTGTCCAATAATAACAGCCTTGACTCGATCAAAGGGAGTTGTATTAAGGGCATTGAAAATCAAATGCTGCGGTGGATAAATCGGAGGGCTTTTACCGTCGGTGGTGGTCTCACGTTCAAGGAAATCAGAAAGGGTTTTGGCGTAGGGTTTATGCAATTCTCCAGGAAGAGCTTTAAGCCATGATTCTTCCACTAAAAGCTCACTCAACGGCACATAGCATCTTCCTTCAGCTGCGATTGCCATCCCAAAATCAATTCAGATTCGTATAACCTTAAAGGGGACTGTAATGTTCAACAAATTTAAAGAAGATAGAAAACAAATAAACAAAAAAACAACCTTTCGCTTTAGTGACCTTCTCGGAGCAGACGGCGAGGTTACGCTTGGACTTGGCCACGAACTTGTTGAACTCGGCGCGAGCGACCTGTTCAGGTGTAAGGCCAGATGCGTCATCGGCGGAACTGGCAACGGTTAAGCGAGGCGGCGAGCTTGCTTCAGAACCCAAATCGCGGGATCCTCCGGCGACAGAGACGGTGGAGAAAGAAGAAGAAGAAGAAGAAGGGGAAGCTTTGAGGCGTTTGCTGGCAGGTTGAAAAAAGTCCATTAGGGTTTTAGGTGCGGACGAAGCCATCTCCGTTTCAGAAGTGTTTTTATGTCACTATCACTATGGAGAAGAAGAGATCCCAATATTTTATTCTTTCACCAAATTCCCCATTTTGTTTTAATTATTTCCCAGAAAATTTTACAGGGAAGAGAGGAGAAGAGTTTAATGGCGGGAAAAACGGTGGTACAGGCCGGTTAAGGCAACTCTTCAAGCCGGTTTGAACCGGTTATAACACCAAGCGCACATCAGTGGTGTACTCCAGTCTAGTTTCTACAGTATTCCCTTTTAAAAACAACTCCAATTTTAATTTGATAAGTTATATTCCAGGAACGAGTTTAGTAGCTCTGTAACTTCTGTTGAGAAGAACACAAACAAAAGGGTTCAAAGAAAAATTCAAAGAGATGAAGGTTCTAAAATTGGTCTATCAGGCTGTAGTAAAAAAATGAAAAATTTGGGACAAAATCTCTAGGTATGTACACCACTGACATTAATGGGGACAACAAAGCCTCACCAGATCTTTTCATCTTCCTCTAAAGATTAAGCAGGTAAGAATAAAGTTGACAACATTATCCAATGGTGGAAAGAATGGAACTGTATTAAGATAATATGGGAATCCTATTCAGTTTTTAGGTCTTCTTGATTTTGCTGATATATGCCTGTAGTTGAAAACAAACACACAAAACAATGGTTAACAACATTATGTTGCAGCTGATTAAGTTTTAGAAAGCATAAGGTAAGGGTTATATATGAAGGAACCTGCACGAGCTTGGTAAGTTTTGGTTTTGAAGCAGATAGATAATGGTCAATATTTTCCTGTGTTTGAGGAACGCTTCCACTTTGCATTGTAACAGTCACTTTCTCAACTACCTTCTTCACTATGTTTTTGTAACCATCTTTGTCCATCTTACCTTCTTTCCAGGTTGGATTTAGAAGCTCCTTTACAACCTCAACAAGCGCAAACTTAAACGCTCGCATTTCTTTCGGATCTATCCCTTTCTTGTTTTCTTTGTCACTTCCTACATCATCTTCATCTTCATCTACAATATTCTCAGCATCATTGGTGTCTTCTCCAGTTTTCTTACCCTCTTCTTCTTTGCTAGATTCATGAGTCTTTTTGTTTCGGTTTTCCTCACAACCCTTGGGATTTAGCGTAAGATCCTGAATCCCACTGACATTGTTTACCTGCGATGCAGTAACCACTGGGACTCCTCCAGCGCCAATGTTCATCCCTAGTCCACATAGCTGATTCGGATTACTACTCATTACATTACTTTGACTATGCACCGTAGTAGTAGCCTGATTTGGTTGAATATCCATGGAAGATTCTGAATGCAGAGGCATCTGCAATGCCTTCACAAGCTCTGGAATGGGCTCCCCATTTGCAAGAAACTGCGCTATAGTTGCTGAAATGCTGGTGATCTTATCAAGTTGTTCCTTACTCACGGTATTTTGGACCAAAACAGGTCTCTCCACCGTTGATTGATGATTGTTTTGATATACTTTTCCACTCTCAACATTGCTCAAGTTCGAGCCTACTGAGAGATCTGCAGCAGCAGTAGCTAGCACTTGTTGACTCCCTCCAGCAGTTAGTGAGCTTTGGTACGGCAATACATTATGGTTCTGACTGAAAGCTTGAACTGGAGTGACGTTCACTGGGTGACTATAACTCTGATGTGAAGCAGCTATAGGTTTCTCAACCATAGTTTTGCCACCATGTGAAAACATACCACTACTCTGCTCATTATGACTCACCAAACCACCTTTAAGAACTTGAGACTGTGAACTCTGACCAATAATGCCAACACTATGCTCTTCCTTCACAGGGTTCTTTAAAGATTGAACTCCATAATTCCAATCAGGAGACATCTCCATGTCATCAATCCAGCTACTACTGTTCCTGTTAGGTTCAGAAACTCCCTTACTGGCACGAGATACTTCTATCCCACCTAATCTTCCATTATCCAATCTTTCAACATCATTCCATTTATTATGATTGTTACTGTCCTGTCTATAGAAATGTTTATCTTGAGGCTGCTTTCTACCAGCACCATGATGAGAAAACCTGCAATAGTTTCCATTACGACAGAATCCTGCAGCCAAAAACTTGCACGGGATATTGGAAGTCCTGTGGAATTGTCCTTCACCATCACCATTCCTCCTTTGAGTGTCTTTCACTCCGGTAAATTCGCTTCTGTGCCTTCTCAATCTTGGGTCTGAGAACCCATTATCATGTAGATGCTCCCTTCTCGAATTATCCTCGGGAAACTTGGTATTATAGACAGAAAACCTCGCACCTGTCATCATCGCCTCTCCTCTGAAATCATCGGTGTGATATTTCGTCTTTCTTGGCTTTCTAGTATCATCCTCCAAACCATGATCGTTGCTTTGATCAAAGTGATGACCACTGCCCCTCTTATTGAATTCCCTTATTGGTGTAGGAGAAACTAGAGTTCTGGTCTTGTGTTTACCTCTGTAGACTGGGCTTCTGCTACGGCTTCTACTCATGCTATTACTTCTACTTCCATTCCTAGAAAGAAAGAAAAAGGAAAAAGAAGTAAGAACCGAAGAAAATATAAATAAGAATCTCTTACCTTTTCACATAATTTATTACAACTCAAAACACTAACCTAGGGAAAATTTGTTGCCTAGTATCATCTCGTTCAGAATCATAGCTATTATCATTGCTCTGTGAAACTATGCTTCTACTCCTAGCTTCGCCCGGATGCTGGTTGGTCTCAGCACCAGACCTCCTAGAACCATTACTCTCTGAATTGAAGCGGACAGGCTCAGACTCTTTGTCGCGGTAATAAGCACCTGAGCTTGCAGTTAAGCTAGAATGATGATGGTGTGAGTCTTCCTTAGAGTCCCAATTTGAAACATGTGTTCTTCCCAAACCACTCATCTTCCAACCCCTAAGGCTTTCAGCCTTTCACAAACTAGTAAGCACCAAACATCAAAATGAGAATCTGCAGAGAAGAAGAAGTTTAAAGAGTAAAGATTAGCAAAGAAGACAAGAAAAACTGTAATAGCTTAGATTTAAACCTTTTTTGAAGTATAAACATTTGCATAATTTTAATGTTAAATCAATCAAGCTGCTTGAAAGCACCATCCAATTTCTTTGTCACATTACATAATCCACAAAATTTGAATATGGTACCTTTACTCGTAAATTCTCACAGAACCTAAATTGAGCAAAAAAAAAAATAATAGACCAGACAAAATTGAACCTATAATTGGAGCTTTAATAGACAAAATCTATTCGAGGAATAACCCTAAAATCAAAATCAGACAAGACAAGAAACAGTACTCACTTGGATTCGAAAAAGGCTCTTTTATCACCAACAAAAAGAGAGTCAAACAAATCCTAACACCAAGCTTCTTCTTCTCCCGTTGAAAAAATCGTCTAGTAAGAAGTAAGTGAAGCTTCTTCTTTGCACCTGGGATTCTCCGGAGAAAGTTATAAAAGACTTGCTACCCTCGAACGTAGAAGAAGAACGACAACGAGTTCTTTTTGACTCTGGTTCTTCGAATTGACCAAACTCTCTCTGTGTTCTATGTTTTTTTATTTTTCTTCTTTTGGTAAAAAATCTACAAATTCTTTTTTAGAGTAATCTTGAGTTCTAATCCCACCGTTGATTTGTATCCCCTTAATCGCACCCGTTGATTATTTACCCAGTCATCTCTTTTCTATTTTTTCCATTTTTCACCTCATTTATATATTTCTTTCCTTTTTTTTGAACGCAATAGAGTAATTTCTTAATTGTCTTTTTGACCCTTATTAAACACACAAAAGCTTGCCCTTATTAAGGTATTTTAACAAACAAAATTCTCAGACATAAATCTCAGAATAGCTGAAAAAAGAGTTAGTATAGGATCATTCTCATGGAGACATTAATAAGTCACTAATGACATCTTCTTCAGTCATATTACACTTAGCTTTAAAAACCAGACATAATCCAAAAGACAGAGATTAATAATGTCTCAAACTGATAACTGCACTAACCAAAATATATATATGCTTCTTAGTTATATAAAAGATATTAACCCCCAAAAAAAACGAATATGAAGTTATAGGAGAGGTTGTGGGAGATCATAGAGAGGCCTAAAATTGTTTCCAGGTTGATCCCAATTGAATGCCCCTTGCTGCTGTTGTGTTTGAAACTGACCAAACTGATGCGAAAGGCCATTAGCGTTAACGCTGTTGTTGTTGTTGTAGTCGTGCATGCTCATGTTCAGCTCGTTAGTCACGATTCCTTGCGTCCCAAGTAGGCCTGAATAGTCTCCTGTATTGACGTTGTTGTGGTTGTACATGTTAGTGTCCTCTAACTCATCGATTCCAGCCCCAAGTAAGCTCGAGTAGCTTTCCACTTTGGAATTCTGGTCAATCTGTTTTGAGAAACCATCGAAGCTGTTGATGTTGTTGTATGCTAACATGTTCATGTTCATGTTCTGAAACCCGCTGATCCCAGTTCCTTGTACCCCAAGTGACCCCGAGTAATTTCCCACATCCAAATTCGGGTAAATCATCAGTTCAGGTGGAACCGGAGCCAGAGATTGCCCTTGGTTCAAAGCTGATGCAGAGACTGGGATTTGCGAGATATTACCGTTCCCATGGTTAAACAGAAACATGGAAACTTGGTTTGGTTGTTGTTGAAGATATTGATTCATCGTACTAGGCAGCATCGGTCCTTGATTAGCCATGCTCAAGTACTGGATCTTCCTTTGTCCCTGACCTTCAACAACAGCGCGAACCCTATGTTGGATCCTGGTTAGGTTACGTTCCAAGGACTGAATCAGCCCCGTGAGTTGCTCCACGGAGTAGTTATCAAACCTAGGGTCCCAAACCGGATACTTGACTTTGGGAACACGTCTCACTTTCTTCTTCTTCGTCTTCTTCTTTGAATCATCGTTATTGATCTTCTCGAGAAACTCGTGAAGATCAACGCTTCCTTTGCGTCGTTTCGTCTCGCTTAATGCAGCGTACCTTTGAGCGATGGCTTTGACCTTCTCCCTCTCTTTTGGCCATGTCTTAAGCTCTCCGTCCGCTCCGTAACAGATGACGCAAACTTCGATTCCACAGAGAACAGAAAGCTCGCCAGCTTTCTTAAAGACGGTCTCTTGTCTTTTCTTTAAGCTTGTAGCTTTCGAAGAAGAAGAAGAAGAAGAAGCATAGCTAGGTTTTTTGAAAAGGGTTTGTTGAATTTGGGGAATGCTCATCGTTGTTTTCTTCTTCGCCGATGAAGAATACGAAGGGGAACAGGATGAAAAAGAAACCATGGTTTTGTTATCTCTGTGTACTCTTTGTGAATTCAATGAAGAGGTTTTGAGGTGTTGAACCAATGTTTGCGGATATATAAAACTCTCTTAGTTCAAGAATTTCTATTTTTGGTGCTCTCTCTTGCGCTATCGGTAATTAATGACGAATCAACAATGATAGCTATAAAGATTTCATTTCCTTTTTTCGATATCCTTTTTTCACATTGAATCAAGTTTTATGGTAAACAATGGTGTAACTTTACTTATTACGAAAATTTTGTTTTCTGGTTAAATATTAAGGATATCACTAGTAAAGATTCTTTTTCAAATACGTATGTATATACGTAGACACACGCACATAATTTGTTTACACATATGTAAGCATGCGACACAATGATCCGACAGACTTTGGAATTTTAGAAAGTAGATGTTGCACTTATAATTAAGTACTTACAACGATTAATTTGTGTTATTCAGCTAATAAGTCTATAATCTAACATTTTTTTGTAAAAATCATTTGAATTTAAGTATCACATAACATTTTTGACCAAAGAAAACAGTATTTCCTAACATTATTGAATCTATGTATGTATTTAAAAACGGCATGTAAATAGACATATAAATAGACGACTTGTGTTCCATTTTAAGCTAAACTTCAAATTAAAAAAATATTTTATTCCAATTGAACAAACTATATATATAGGGAAAAAAATAGTTACACAATTGATATTTACCTAATCTCGCAGCAACATTTAAAACAAAAATAAAAATTCATGAAACCCATCAATATGTGTGTGTATAATAATTGCGTCACAAGTTATGGCCGGGAAGGGAGGACGATCTCCGGACGGCGGTAATGGCCGGAGGGGTGGGAACAAAGGACTCGTAGTCAGTCCAATTTGATTCACCCCAATGCCGCAACATACTTTTCCAATTACACAATTTATCGATGCAAATCTTGAATCTTGGATCTTTTACTCTTAGCTTCCAGTGACCGTCAACATACTTGGCAGCCTCGGCTTGTCTACGATCATATTCCAACTGTGCCTTTTGCTTGGATCTCAAATAACAGAATTGGTGAAGTTCCTACAAAATATCATTTTTAAAAAAAAATTACCAAAACCATCACAATTTTAGTATCAACTAAATCGTCTGTTCTTTTCAATATTGTGCCGACTATTTTTATTTATTTTTTTAAAAAGAAATCAACCTTAAAATGTTTTTCTTTTAGAATAATATAAAAAGAAAATAAAGATTAGGGCTTTAGGCTGAAAAACAAGCAAAGTGTGCAAACCATAGCTTGGTGCCTACGTACCTAACTTCCCAAATTTTAAGTTCGTCAAAATTTTCGTATATTTGGTGATAAATGGTTAATCTAAACTTGGACAGTAAGTTCTTTTAAATTTATTTATCTAGTTAACATGTTTTGGTTATGACTAACGCATAATAATATATTGATCATAGTTAATAACATTAGAGAAGTATGTGATTTTGAGTTCAATGAGGGGTTTAGGAGAAAGTGTAATACCTGTGGCATGGCGTCGTGGACCATCCACCATTTCCGGTGAGCGATATCAGTAGCAAACTCGACAAATATGTCGGAATTGAAGTTACAGTCGTAATCACGGTAACATAACCACGGCTTCATTCCAAGGTAATGAAGAACATAAAGAATAGGAGGCTCTGCTCCAAAAAGCTCTGTTTTCTTACGCTTCACATCATCTTCATCACCAACCCAAAAATGCTTCAAGAAATTCATATGTTTCGGAATCCGATGCCACCATGTGAATACCTCGTTTAAGTAACCTTGGTCTCCACCGTTGTAAGACTCTATCTCGTTTATATGCTCCATAAGAAGCTGAAACGTACAGTTGCATGGCTCGATCACCATAACTCCTGAATTAAACAGGGTTCCATTGTTGCCTGTAGCTGAGATCTCAGGCATCGAGAACAAGAAATCGATGTTTCTCAAGATTAATAGATCCGCGTCGATAAAGATGATTTTGTCGTAATCAGTCAGCTGCCATAGCCGGAACTTGCTGTAGTTCCACTCGTTGTAAGCATCTTTCTCTGCTTTAGGGTTTCTAATCCTCTGTATTGTCCGGATTTGCCATCCCGCGGCTTCTAATCCACTGCGGTGATAACCGCTGATGTTGTCATCGACGAGGATAACAAGGTCTCTCGTCGAGCCAGACTGCCTTATGCTCTGAGCTGCCGCGATAGCACCACAGACGTAAACGTGAGCAGAGTGAAGAATTGTCGCGTAAGCTTCTCTTTTAGGGTTTCCTAAGCTTGGTCTCTCTGTAAAAATCATTAACGTAAACAAAATTCTTGTTAACTTAGTGTTGATTTTCAAATCTAAACTAGTAATTTCGGGATTCATTTTTTTACCTTTGATGCCGAGAGGAAGAGAGAGCTCACAAGAACCAATAGGAAGCTGAAGCTTGTCTCTCAAGATATCAAGGTTAGGTTTATACAACCAAACATCTCCTCTCCGAGAAACGAGATCCTTACACCGAAAAAGATTTGGAATCGGGAAGCATCTAGAGACAAACAACACGTGTCCCCTGAAAAACCCTTTCGCCGAAGCTGCCACTGTTGCAGCCGCGAGCTGGAGATGTAATCTCCCGACGTCTCTCGACCAATTCCCTTCCTTTCGACAAGGAAGCTTCACGACGATCAGATCGAGTCTTCTTGTAGGCACTTTGATATTCGGGAGATTAGGACAAACAGGCACCTCTGTTTCTTGCTCCTCATCGATCCACTCTGGATAGAGTGCGTCCCAAGTCACGTTCTTTTCTGCATAGTCTAGATTCAATAAGACAAGGTTTTCTTCATCCTCATTTTTCTTTCTCTTGGATACTTCTCTCCATCTTTGGATCTCGTTCGAATCAAAATTCAAGACACCGATGGTACGGCCTTCTTGGACGCTCTCAAGGGTTTTGGTCACATCGTCCCAGTTTATGTCCAGATCCGAGACGTAACGTGGATCTTGTATTCTCCATATCCATCTAATTTCAAAATGTTAACATAAATATTGTAAGAATGTAAATGTTGGCGACGGAAAAAAAAAAGAACGAAAAAGATTTACCGAGAAGAAGAATGTGAAAGAGAATGATGATAAGCTTCAGGAGAATAGATGATGGTGAAGAGCGTAGCAGAGAGAAGTATAAACAAGAGAATCTTCACGATCTGAAACTTGCTGCAACAACAACAACTAGTGTTTTTGTCTTGTGCCGGGAAACTTATGATACTAAAAGGTTTCACCATATCAGATCTACCACCGCCTTTGCTATTTCTCCGGAATCTCCTCTTGCATATTGCTTCTCTGCTCGAAACACACACCAAATTAGACAATCTTGTTCATAAGTTTTTGTTCAATCCTCATATGTTTTTGGCAAACTCGTAATCATTAAGAAGAGGGGATATGTTATGTAGGCTTACATGGAAGCGGATAGACGACGTCGGGAGTCACCGCCTGTAGCGGCTGCGGCTGTGGCTGCGGCTGCAGCAGCAGCGGGAGAGTTTGCCATATAAAACTGATGGATCGAGACAGTAGAATTGGACAAGGAAGAGGATGCAGCAAATATAGGTGAGACATAACGTCTCTTTTAATCTTCTTTTGTTTCTATTTTTGTTTTCGTAAGGAAATAAGAAAAAAACATGTATTTTGCACACCCACCTTTTTAATAATGTTTTTATTTTTTGTTTTTCACTTTCTAAGTTATCGTTATTTTTATTTAGTTTTTGTTTATCACATTGACATGATTTATTTTATTTATTGTGGATAATATTGAAGCACTTTAGTTTAAACTCCATCCTCAGTTTGTAACTTTCTTGTGATGGACATAAGTCCACCAAACTTTGATCATTTCTTTGTAAAGACAACCATAATTTATTTCAAATATGATAATTTTTATTTTAAAAATGAAGATATAATTTTCTAATCACTCACTTGATTAAAAACAGAATAAAATTCATGAAAGGTTTAGTCATTAGATTCATATATCATGTACAGCTGGAGATAAATAATGATGTACGCATGCATCAATGAATACCTATGATTAGTTAACAATTAAGCATATAATAATTAACTCAGTAGTATTGAAATCATTTTTCTTCTTGGTTGTTTTTTGGGTATTTTGGAACATAGCCAAACATGTTAACTATGACTTATTTTAATAACAAAGCAACCGTTACTATATAACAAATTGAAAATTGATAATACTAAATAACAAAGAAAAGGATATATAACGTGTAAAACCTTAGTGGCAAAGTAAGGTGGAAGATAAGGTAACATAACAAGACAGGTAAGCACAGTACGTACGTTGATTCAAACTTGGCTTGCAGCTTGCAAGGTTTAGGGTTCCTTTCAAGAACTGCTTCCACACCAAACGTTTCAGTGTTTTAAATTTGTACTTATTTATTGATTATTCTGAACACATTAGTCTTGATTTTGTGGTTTAACTAACTCAGATTAGTATAGAGATAACCACCGCTTAATTAATTAGTGTAAGCTCATATATAATTTATATACTGAATACTTTTCTACATTTATATATAATATATTTGGTTAATGAATATGTGTTTGATATCTTAGATGAAAAGGAGTATTCAATGTTTGTAAGGAAATTGCTCGTTTGACAAAAGAAAATATAACTAGAGAGGAGCTTTGTTCGGATTAATAGATTATTAGTATATATGATAATTTAGTATTTCTTTGCCGGTCACTTAATATAGATTAGTATGGTTTAGATGAAGGATAAATAAAGCAATTGATAAAATTCGGAAAAAAAAGGATATGAGATTAAAAGAATTAATTAACTTCTAAGCTTCATTAAGACTTGGAAAAACAAAGACAGGTAAGGACATGTGTCAATCAGAGGACTGAAGGAGTAGCTGAATTGCACATAGGAGAAGGTGGGGACTCGAATGATCAAATTTGCTTTTGATAAGAGCCTTGCACCCATCGCTACGTATGCTTCAAGATATATACTATTGAATTATACAATTATCTAAAGTCTAAACATAAAATCCTCGATATACTAAACAAAAGTACTTTCTTGATCTGTGTTCGGACGACAGGCTGTATTAATCTTCACGCACATACACATGTACGAACGTTCGAATTTTCGAATGAACATGTTGTTAACAAATGGCATTGTATTGGAACCAAAGCGAAGCAAAGGTATTTTCGTATCTTGTACATCTTTTCTTTCCAAGGACCAACACTTTCACCAAACACTCTTTTCTTGTTGACTATTGCGATACAGATGTTTGAAATGATACAACTAAAAAGTTAATAATATGATCATCATCATTACTATCTCGAGCAAAGTTTAAACATTCGCCGAAGACTGACGAGGTTTTTCGAAAACTTTAGGGAAATAAGTCGAGCAGAAGATCTCAAGTAACACCGGGAACTGAAGAACAACGAACATCCCCAGCGGAATCACTGCGAGCAACATAAACTGAGCCAAAACCCAAGAAATTTTATCTCCAACCAGAGTCATGAGCGTTACGACAAAAGTCACCATCATCGTCGCCATCGAGAGAAACAAAGACAAAAGACCCACGATCAGTTTCGTCGGAAGTGATCGAAGAAAGTCCTCTTCACGGTAACGAGACTTGAGAATGCCGAGGAACATGAGGAGAGACATGCACGAGGTAAATAGAGAGATAGCATCGGAGATGATGAAAATCTTGAAAATGTTCTGGTGCATGTAGAGTGGCAAGCCATTGTCCGAGCGGTAACCTCCAGGGACAGTAAACGCCGATGAAAACATCATTGTAGTAATTAGAGCTGCCACGACTGTGCAAGAAGCCGCTGTGTCTTTCATCCATTTCTCTCCTTGCTCCACGAGTTCCTTGTGTTGGTCTGTAAACAGAGCCTTTGGAGTTTTCTTCTGCTTCAAGTTAACCATCTTTCGATGCTTTGGTTGCACTAAGCTCTCCACTTCCTGGATCCAAGAAAGCAATTAAAAATCCCTATGATTATGGTTTGAGAAAAAATATTTATAGATGTTTGAAAACAGGGTTTTAATCCTAGGTTCCTGCCGCACATTTATATTTATGCCTAGTTTCTTGTGTAGCAAGTAGTTATATATAACTGTATCACCTTAAACCATTGTAGTTCCCTTTGCATCTGAAGAGCTGCACCGGGGATAAGGTTAAGTCGCGAAGCCGGGGCTCGATAAGCCGCATGATGAAGCATATTGTTATGGAGTTTGTCCCAAGCTGTAGCCAGGATGTTCTTCTTAGCACCCATATTGTATATGAGGCTAAAGATCTTCTCTTGTCGCTGGCTTACCGCGTAGAAGAAGAGGTTAAGACCATAATTATCTTTGAGCCATACGATATCAGGATAATGCCTCATTACTTCGTCGATATACTCTACAATACCATTCTCTACCGCCTTAAACAGAGCTTGGTGTAGACCCGTGTTCTTTTGTTGCGCCGCGTCAAAGTTTGGTATCTCTCCGCATATACAGTCTAGTATCTTTTTGGCTCGAGCATGTCCTAACTTCAGTTTGTATACACGTCTTATGCGTGGAACTGTCAATTAAAAATCATATAAAACTGACCAAAATCATGGACAGGGCTCACAATTTGAGATGGATACTTACAAAGAATTTTGAGGTGTTTCCACAACTTGTCTTGAATCCGACTATGATCTTCTGCTTTCTTGTATTGATGTTCATGATGATTCAGAACTTTGTGAGAGTTATTAACTTTCTCTATGTGAATACCTGCAAGAACAAAACCATCACTATTAATGATCTATAATGTGTATTCCCAACAAAAATTACAGCCTAGTAACACCGAACTTCCTTCTATTAATTTGAAAGTCTAATACTAATAGTATAAGCTAAGTGAACTCACAATGATATATCCACTGTTGCCAAAACGTAAGACGGGTACCGCTAGGAAACGCACAAGGCGTTTGAGCAAGCGCGATGATCGCTGTATCGTTGTCGCTGTCTCGTGTATAAGCCAGCTTAGGATACCTTTGAATCAAATCCAAAGCAATACCTTCATATATGCGCCACATTAGCCCTTTTATGAACATATGGTGAAGTGCATATTATAGTTGCCAAAAAAAAGTGAACATTAATTAGGTACTTACCATATAATCCATCGACAATACAATTAGTCACAAGCATCGCTCCGTTCTTGCCCTTGTGATCATCTGAACCATCAGGATCGAGATCACTGAGAGGTGTGTGATTGTAAAGATACCGAACAAGATGCTTGTGTCCGTACAAAGAAGCCACCACGATTGGTATATGCTCTTTCGAGTTCCGGACACTAACCAAACCGGGACATTTGTTCACCAAACACTCTGCTATTCTCACAGTTCCACCGGTCGCAGCATAAGTAAGCGCAGTGTAACCATTATCATTCTTGATCTTCAACACTTGCTCTGGATCATGAATTCGTCTTACGATCTCTTCCACGATGTTGATGTGACCCGACAAAACAGCTTTGTGGATTGGTGTGTCTCCGTTAGAGGTTAAGCTTGCGGTCAAAACCCCTGGGTTTCGGTCCAAGAACTCTTTCGTGGCTTCTAAGTTTCCACTGTCTATGTTCTTGAAGAGGACAAGATAGGTCGAGTTCTCTTGTCCTACCTGGCCTTGTGATAGCTCGGCTGCTGCTTCATCGGTCTGCATACTATCTGACCGAAAACTTATGCGACCTGTTTCTTGTCGTATACTGTCCGCTCTGAAACCTCTGGGATAACCTTTTTCGGTATCCATCTGTCGGTTACTTCCCGCAAGAAACGTGGTGGTCTGTTTTTGTTTAAGTGTAATATCTTTCCTTAATAATATCTCTGTTAGCCTGTATAAGCAAACATAAATACTTTCCGTTATTCGAACAGAGACATGACACATGAGTAAAGTGTTGGAAGAGTGGTGACTTCTCTTTGAAGGAAGGTTTTAAAGGACAGAAGGAAGAGAGAATGATTCAAGGAATTATCGTTACACTGTAATACGATTAATCCTTGGCCATTCGTACCAAGAACGATTTCAGGATTTAGTTTCATCTCTTTTTTTTTTCCTTTCTATCTTTGTGTTTGTTACTGTAACTTTTCCAGGGAATATAAAAAAGAGTGTGAAGCTTTAGACTTTAGTGTTACACAATTTTACGTCGTTGCAAAGCAAAGAATTCACTCTGTTAATTGTCAGTAAACTTTTTAAAATACTTGAACTTGGTAAGAAAACTCATATAATTTTACAAGTCACTGGAATGTAAATAGGAGTGCTTTGTGATTCTTCACTTCTGTTGTATGATGTAAAATGTAAAATGTATTAAATACTATATATTTGGAGCTATTTATTAAATGTAGTGCCCCAAAATTGGTTTTCAATATTTATTTTGATTTGATTAAATATTACATTTTTTATAAGTATATATTATCATATAATAAAATCTAGATCCAGAATTTAATAAAACTTGTGCTGATTTTGTTGTGATAAGATAACATTAAATATAGTGACTTATTTGGGGGATTTTTAAATATATGTGACTGTGTATATATAACGGCAAATATTAATTAGTAATTACAATTGAACCAGACCTTATCTTCGCAAAACTCAAACTCCTCTTTTGCCGGCGACGCTTCTCTTACTGAATATTTCAGTAAGATTTAGATCTCAATTCTTCTCTCCGGCAATGGCGATTCCGTTGCCTCTCACCTCTTACTCTCCAATCTCAGCTTCTTCGTCTACTTCTTCTCTTTCCCGAACCTCTTTCGTCCCTCTCACACCTCGCCATCGTAGTTTCTTCTCCGAACAGAATTGTAGTAGACGTGTACTTCTCAGCTGCTCTTCTTCTTTGTCCTCAGACAACGGTTCAGCTCCAGAGTCCATGAACGGGAACGGAAACGGGAACGGAAACGGGAACGGGAGGTATTAAAATCTTCAATTTGCAATTTTTAACGCCCATCAGATGTTTGTGAAAATTCGTCAATGAAGACACTTTTGGGTTTAGGGTTTAAGACTTTATTCAAAATATACTGTAAATCTGATACTTTGTTGTTGTTTTGGTTGAAGTAAATCTAAACCCTTTCATGAAGTTTGGAACTTTTGGCTGATTTTGTTAAAACTCTGTTGCCATCTTCTGTAATTTTTCAGTAGCTTAAACGGCCAGTCATCTTTTCCACGAATGCCTTCCTTCGATGGAACATCTAAGCCACCGCTTAAATGGAGAAGGGTTTTACTCAAAGTCAGTGGAGAAGCTCTTGCTGGAGACGAGGAGCAGAATATTGATCCAAAGGTTTTTGTGATGCGAAAATACCTTTTTTGTTTTTTGCGTTTCTTTGTTCTCTGTTTCCTACTACAGAAGTCTCACCCAGTTTCCCATTAACTAGGTTACTATGGCGATTGCAAGGGAAGTTGCAGCAGTAACTCGACTTGGCATTGAGGTTTTTCTTGAAACACTTTCGTTGAAACATTCTTGTCCTAGTTGTCATTGTGTTTACTATGGCCATGGATTCAACACTTCTTAATGGTTAGGTATTCAGCTATTACTTCTTTCCTAGTTGATTGACAGAGATAAATGCAACAGTTAAAATACTCCAATTATTTGATAATTGCTTGTGTAGAAGTAACAAAATATATGCTGAAAATCAATTAGCTCTAGAAACGGGAGCTTAAGTTAAGGGGTGGAGATTCATGGGACTACACAACCTAAAATTAGAATTGTATTATGGTTTAAACATGCTATGCGTGCAACAGATGATGGGTCTGGGTCATTGAGAATTCTCATTGCAATGTTGTGTGTGCTTTGTCTTGATCTTCGTACGCTTTTACAATAGGTTGCTATTGTTGTTGGGGGTGGAAATATCTTTCGTGGATCCACCTGGGCTGGGTGCAGTGGCCTTGATCGTTCTTCTGCTGATTATATCGGGTAATCATATCCCACTCTCGACTCTGGTGCCACTCAACTTTTTTTTTCTTAATTTTTACGCCTTTTTATGTCCAATGACTGTGCCTTCTTACTCGGAGAAGATCTAGAATTTCCCCCTATTGGAGGTTTTTGGTCTCATTGGTTTATCTGAAATTTGATAGGATGCTGGCAACTGTGATGAATGCAATATTTCTTCAGGCGACAATGGAGAGTATCGGCATCCCAACCCGGGTTCAAACTGCTTTCCGCATGTCAGAAGTCGCAGAGCCTTACATAAGAAGACGAGCAATCAGACATCTAGAAAAAGGCAGGGTTGTAATATTTGCAGCTGGAACAGGCAATCCGTTCTTCACCACCGATACTGCAGCAGCTCTTCGATGTGCTGAAAGTAAGTAAGAGGTGGTTTCCGTTTTAAAGCTTTCTTCAATGATTCATTTTATCATTTGCATCATTTTAAAAATCCCTTCTTGCATTGGACATAGTTAATGCAGAAGTAGTGCTGAAAGCGACAAATGTTGATGGAGTGTTTGACGATGATCCTAAACGCAACCCAAACGCTCGCCTTCTCGACTCATTGACTTACCAAGAAGTAACCTCAAAGGATCTCTCAGTGATGGATATGACTGCTATCACTTTGTGCCAAGAAAATAATATCCCAGGTCCGTATTCCAAAACACTCCCTGAAACCTTGAACCACGTACACGATTATCAACAAGAATGCGTACTTGATCTGTGTTGATTTTGCAGTTGTGGTATTCAATCTATCGGAACCTGGAAACATCGCCAAAGCAATCAAAGGAGAGAGAGTCGGTACATTGATAGGAGGAACTTGGAACTCTGTTGTTACAACTACTACATGAAGCCTCTTCCCAAAACACAAACTTAATACTAGACTATCTTAGGTCAGGAGAATCTTATAACTCCTGTATATATACTATAGTTTGCAGACAAAGGTTTAGGAATCTGTCTGAAATTTTTGAAAGTTAAGTTTAATTTCTTTTTTTTTACATGAAGCTCATTTTTAAACCCTTTGGGTTACAACATTGGGATATGTCAACATACAATACAAGAAAAAAAAATTACAGATCAAAACACAAAAATCAGAATATTATGGTTTCTAAAGATCCCAAAAATGACTACTAAAGACATCAGCAAATGTTGGAGAAGCAATATTATAACCAGGACTAAACAGAAACGGGCTCATAAATCCCGCCGGCGAGAATAAGCCCGGCGGTATAGCCGGCGAGAACATCCCACCTTGATGAATAATCGGAGAGAAAATCCCGGCAGAAGCTGTTGGCAGCATCGCCGGAGACGGGGAGAGTATCCCCGGAGCATAACCACCAAATTCAGCAGCTTCATCCATGGCCGTCGGGATTTCATCATCTCTCGCAACCACCGGGTCTTTACCTCCTCTCGGGCTAGCATTCTCCGTGGAAGCTAGCCTCGCCGCCGGAGAAACGTTTCCACCACCGCCGGATTCGAGGAAAACTTCAGAGGAGATCCCGGTGAGACGCTGGACGACGTTCATGAATTCCGACGCGGTGGCGTGTACGACTTTGGGGGAGACGGCGTAGATAACAACGGGCTCTCTAGGAACATAAGGAGGAGGGTGGTCACGGTTCTGCGGCGGCGCAGGGTGTTTAGGAGGTTTCTTGATGATTTTGCGAGAGTCTTTGTGGACGCTGAGAGGTGAAGGACGAGGACCACAGATCTGAAGCTGCCGTTTCTGGTTCTGTTGATCGCCGCCTAAATACTCCGACGGATCCATTAAAGATAAAAATTGGGAATTTTCTTCTTCTTCTTCCAAGGAAGAATTGATCTTTTTTTGTTTGTTTTGGTTTTGTTCTTCTCTGTTTGGTTTTGGGAATTGAATGTTTTTGTTTGGCGACTGATAGAGAGTAAATTGACCAAAACAACACAAAAATTGAAAGAACAAAAAAAGAGTTTCTCTCTCTCTCTCAGACTCAGAGAAGGATTAGTTTGACTTTCAAAAATGTTGACTTTCTGTGCGTCCAACCAAACCTTTACAGCACATGCTCGATGAGGAAACTCACCATTCTTGGAAAATTAGTAGGAAAGATCTTAGGAATCAACATTTTCAGCTCCTGCTGCTACACACACTACTATTATACTATTATTATGTACACTAATAATTTAAGTATAATCTTTTCAATCATTACCTCTCTCTCTCTCTCTCAGTCTCTGCCCATACAATTAACTTCTTTGAATGTTTCTAGAAGTTTACAAGATTTTTGGTAACAATCTATTTTTTAGTACCTAAGCTATTGTCATTACTCATTACTGCCATGCATGTTACAAGTAACAAACCTACTACGAGTTTAAGTAGAAGATAATTTCAAACCTAGTAATGTTATTTTAATTTTGGATAATAAACTTAAAACAAACCTAGTATACTCAAAATATGTCTAATCTTTTTAGAAAATGTAACACAAAATAATTTATATTTACACAAATCTATGGGATTTTTTTTCTTCTTTTTTTCTTTTTTTTTTTCTCAAACTTATTAGCTTGGGGTTTGGTTTTTTTTGGGATGTTTGATGTTAGATTGGTCTCTCTATAATTCTTACATTCATCTATGAAGCTTGGGATTATTGGTTTTAACATACTCATACTACCGTGATGATTCACTTTGGTATACAAATACGACATTCTGTTATGAATTAACATAATTAACTAAAGAGATTTAGGGTCATCTTGAATTTATCTGAACGAACGCGCTAAAGACTTTTTCGAAACATTTTAATACTGCTGTACGTTTAGAAAAATATTGTTACGGCTGAAATAGGAGGATTAATTGGTTAAAGAGTCCCGCCAAAAAGAAATAAACATGGGCTACGGCCCAATAGAATAGGTGGATATACAGACTATAAACTCAAAGCTAGGGCCCATATTACCAACATACAGTAATAGGTAGTTAAATTCGTTATAGGCTCAAAAAAAAAAAAAAATACAATTTCGTTATAGAAAACAGGTTAAAAAAACCTTATAAATGTTAATATCTTCTAACAAATACGATGATGCGATGTAAACAAGTGATAAAACACCTATGTTTTTTATTTGTCATTTGGTAGAAAATATAAACAAATAGAGCATTGATGCATACAACCTGAAAACTTACGTGTAAATAGATTCTTACTATTCAAAAGGATAAAAACTATGGTGCTCTTTTAACAAAATACAGAAGTAGTATTTGCTTTATCCTTCTAACAATATAAAAGGAGAGAATAAGTTTCAATTTAAATTATGTTGAAGCAAGTACCATTCAAATCAAAATTCGAACAAAGGATAGAATAATAACACTCAAAAGCAGGTGGGTGTGAGAGAGGCATGACCGTGAAATGTTGCAACCTCCTCTAACAAGAAAATAAAATAGAGACCATATTTTGTTTGTCACTTCAATCTAAAGGAACCTTATTCCCTCCTTTATTTTGGTTTTAGTAACCACAAAATTATATAACCATCCATTTATTTAAACTCATATTAATACGTTCAACTTGTAGTCAGATTCAGTGAACCATACATATCTCTATCTGATTAATCTTTTAAGTACATGAAGCTGTCATTTGTACCAATAGTGTGTCTATCTAAATATATAGAGTTTTTAATTTTAGCCTCTGCTAACAAATCAAGCTAATCTTCTTAATAAGTCACTTTGATCCCTTCTCTACCATCTCAATGTAGTCACAGATTTTCAAATACTATTCAATCAACATTAGACTCCAGAAACAGAGCATATATAAAACTTTCGCAAATCATAATAATCTCATCAGACGAATAACAAAATGCAAACATATACAACACGTCGAGTCTTTAAATTGCTGCTGTGTGACCAGTTAAAATCGCTTGTTTCAACACAATTACGAGAACCATTCCATAATACTATAATGGTAACAAAACTTGTCTAATGAATTTACAAATATCTCTACTACGTTTCAAAATAGTTTATGATAGTAACACAATTTTACTTTAAAATTTTCAAAAAGGCATGATATGAGTAGTCTTGGTCTCATAAGCAGACAAAGCAGATGATGAATGAATCTTCAACACTTTAATCAGATCTTTCGCCATCTGTCTCACCATCCCTGAGCAGTTGCTCTGTATCACCACCAACAGCTTCGTCACTCCGTTACTCCTCTCCACCGCTTCCTCCGCCTTCTTGTCTTCCCTGAACACGTAGCACAGACACCACAGTATCGTCACCGCGTGCTCCGTCGCCGTGGTCGACACTTTCAGCAGCTTGTTCACTACTCCTTCGACGCATCTGCCGTTGTCGTCGCCGCAGATCTCCGCTCTCCCTTCTCGCTTCGACGACAGAGTCTCCAACAGCTTCAGAGACTTCTCCGTCACCGAGACGCTCGTCGATAACGTCTCCGTAGTGGTCATGAGAATGTCTTTGATTTTGGTGATTGTTCTCGCGGCGATTAGTTTCGACCTAACTCGTTTCGATTTCGAGATTGTGATTAGAAAAGATAAACACGCTTCGATCAAACTCGGATCTGACTCGGTGACACTGATGGATTTGATCATCTCTGTTAAAACGCCGTCACGTTCCGCGACTAAGAGCTTCGATTTAGCGTCGTATGAGATCCGATCCAAGACCCTAACGGATTCGATCTTCGATTGTAGATTCCCTCGTCGGATCGCTAAGAGAATCGTCGGTAAACAATCTCCGCCGTCGTCGTCGTTATTCGCCAGCATCAGATTCGATAACATTTCGCGATCTGGTTTGATCGTATCCAAAATCTTAATCGCCATAAGAGCTAGCTCCATCTTCTTAGAGCGTATGATATCAACGAGCATTGGTATAAAATCCATCTTCCTCGCCGCGAGAAACTCTCTGTTCGAATCCGAATCCTTCACGAACCGAACGATCTTCGTCAAAATCTCCTCAATATCGTCTTTCTCGAAACTCATCAATCTCTTCAACGACTGGTTGATTTCTTCCTTGGTCGGAACTAATTCAACAGACGGAGAGCCATCACCACCGCGGGGGTAACGGGAGCCGAGAGAGTGGGACCAGATATGGATAAGACGTTGAAGAGTGAGGTTGGGAACGAAGTCATGAGTATTGAGGAGTTGCATAGTAGCGGGACAAGTGTTGTTGCCTCCGTCGAGCCATCTCTGGATACTGGCTCGATCGTAGGTGACGCCGGTGCAGAGGCTGACCGGAGATGTCATGACGTCTAGAGATATAGGACATTTGAAGAAGCTGGGGACTGTAATGTACGTCTCTGTTTCATCATCTCTCCCCATTGAATACTCAAAAGAAAAGAATCAGAGAAAATCTGGGGGAAGGGGAGAAAATGCGGGAAAAGGAGAAGAAGAAGAAGAAGAAGAAGAAGGAGAAGAGATGCTAATTGCTAAGTGAAAGGTGAAGAAGAAACAAAAGTGAGTGGGTTTAAAGACAGAGAGACAGAGAGAGAGAGAGAGAGAGTCAAACGCACGCTTGCGTCACACCCTTTATGAACCTAATTAAAAAAAAAATCAATAAATATTCCTAAAACATCATAAATACACGATAGTATTGAATTGAATAATCCTAATGACAAGTCAGAAAATTGAAAGATTCAACTAATAATATGAAGTTTCTGGTCATTGGTCAAATAAATCAAAGAACGTTTCTCTCTACGAGTGTGGATCGGGTCAAGTCGTAACCGTTTCGATGTGTTGTTGTTGATGGATGGGAAGACTAAAGACTTTGACCCAGACCAAAGGCAGTGTGACCTGTACGTGACTACGTGGTATGATGAATGAGTTAGCTAGGGAGGGTAGAAGCTGGTGGGATCCCATATCTCTCTGCTGCACGAGTGGGGCTATTTTGGTCTCCACATGGGCCTTTGGCTTTTTTGGTCCATCTTTATATGTTATAATAATAATTTGTGTTACTGCGACTCAGCAAATAAGTTAAATGTGGGTAAACAGATTATACAAGGTGATGATAAAAATAAAGATTTGGTTGTGTTGTTTTAGTGGCTTCCACTACGGAGAAAGAGAGCTTTGAGATATAATAATTTGTTGTTTATATTATTCAAGCCTAAGCGAATGTGTTATATTATTGATTCGGGGAAGAAAAGCAAAAAAGCGTTTCTGGTTTTCTGGGATTGTTCTTCTTCTGGTCAGCAGTCTACTGTATACATATGTTTTGTTTGTTAGATCACATCTCTTTTTTTAACCTTTTTGTCTGTGATGAGCAATAACGTATACTATAATTTATAGATACTAACATTGTTTAGTTTAGTTGTCTGAAAAGTATGGTCGGACTCCGACTGCCTAATTGCGTCTATTCATGAAGCTAATTACAATATTTAGGGGTTTAGCATGAATTATTATTATTCAAATTCAATGGATCTGAGTTTGGTCCTATCTAGTTTTGTTTATTAATCATTGCTTTAGTTGTTCACGGTTGTGCCATATTTGTATATTATTACATATAAATACATTACTTTATGTCGATATAACAAGGGTGGGGTTGCTTTGCAGTTAATACATACGTTTAAATGATTTTATTTTGTGTTAGTTTTATTTTGTTTTTGTCTCTCCATTGATTCATAATTACTGTATTTGTTTGCATGCATAATTATTTGAATAGTTTCTTTCTTTGAATTTAAGAAAACAGCTATAGTTGATTTTTTGTTTTGATCCGTATGTTATATAAAAGCATGGGTGGCCGAAAGCTGTTGGCCTAAATAGTAAAACCAAACTTAGGTGTTGAAAAATTATATCATTTTATCAGAGGTAGTATAGGAGTATGATGAAATGCTTGCTGACTCGTGAATCATTTTATATTTTGAATAGTTTTGTCACAACAATCAAGTTTCTTATAATTAGTTTTTTTTTAAAGTTCAGTTAGGTTTAGGAAAGGGTAAAGATTATAAACAATAGCGATCATCAAGCATCAAAGTGACATGAATGGTAATTAAGTAGCATTTTAGACAACAAAAAAACTATAAATTTTCTCGAATAGTTTTGATTTTTATTTATAATCATTCTAGTGGGAGATGCGAATGAATTGAGTATATATGTATGTAAATTAAATCGTGAGCATATAATTTATAATAAGGGTAAATTGCACCGAAAGGAAAAGAAAAAAAAGTTTGTATAATGATGCACGTTCGCATCATATTGTCTAGAATTAGCAATTATGCGAAATCGGAAAAACAAATCAAGCCCAATTCACCTTTTGATAAAATTACCTTCACGCATCCATCCATTATTGTTCTTGGTGGGCAATAATTTCAACTTGTCCTCATATG
The DNA here is from genome assembly GCF_000375325.1 of Capsella rubella. NCBI lineage: Eukaryota > Viridiplantae > Streptophyta > Magnoliopsida > Brassicales > Brassicaceae > Capsella > Capsella rubella. The sequence goes on from NW_006238921.1 coordinate 6,560,951, forward strand.
TAAGGTTAGTTTTGGCAACTTTTTTTTTGTTTTCTTTCACAAGATTTTTAGGTTCTATTTTTGTTCTAGTACATATCGTCATCTGATAAAATCAGTTTCATACAAACGTAAAAAACTTTTACACTTGTATCATGAGTAAATACTCATGATAACTGGTATATAGATATGGCAAAGATAATTTCTGAATGAGAGGCATATTCACAATTTTGGTGCAAGTAGTTTAAAATAAATAAATATGAAGATGAAGATAGAGAGATATGAAGGAGAATCGAGTTCCAGAAGTGTGGGGTTTGTTGTTGTATTATTCAGAGGTTTCCATTGGCAGAGGCAACTCGTTTGCATCACATGAAACTAAAGAAAAAAAAAACATATCCAATGTTGTGTTCCCCGTTCGAAGTCAACATCATTCAATTCATTCTTAGTGACTCATTTATGAAGAGTTTTCTAGAATATTTGTTAGGGATTTTTCAGATTTGACCAGGCACCAGCTTTTCTTCTTCGATATAGATTTGGTAACAGTTGATAACTTAGTTTTTTATGTGGGTGTGGTTTTTGTTTTTGGTGAGAGATGTATGTGGGTGTGTTTGTGTACATAAGTTTGTTAATTCTGTGAGAGATTAATATATGTTTAAGAAAAAAATTAATTTCCACAAGTCTAATTCAAGAAATGATTTAGATTTCATAAATATATACATAATTAAGAACAATGTTTGTTTTTGGGTATTTGTATGAAGGTACGTATAACATTAAATATATAAAGAGATTAAGACATTGATGATTTTATTAACTGAACAAACGTACGTAGTTTACGAACATCCATATAATTACATCTACAAAGTGGAGTGAAATATTCGAAGTTATCATTTATTTTTTTGCTCACTTGAAAGAGTGAAAGAAGGGTATTATACTCATAAACTTGAAGAGAAGGAATAATGACAAAATGCTAATGATGAAGATTTTTCACACGCTACGGGTAATTAAGGAAGATGATGAGAATAAAACGATAGAGGAGAACCGCAAAGTAACATAGGAATAATGATAATTCATTGGCGTGCGATCACATATATATAATTGTCCATAACAATTTACTTTTGTTTCGTATCATCGCAATCCCATTTGTTCCTTAATATACGGGAAGATTTTGGATATCACTAGAGAGATTCAAAACTTATAATTGACAAATAAGTAGAACAAGATTTCGCACGTAGGAGAGGAGGTATTTGCCATTGTGAGCTATACATACATACTAGTAAGTAATAATACAAGTTTTTTTGCAAAGTAAACGTGTCGCTATATATATGTAATAATGTACGTACATGTCGGCACTCCCTCTATCTGATACATTCCGATCCCGACTCTTAGTTATTTTCTTACGGTAGCTTAGTTACTGAGTTGGCTGAGTTACAAAGACAAGAATAATGCAAGTGACTATGTTATAATTAGAACTGTCGAGTACTGCATTTACCCTATTAATATATATAGTTGTGATCGAGAGCTACACACTACACAGCTAAAGCCTAAAGCCGTCTCGATATGCATTTAAGTTCAACCAACATACAGTGGAGTAGTTTAGTTGTGCTTTGTTAAAACAAAAACATCTCAAAGTTGCGGAACTTCGTGTTACTTGTATCAGAATACAAGACATTAATGAGAGTATTAACCAATTCTGCCATATTTTTCGAAATTAAAAAAAACTTAAGTATATTACAGTAAAGTGTCGTAAAAAGAAGAATGGAAAGTCAAATAAGTAACCATGATGGGGACTATATATATAAAGCCCATCCGAATGGGCTTTTATTATATCTGATGATTAAAAAAGCATATATGGCAATTATGCTTCTTTCTTTTTCTTGTCAAAGCAGTGTGTAATTATGTTTTTAATTTCCATCTTTTCCGTAAACATCATTTAGTCTTTAGTGGCTGGAATTTGCAAATTTCTCGAAAGTTTTCAAGTATGGTAAATTTGAAATTGGACTTTTTCCGGATACCTTATAGGTAATATAGTATTGAACTAGCATCAAATTGGTTGAAGAATTTCAATCATCCCAATTAATGGATCTATTACCAATATGTTTTCTGCAGTGCTATATATGGTGAATTACCAACGTAAAAAAAAAGAGTAATAAAGTTAGATGATCTATCTACTATCTAGTGTAGTTTATTTTCAAATTCCAACACTACCAACGGGCAACGAAACCTATAAAGGTTATAGATGTGGAAAACATTCTAAGGAATTGATTCCATTAGCCGATTAACGACATGCATAATGATGTAATCAAGTTATGTAGATATAGGTTTTTCATTTTTATAAAGAGTCAAGTCAGTGGTATTTTATCAAATTGAGTGTCCGTCCTATCGAGTAAAGCTTAGATACATGAAGGTGTTTAATTTGCTTACTTAGCTTGATCCGTTACCACATTTTTCTAACTCGGAACTGAAACACAAACTGCAACTGGCCACTCGTCCAACTTATATATAGGCATGATATGATTGTCTTTTTGTTTTGTTTTTCGAAAACTTCATGATATGGTTGGTTAAACTCATGTGTTGAGGCTGATAAACCTTGTTATATATTTTACAAATTCGGTTAATGAAACTTTTTTTGTTTTTTCGGTTAATGAAACTTGTCGTTTAGAAATTTGAAAAACCCAACTTGAAGAACCATGTTTAGACGAAGATTGATTAACTATGCACGCATGGATATCGTACGTATTTGTATATAACTTGCCTGCAGCTTCATCTCTATAGAGTATACAAAGCATACAAAACGCTTATTTTTGGGAAACTAAAGTAGCATTCAAACCGCAAATGAAGCAATTATATTGGACAATTATGTAACAAGAAAGAAAGAAAGAAAGAGTACTTGGGACCAATATGGTTGGCTCATCAGTCTACAGTCTCTACAAGTGACACTAATTAAAAACCATAGTATAATTAGAAAACACTAAAATTAATAACAAAATCGAAAGATAGGTATTTTCTTTCTCATCAGTCTATCGTCTTTGTTTCTCTTGTTTGGGCTTTAGACTCCAGGGATATCTTCGTTTTCCGCTGGCTTAAGTTGTATTCCACAATGTATCCTTCGAGTTTTATTAATACTACCAGGTGACAAAAAAAATAAAAAATAAGAAAGCAATACTGAGAACATATAAATATCAAAAGGGACAGAGGAAAGGGACAGAGGAAGTTGTTCCCACTTCCCATCTTCTCAACCTGAACTTTGGGGAGTTTGGGACCCAAACACCTTCTCCATTGACCATCCATTCATTTTTTTTTGGGTAAGATTGACCATCTATTCATTAATTCGCTATTCTCTTAAATAAACCATTCAACCTCTCAATGCATTACCATCAAGGCATCAAACTTTTTTTCTTTATACAGTATTATTATTATAGGGTAACCGTTGTGTAATTAATGTATGCGCATAGGATACTACATTTTTGTAAATAGTTTCTGTATACAGTATAGTGTTGGCATTTGAATCACTCTAATAGAGATTAGTATACTCTAGATGGAGATAAATGATTTAACTTTTTGTGGAGATATTAGAACTTAGAAGTGCTTTCATATAGTATGCAACTTCCTTCTCAGAGAGAGATTATGGACAATTATATATTACTTTCTTCAAAAATCTTGTTAATCAAAATAGTTATTAAAAAAACTGTTGGTAAAGAAATGAAAAAGAGTAAAAACTAGGTCCATATTTGCCTTTTTCGTTTTAATATATTTCTCGTATCCTCATAGTCTGCTTCTCATGTCCCCCGGTCCACCTGACACTGCATGTATATAAAAGAATAAATTCCAAATCCACTTAATTATTTCTTCTATATATATTTTTCATAAAATTTGGATCTTAAAAAATATTATACAGTTTCCACGCAAAAGAAGAAACTTTTTTAATCATTTAATAAAATGTAGACACTCTCTTATCTTATGGACGATCTCATATACATACAATATAAATGAATGTTCAGTTTTCCCCTAACTTTTCTTTAATTTTATTATTGGCCATTATAGTTTGTTCCAGCCAAAGTTAGAGACTTATTCACTTTGGCCATTATAATTTTTCCAGCTAAAGTGTGATGCTAAAGTGTGATGAGAGACTTGTTCAAAAAGGGTTGCTTTCAAAAGCTCATCTCTCTCTCTCATTCTGCTGATATCATCACTACTTACCATCTTTTACTCCATCAAGAAATCCTCAACAACAACAACACTCCAAGAAAACAAAAAAAAAAACAAACCCACTTCCCCAAAACTGAAGCAAACAAAAACATCTCTACTGATCTCCTATTCTCTAGAATTTCAGATTTTGAAACCAAGAAAAATGTTTACTACGCGTCCTCCACAACAACATTATTGGAGAAGAACATTATTATCAATAAGCCCACCACAGTCTTTTCTTCTTCTGATACTACTCTGCTTCTTCTTCATCCACCACTGCCACGCCTCGAGATTCTCGTCATCAAGCGTTTTCTACAGAAACCCTAATAATGATCACAACAACAACAACAACAGGATGAGGATGAGAGGCCATTTCTTAGGATTCTTTCCAAGACACTTGCCTGTTCCAGCTTCTGCTCCTTCACGAAAGCACAACGACATTGGTATTCAAGCACTTTTGTCTCCATGAATCATCACTCTCCCTCTCTAGCTCTCTGGATAATTTATATATATACTACAATATATGTAATGCATGCACTAATACACAAAATGAAGTACACGACCATTCATATCGGTCTCTGATATGTTTGCTTTAACATGAAATTAGGGCTTCAGATGTTTGACTCCTTTAATTTGATCCTTAATCTTTTCCTTTGCATATGTAATCTATTTAGAGTTGAAGTGCAAGATGTTGTGATTAGGTTTGGGATTTGTTATTCTCACACTTTTTTTTGCTGTTGTTGTTTTTGTTGTTCTTGAATATGTAAATGATCAAGTTTACGAGATGAGATATTAGATGCTACAATCTCGTTACTTCTATGCCTAATTAATTGATAAATCTAATTCTATTGATAATACTCATTTTATAAAGTTTAATTTGTAAAAAAGAAAATGAAAATCATCGTCTTTTATAAAGTCCAAAAAGAAAGAGCAACAACTTCATCACCGTCTAGAGAACACCATGGGTCATCTTTTACTCGTTCAACCAATGAGATATGAAAAGAAGAAAAATATGTCTCCAAAAATTGTTTAGACTACGACAACTTTTTAGAAAAATAAATTATATTAAGAATACTATATATCCTACACAGTTGCACTATACAAATATAGTAGTGACTAGTGAGACTATATGATATGCAATTTAAACAGAAACAAAAAAACAATAGGCAGTGCATGAAGGTATAATTTATTATATATTGTCAAAAGATAGAAAGAGTGAAAAAGATAGTCCAAAAAACCACGCAAGGTGTTTGGGTTTATTAACGTAGAATCGTAAAAAATAATAATAGCCTTCGTCATGTACAGAGAGAGTGTCGCTACCAGGCAATAACCCATCCCGCCACGCCCGGATTGATTTGACACTCGTTTTACAATTTTCTACAGTGAGATCTATTTTTATTTTGTGACAATTTTTATTATCTCAGCTAGCCTAACGTTACTTTAAGATTCATAACAATGTATATTATACCTGACAAAACACAATCTCTTAAGGAAAAAGTTAGATAACCGGTCTATCATTTGTTGTCCACCAGATTCTATATATATAGTTGTTTTTTTTTTTGTAAACGATATATAGAGTTGTTTATGAAAACGAGAGATTAAAAAAAAAAAATTTATGTTCGTATAACGTATAACCAAGTATACGTTAACGATTCTTCACCAAGTACAGTATATTTTCATTATTATTCGTAAGTTATTACATGTATAGTTATAGACGTATGTATACAATACATTTTATTCACCTTTAAAGTTCTTTTTATGGTTTAATGGAGAGCATGATTAAGATTAAGTATAATATGTATCATAGAATATAAAAAGATCATGTACAAAAGACACGAAGCCGAAAGATGTGCCGTTTTTCACATAAAAGATTAAGCTTAGTTTTTCGCCGAAGGTTCTTGTGCATAAAAATGTTAAAAAGCTCACTTTTCTCATCTCTACATTGAAAAAGTAAACCAAAACTCTAATAGTCTAAGTTTTAACCAAGATTACGATTTTGTTTTGCATTTGATTAACTAGTTTCTTTATCTTCTTTATCTTTCTTCAAAGTTCAAACTACACTCACAAGATCACCATCTACTAATTACACTTGGAACAATTATGAAAAATGATGAGTCTTTTAATTGGAAGAGAAAATGGCCAACACCGCATGATTTGTAGAATATGATGAGGAAATGTTAATGGTATTATTATTAATACACGTTTAAATCTTCAGAAAAATTCATATCATTATCCGATAATTCCGCAATCGATTCTAAAATTACAAATACACGTATGTACCTTCTCATATGATTATGTCACTTTACAAATTTAAATTTACTACATACATATAGAGATGATCACTCCCATATGTGCCACGTATCCTCCAAATATTTTAACATACAGTAATTGATATCAAAAATACAAACAAAAGCTATTCACTACTATTATCAAGTGTATGTGATTTAGAATCGATAATTCTTGATTTTGATGTTGAAAGACTCATTCTTAAAGATCTCTACGTTGTAATTTGGTAGAAATCGCGAACAGTGAAACGTATGGTCAAGTTGGCATATGACTTAAGAAAATCAGTTAAAAGTTATAACTCTGTAAATTATAGGTGAAGCAATCGAGTTCATTACCCTTTTGATATTTTGTTTGACAAATCCCTGCAACAAGAACTCTGTACAACTCTCTTCAGTGTTCATAGTATCAAACAAATGAACTCACCAATTTTGTCTTAGAAACATAAAAGCTACTTAATCTTCCTTGTCTAAGTATAGTATAGTGTTCAATTTTTCAACAAAAGAGAGAAAATTATTTGCTACCATCGAATTGATATGAAGGCAAAAATAGTCACTAACCATAATTTGTGAAGTTCAATTATCAAACATATATAAATCGTCAAGGGAACTAGAATGAATAAGACTGAAACACTTGTTGTCTATCAACTCCTCCTAAAAGAGTAGGCATTGGATGAAAAGAAGCTTGATCCAGGTCATAGAGAATCCGAGCTACAGTGTATAAAAGACTTGCAACATATTGGATCATACGAAGCACAATTGTTTATTTAATCAACAACTTAAAAAAAAAGGTTTTCAAAAGACAAAAACACTTAAGGATGAAGTCGAAAACTAAAGTTGTTGTGAGGTGGTGGCTGCACCCAAGCGCTGCGGATAGACATATAGGAAGTGTAAGAAGGTTGAGTACATCTCACACAACCAAGGTAGTAAATGCCAAATTTCCCATAACCATCACCAATATGAGATGTATACACTCTGTTCCTCTCCTCCGCTGGGAGACCAGCTCTTGTGAGAGCGGCAGCAAAACATGCAAATACTGTCAATCCACCAAGTCCACTCATCTCTTCCCACACGTTGCGTTCAACGTTTAGTCTAAACACCAACAGTTTGCTGTGGTTTCTGCGGCGTGTAGTCATAACAAAGACGTCTCCGTCATGCTCTGTCATGAGCACTGGCCTCACGAGTCTAAAGTGACAACGATTATAGATGGGACATGGATTCATTTTAGGAATATTCCAGGTTACCTCAAACGGGTCGAAAACGCCGACGTAGCCGCTTGTACTGAGGCAATAGAATTTACCATTGGAGAAGACGCATCTAGCAGTTCCGGGACCATAAAACTTATTCGGAAAATGATGAAGGGTCCATACAGAATCACCAGGCCGCCAAGTTTCAACCACAAAAAAGACGTCCAAAGTTTGAAAGATGAAAGAGAGCACACAACAACTACTTGATGTGGGAGCGGCTGAGAAAGTTAAGCCATAGCCTGTGAAATATCGTTGCTTACTGGGTAAGTAGATGCGTTCCCCAGTAAACGGATTAAAGAAGAAAATCACATCAGAGAAGCCATCATTTTTGACGAGCAACCAACCATCCCTAGAACACAAGAATATATGGTCCTTGAAGTCTGGAAACTTGAGCTGATACGTTAGAGACCGTGACGGGTCAAAAAGAAGGTAGTCGCCGTCTTTTGATCCTTTGTGTGGATACAAAAGGCAAGGAGGATTCTCCAACTTCCTGATGGAAACAGCTGCTTGAAGCCATGTCTTGCAGACAAGAGAAGCGTGTATGTTAGCTTTTAGTCCGATCCGAGAGAGTATCTCTTGCAGCATCTCTTTCGGAATTTTCACATCCCACAGTCCTCCAATACACTGCTTCTTCGATCCAACATTTCCTCCTCTAGATTTTGCATAGCATCTAAACGATTACAAGAAGAAGAGAAACATGGCGTTACTGTTCGAATGTGAAATCATGGTGTGAAAAAAGCTACAAACTTTAATAAGCGAAATCAGTCGTTTTGTTCGTGCTAGTCTGACAAAACCCTAAATTCAGAGATCCTAAACTTTGGAATTTCAATTGAAAGGAGAGAACAAAGCATAAAAAAACTCACGATCTTGTGGCTGACGCTGGAAGCGCTTGAACTATGGGCCTCGCCGTGACGGATTCAGAGACCGGTGGAGTTGCCGCCGAGTATATTTTCCGGCGCGTCCTCATTTCGGACGAGTGGAGGGTTTTAGGGATTAGACGAAATGGTGGTGCTCGTTTTTAGATATCTCTCTCAACTTTTTAAAATGTGAATTCCTCTGGTTGCAACATAACCAAAAGAATTCCTTATGAGAAAAAAAAAAAAAAAAAAAAAAAACCTGAGACGCTTCAACTTTTTATAATTTAAAATTTCAAAACGTCACTAATTAATTAAATTCAACTTTTGTCAGTATATGAGCTGATTAAGAAAAATGAAACGCTTCAACTTCAACAATCTTTACACATCACACAAGCCTAGCTTTATCACCCAATTTGCGTAATATCAATATGTTGTACAAGATTCTGAAACGCTCTAAATACTCAAATATTTAATTACAAGGTTCATCATATATTGGCTAATCAGACAAGGAAGTTCTTCAGTCCTTTCTGCAGCATGATTTGACTCCGCAACAGATCTTTCCTTCGACATAAAAATGGACAGTCTCATCTTTTACATGCTTTTGGGCGATGCCACTTCGCAAGCTTGATGATGACCATGACATGTATAAGGTTTCCAAGGCTTCAACTGAGAACCCGTTGTTGCTTAGGTCCAGAATCTGCAACTGGTTTGCCATTGCAAGTGCGGTAGAAAGCTCTTCCATGATATGGTTCTTGCGTGGTAAACTAAGACTTCTTGAGGTTGCAGTTTGTTCCTCTATTTGCTCATCTTCGCTGTCTGCAACTTCAAGATCATCACACTCCATATCGGTTTCACATAACTTTTGTTCCTTGCCCGGGTTCTGGCAATGGTGTTTGGTCTCAACTCTCTGAGTTTTGTCCACTGATTCGACAGATTCGCATGTTCCATGTTCTTGCTGTCCCATTGCCTTTACATGCTGGCCAAACACGGTTTCATCTATCTTAGCATTCTCGGAAAGATTAAGCTCTTCCAGATTCTTATTATCTGCAGAACATTTAGGTGATTGTTCAAAAAGGGGAAGATATTTGGTTTTATAGCCAATTACAACAAGAGATTTATGGAAACTAATAGTTCAGACCTGAAAGTGATTGGATTATGCATAGAATTCCTGAGAGCTTTAGATGACACTTGTTTAGAATCAGAACTTTTATATTTGAACAAGGATTCATAAGAAGCATCCCCAGTGCACTGATTCCCTGTTTCAATATTGTTATACATTGAGAAGACAAGAACTTAGATAAAGATAATTTACAGCCAAATGGTGTTTACATTAATGGGAAGATCGTAACAAAGGTTGGAAATGATTATGGAATCACGAGTTCCGCTGATTGCAAAATTCTTTAGCACAATCTTTCTCAATTTTAGCCTCAACAGTTAGATGGAACTACTTGAAAAGAAAAGAGCTTTAAGATGTTGGGGTCATAGAAAATATACCTCTTCGGTGATTGAATTGCCTCCAACATTGAGTTCAAGAATACAAGATGTTAGAGTAATATCCTGGGTAAGCTTAAGAAAGAAAGGAGACGCTAGTCCACAACATGAAAGGTCGAGTTTCACAGTTTCTTCCTTCTGATAACATAAAGATTTAGTGACTTTTATAGCTCCTTCCTAGAAGAAATTTGTATAGCATCGTCAGATGAAAGAAGAGGATGCATTTATCATGATATAAGAATTCTATTTGAGTGTTCAGCATATCATCACCGTTCCTATTCCACTGCTGCCAACCAAAAGTTTTGACAAAGATGGAGTCTTAACAAATGCGGAAAGGCTATCAACAACTTGGCTACTAAGCTTTATGCCATTCATGCTCAGTTCTGCAAAGCTGAAGCGGTTTAACATATGATGTTGTTAGATTGATTTACGTTAGTGGAAAAACTGACCAAAAACAAAAAACAGCTTTATGTTTTTCTTTAACCTGCTTAGAGTAGCCAATTTAGCCAAGAGGTTTTGAATAGCACTCCCTGAAACAGGATTATTATAACCTGCCAATATATGGATACAACAACTTCAACGAACTGAAAAGAGATGAAAAAATTGAATGTACACAACAAATTAGAATATTTACCTATACAGAGTTGTGAAAGTCCTGACTCTGTATCCAAAGCATCAGCAACTTTTTGGATTGTTCTTGATGTTAGTGAACAATGTTCCACATTCAAGCTGTAAAGTGCTAAGAAACAAAAGGGCACACATTAACGTAAGCTAGTGAATGGATGATAAGAGTTAAGATGATTAATCGAACATTAGGTATCTCAAATATCTACTAGGTTTACAAGTTACCAGGGAAACCAAGATACAAAACATACCGTCAAAGCAATTAGAAAATAATAAAGAAACTATACCCCGGCAATTTTTCAAAATAGTTGAGAGGTATGATCCACAAGCATCTGTAAGTCGGTTCCTGGATATATTGAGGACTTCAAGCCGACTGAACAGGACAGGGCATTCACAGATCTGGTAGAGAGAATATATTTAATAATACGAGAATACCATGAATATGTGAAACTTTCTAGCTTTGAGCCTAGTAGTGTACCTGAAACAAAGCAGTTGGACCAAATCGATTGCAGTGCAAATCCAAAGTTAAAGCACCATACATCTGGCTTGATGAAGCAAAAAGTTGTTTCAGTTTCTCCATTGTACCATTCCCTAACAACCAATAAAACGAGATATAAAAAACTTGCAAATTTCCTAGTAGTTCTTTGTGATTTAACCAACTAATGCACCTAGGAATATAACCAACTAATGCACTTAAGCCAGCTCATTAAACTAAGTAAGACGTCAAAGATAACTTTTACCTAGCATATTGTGAGAGAGATCCAACATAGCAACTGTATTGTGGACATGGAGAGCACACAATAATGGAGCAGCTGATATGTCTTGCAGTTCACATTCTGACACATTGATATCATCCTCTACCTGATAACAACCAATGAAATAACCATTTTAAATTATACACCAAATAAAGTAAAGAATGTAAGTAGGTTGAACAACATGCAAAGAGAAGAAACTATTTTATCCATTAACCGGCAAATTTTGGAAAGAATCCTCACCTCCGACATATATAATTTCTTAAGCAATTTGATACTGGGTTTCTCTGAGAACTTCTGGCAACAGTCCATGTATAGTTTCATAAGGCGCTTGTGAACCCAGCCTGAAACAAATTAATTACTTAGCTGATTCAGCCATACTGTATAAATAAGAAGGGAGAATCAATGATCATAATCTTGAAAACCAATACAGTGGTTCAGCCACAATCATATAAAAAGTGCAACAATTTGATCATAGAATAGGATCAGCTTGACAATCATAGAACAAATATCATGAGTAGATCCCATTTGTACCAAGAAAATACTTACCATTAACGGAAGCTTCAATGACAACATTTTCAGAAGCACCTCTGAGAACCGCATGTAAATCCAATGGTTTTAGAACTCTTCCACCATATTCCAAATGATGAATGATGGGCAACAGACCTAAATAGCAATGTGGGTGTTCAAAGGTTCAAAAAACTTTTACAATTTACAGTCCAAAAGTTTACTTAAGAATGTGCTAGGGAACAAGGGGAATGATACTAAAAAACAAAATAAAACTTATGAAGCATGAGATGAGAATTATAGAGATTGATCCGAACTGGGAATCTGGGATCATGTATTCAGGCTAAACTTTTGCTCAGGAAACATAAAAGTGTACATACCTTTAGATTTCTCATCGTCAGGAAGTTGTAAATAGTATAGGCAAGTAAGTTCCACCTTCACAGACTCATCATTGCGAGAACAGGAGTCTAAAGCAATGTGTTCATTTTCAAATTCAACTTTTATTTTTTGCTGCAACAAGTAAAAGATATAGTTATCATGGCGAAGAATGGACGGAGTAGGATACATAAATGAAACCCAATCCAATCAAGAATAGTCAATGATAACTCAAAACCAGATCACGGTTGCTCACGTTCTCAGTCTTTGAGTAAGCGTGGAAGTTCACAAGAGCAGCTCCAGTTTTGCAATGAGAGCCATTGTAGTCACCAACATCAGATTGAGATCCTCTTTGAGTACAACCAGTTGTTTCAACAGCTATATTATTTCTCAAAGATTTACAATTGCTGACATTTGGAGCAACCCTAATGGGATGGAGAGGTGTATTCGAGCAAGAACCTTCTTCTACATTATCTTGGATGGCAGGATTATCCATATAAACAGCACCATCAAAGTACATAGTTTCCTCAGAAACCTCCTCACTCTGCCTTGGAACTTTGTGAAAACTGTCTTTAGGGCATCCCAACTCATATTCAGTTTCACTTTCATCATCAGAGAGGATTACACGAATACGCTTCCGACCAACAACTGTCTGCTGAGAGTCTGCTACTGCAGAACAACCTTTCTTAGTCTGATCAGTGTCAACATCTTGTTTTCCTGAAACTTGTTTCCTTTTGAACAGGCGTTTTCCAGGCTGGAGAAATGAAATTAGTGGCACGTCATCATCTGCTTCATCTGCTAACGGTTCTATTCCAAGTGGATTTGATGTTTGGAGTTGTGGTGAGTCACATGCATTTGGCCTATCATTTGATATATTCCCATGTTCTTCTGAGTCGGTCTCAGAGCATTCATCTTGTGTACCACATTCAGCTCTCTCAGCATGCTCTGACTCCTTCAGATCTTGTATTTTGTCCTTCAAATCCCTAAACAGTAGAATGATCTATGAGAAAAATGAAATATTTCAAACTGCTAACCTTAGACAATTTTTTGTTTCTATATATATATTCTACCCAGTCACTACATATTTCATAGTAAAGGTTACCTGGCTTTGTGAGTATTCCCAAATCTCATCATATGGCTATAATGCATTTGTTCCAATGCTGTAAGCTGAATTGAAGGAAGATTAGCTTTCGAAGCAATTCTGCAGGATCACATGAGAGTAAATCCAAAGAGACCAATAGTTAAGTTCTTAGCATGAAATATGTGTGCATTCACATGCATGTATATGCGACATGTTTAATTTATCGAAGAAAAACAAATTTGGAGTGATTGAAAATGTAAAACTCTGCTATTACTATCGAGAGTGATCATGAAAAGTACTGATAAAAAAAAACATAAATTATGTATTCATAGCCATAGTGCAGTAAATTCTTGAACTTAGTTGAGAGGGACAACCAACAAGCAGTTAATTACATTACATTTACATTTTCTCTGCTTTAAACGTTCCTTCAAATTTTCCTTTCAAATTTTAACAATGTTTAGATCTTCAGTCATAGGTTAAATGGAATTTGTCATTTTTCTTAAGGAAGATTCATAAGTAGGGGTTTTACTATGATTGAATCACAAACATAACTACTCAGCAGTTAAAAAAATGCATAATTTGATCAAGGACGCTCTTATATAGATTATATTAGTAATTGGATCTACCTGTATGCCTCTTCAAATGCTTGGAGTGCTCCCGTCCATTCACCAATACAGTCCAAACCATTACCTATATTGATTTTCGCTAGTGCTTGACCCTACAAGAGACCACCAAAAGTGAATTTAGAATCACGAACGCAGAAAAGCTATAGTATTGACAAATCCCAAAAATAGTATGATCAGTGTTCCTTTCACACCAAAAATGTCCAGTAGCATCAATTATTTCTGGTGCTGTGAATCACATTATCATAAAAATAGTGAAAATAACTTTTTATAATTAAATCGTGCAAGCAAACAAATATCACCTCCAGGTTACCAATTGTTTCGAATCCCTCATAGCCTTTAGTAAGCCACTTCAGGGATTTTTTGAAATTTCGGAGCTTATGGTAAGACTCTCCAACAACCAAGAAGGCATCACTCAGCTTTTCCTTGTCACAGAGTTCTTCTGATATTTTCTTCTTCCTTTTTGAAAATTCAAGATGCTAAGACATTCAAAATAAATTGTGACCTTTTAGTTGCATGCAAAGATGAAATAGCAGTTTCCTACTTAAATTTTCAAAACTATATCACGAGTCATTGGAACGGTGACGCAAAGACTTGGTTCATATATTGCTCAATATCGTATGATACAGAATAAAACTAGTTTTGCCTTTATTTTGGCAAGTTTAGCACTAAAATATTATCCACCTTGATCAGATAATGTTTTCTTGAGAGAACAAAAATTTAGTATTCTTGGATTATATACTCTTCAGGAATGATCTTAAAAAGACAGTGTCAATGGCTACCGAACGAATATTTTAAAGAGAATAGCATAACTGTCCTACTCCATAAGTACCCTGGTACTTACTCGTCATTAACAAATCTCACGGTTCTTACTAGTCATTAAAAAAAACCGGGATGAACAGCTCTAACTTCAATCAACTTTTGAAACACATGCAAACATGGTATGGAGTGTTTGGACTGAAAAGAAAGGAGTGTTTAAGAAAGAAATTTCACCTTTATCCATGCAAATACCATGCTAGACTTCTCAATAAGACGTTCAAGACAAGCATGCACTTGAAGCATAGACTTTCGTTCCTCCGAAGTGCCTTTCGCGTCAGTCATTTCTGCAGACAACTTCTTAAGCCTAAGCTCTTCGTCTCTCAATTCTTCCATAACTTTGAAGGCTTTCTTAACAATCTTGATATTCTGTTCTATCTGTTCAACCAATGCACTCTCGTCTTGCATAGATTTCGCTAGAGTAGAAGCTTTACCATAACACAAAAGTGCATTGTCGTACTTTTGGGTCTTGTAGTGTAATTCAGCGAGATTGATATACCCCTTCGCTTCTCCTTGCGAATGATTTATATTATGGCAGATATTGATATCCATCTCGATGTGTTTCTTTGCTTCATCCCAACTTCTCAGCTCCATAAAAACGTTTCCAAGGTTGTGGTGAAGCCTACTACGCGCAGCATCATACTCTCTCACCTCCTCGTCATGGCAAATCTTTAGCCCTTTCTCAAGAATATCACGGGCTGCATCAGGATTATCAAGATCAAGGTCAAGCATACCGATGTTGTTATGTGCATTAATATACTCCTCAAGAAAGCCGCTACATTGACCAGGGGGTGGTTTCTCCTTGAGAACCTGTGCAAGTTCCATGGCTTTCTTAAAGTACTTTTTAGCACTCTGAATGGCATCACAATCATCCTCAGACTTCAAGAATATTTCATGGTAGGTACGACCAAGTTGAGTACAAGCTCGTTGCTTCTCCACAGTGTCATCAGCTTCTTCAGCAAGCTGTAAATGCTTCTTCTGCAACAACCAGAAAAAAAAAAAAAACTTTAGCTCAACTCAGAAAAACATACTTTTTGCACAGGTAATTGATATGAGACCAAAATGGAACATCATATTAGCATAGTAGTTTTCCCAATTTTACAGTCCTCAGATACGCAATCTAAAACACATGGGATTCGACGAAGCTAAGAATATCCCCAAACACCAAAAATCAGCTGATCGAAGAGGTTTACCTGATAAACCAAGGCTTCTTCGAAATCCTGGAGGCGGAGATAGATCTCGCCAAGAGACTGACAAGTAGGTAACAAATCCTTCCCAGGTAAGTACTTGACGGAGATATCGTAATCGATCCGAAACCACTTGCGAGCCTCAACGTACTCTCCAAGATTCTTAAGGATATCGCCGACATTGTTCGCCCACTTGGCTTCTTCGCTCCGGTTACCCACTTCCTTCGCTTTCCGGTACGCCCTCTTCGCCGCTGCTAAATCCATTCGACCCATCGATTAATTTTCCGTTCCTCAGATGGTTGATTTCTCTCCGGCGAAAGGGTTTTTCCTTACCGTCCTTCCCAATTTCAGATTTCTCCAAGTTTCAATCTCTCAGTGATTTTCTCCAATTTCGCCAAATTTTTGGTGCCATCAAAATGATCCTTAGAAATGCCGCCAAAAAGTTAAGGGTAGTTTAGTAATAATAATTACCTAAACCCTGATGGGTTTAGTGCCTTGGTTCGAGTTTTTATTGGGCCTTGGGCTTCATATCTTCACTAGAAATAAAAAAAAGAACACAAAATAAAACCTTAGGGTTCCGAAGTGTCTCTCTTATTTAATCTCTCATTTTGAGCCGCCACAAAGCTTCTGCTTGAACTCGAAGACAGACCCCTTCCAGAGAATCCGGCGATCTAAATCTTCCCGGCGGCGAAAAAATGGTTGCGGCGAAGAAGACAAAGAAGTCCCATGAGGGAATTAACAGCCGATTGGCTCTTGTGATGAAGAGTGGAAAGTACACTCTTGGGTACAAATCTGTTCTCAAATCCCTTCGCAGCTCCAAAGGTAAAACCTTTCCTTCATTTGAATGGTAGGATCTATCTTTCTTTGTAAACCCGTTGAGTAATTGTTGGAATTGTTGGGTTTCTTAGGTAAGCTGATTCTGATTTCAAGCAATTGCCCACCTTTGAGGAGATCAGAGATTGAGTACTATGCCATGCTTGCCAAAGTTGGAGTCCATCACTACAATGGCAACAATGTTGATTTGGGAACTGCTTGTGGTAAATACTTCCGAGTGTCTTGCCTCAGCATCGTGGATCCTGGTGATTCCGACATCATCAAGGCACTTCCTAGCGACCAGTGATTCTGATTTTTGACGGTCTCTTATGATGTTGTCCTCTCTATGCTTTTCTATGCAATGTGTTCTTCAAAGACTCAATGTTAGGTTCCTTTGCTTTCTAAACTCCTCATTGGTCAAATTATTACATTTCGTCTCTGTTTGTCTATTATAGTCTATCTGAACCATTACTGGAGTTCGACTGATTGCAAAATTCTTGAGCATAGTCTATTTTCCATTTTTGCCTCAACGGAATTTAGTTAGATGGAGCTAGTTGGAGAGAAAAGAGAAGTGTTGGGGTCATAGAAAATATACCTATTCCGTGATTGAATTGCCTCCAACATTGAGTTCAAGAATAGGTCGAGTTTCACAGATTCTCAACATTGAGATTTAGGGACTTTTTATAGCACAGTCCTAGAATAAATTTGTATAGCATCGTCTGATGATCATGATATAAGAATTCAATTCTAGTGTTCAGCATATCATCACCCTTCCTATTCCATTGCTGCCAACCAACAGCTACCAAGCTTTACGCCATTCAACTCAGTTCTGCAAAGCTGAAGTGATTTAACATATGATGGTGTTAGATAGCGAAGTTAACTAAAAAAAAACTTTTTATGTTTTTCTTTAACCTGGTTAAAGTAGCCAATTAATTTAGCATAAGAGGGTTTGAATAGTACTTCCTGTCCTGAAACATGATTATCATACCCTGCATGTATGGATACATCAACTTTAAAGAACTGAAAAGAGATTTAAAATTAATTGTACACAACAGATTAGAAAGTTTATACAGAGTTGTGAAATCATCAGCATCCTTTTGGATTGTTCTTAATGTAAGTGAACAACGTTCCACATTCAAGCTGTAAAGTGCTAAGAAACAAAAGGGCACACATTAATGTTAGACAGTGTATGGAAAATAAGAGTTAAGGACAGGTTACTAATCGAACATATCTACTGGGTTTACAAGTCACCAGTGAAACCAAGAAAATAATACACACTGTCAGAGCAATTCGTAAGTAATAAAGAAACTATGCACCGGCAATTATTCAAAATAGTTGGGAGGTATGATCCACAAGTATCTGTAAGTCGATTCCTTCACATACTGAGGACTTAAAGCCGATTGAACTGGACAGGGCATTTACAGACCTGGTAGAGAGGAGTATATTAACAATACGAAAAAACCATTAATATGTGAAACTTTTTAGCTGTGAGCCTAGCAGTGTACCTGAAACGAAGTAGTTGGACAAAATCGATTGCAGTGCAAATCCAAAGTTAAAACACTCTGCTATATAATTATCCAGAGATTATGAAAAGTACTGAAAGAAACACCTGCATTATTTAACCAAAAAAAAAAAGAAACACCAGCATTATATATTCATAACCATAGACCATAGTGTAGTAATTCTTGAACTTAGTCCAGAGGGGCAACCAGCAAGCTGTTAATTATATTACGCTTACATTTTCTTCTGCTTTAGGCGTGCCTTCAAATTTATACAATGATTAGATCTTCAGTCATATGTTAAATAGAATTGTCATTTTTCATAAGGAAAAAGGGAGGGGTAAGTCGGTAACTTTTACTCCGACTGAATCACAAATAACTAGGCAGTTTTAAATGGGCCTTGGGCTTCGTATCCTGATGGTTCTAGGCCTTAGTTCGAGGTTATAATGGGCCTAAGGCTTCGCATCCTGAGTTAAAAGGAAAAATAAAAACCCTAAGGGTTCCGAAGTGTCTCTTTTATTTAACCTCTCATTTTGCGCCGCCCCAAAGCTTCTGGCTGAACTCGAAGACAGACCCATTCTAGAGTACCCGGCGATCTGAATCTTCCCGGCGGCGAGAAAATGGTTGCGGCGAAGAAGACGAAGAAGTCCCATGAGGGAATTAACAGCCGATTGGCTCTTGTGATGAAGAGTGGAAAGTACACTCTAGGGTACAAATCTGTTCTCAAATCCCTTCGCAGCTCCAAAGGTAAAACATTTCCTTCATTTGAATAAGGTTGTATGATCTATCGTCTTCGTAATCTCGTTGAGTAATTGCTGGAATTGTTGGCTTTCGTAGGTAAGCTGATACTGATATCTAGCAATTGCCCACCTTTGAGGAGATCAGAGATTGAGTACTATGCCATGCTTGCCAAAGTTGGAGTCCATCACTACAATGGTAACAATGTTGATTTGGGAACTGCTTGTGGTAAATACTTCCGAGTGTCGTGCCTCAGCATCGTCGATCCTGGTGATTCCGACATCATCAAGGCACTCCCTGGAGATCAGTGATTCTGATTTTGACGACTTATTGTGATTTTGCCATGTTCTCTCTCTATGCTTTATTATGCAATGTCTTCTTCAAAGACTCTCAATGTTTAGGTTTCTTTGCTTTCTGAACTCAATGGTCAAATTGTTACATTTCGTCTCTGTTTGTGGATTCTTTTACATGTGAAAGGCTTAGACTTATTGGTTCCAACGATGGATTAGTAGTAACTTATACACATTTTCAAACTACACATTTGTTTTTGGAAATGAACGTCATAATAATAAACAATCTCGACACTTCTAACGTTGAACAATCTCTTATGCTCAGACAAATTACCAAATTAAAATCTCAATGATCGAATAGAAACGCTTCATCCTGTAAGAACTTTCTACACTTTCAGGGAGCGAACTTCTTCTTTTAACAACCAACAAATTTGACACAGGGATTAAGAAACAGGAACGATCAATTGTTGTGGTTTTTGGCTTACTTCAACTTCATCACAGACAACTTCTTCTTCGTCTCCATTATAGCTTCTTCTCTTTTCTTTGCTACCTCTTTCATCTCTTCCTGATACTTAGCTTCTATCTCTTCTAGTTCCTTTCTTAACCTTTCTTCTTCCTCCAAACTTACTGGTTCAGTTGCCTCTTCTGCTTCTTCTTCTTTGAAGCTCCCGTTTTCACCATTGGTGGTATCAACACATTGCTTATCTTCCTCGTCTGATCGTGGGAAATCTGAGTTACATGAGTGACTAACTGACTCACAAGGATCATGAAAAGGAGTCTCCTCTTGTCTCTGTGTGGTCTTAGCTTCGTTCTGCTGACTTCTTGAGTTCTGATTTAGTTGAGAGTGAATGAGATGGTCGACTGTGACATCAGTTTTCCAGGTGGGTATCATGTTGACAAGTAATATATCGATCAGTTCGGCTATAAACGTGACGTTCTGGTCAGTTAACTCGAGCTGCTCAACCATTTCACTCGACACCTTAGAAGCAGTGTCACCTTCTTGATAGAACAGGAAATGGATGTTCCTCACACGTCCTACAACAAGAAACAGTTATATCAAGTCTCAGAATGCAGAAGCGATAGATATGTAACTGGAGCTGAACCACAACGCTCACCATTCTCATCTACTATTCTAAGAATTAGCGACACAGAGTGTTCATCGTTTTCTTCTCCCTTGAGCACAAAGAAATTCCCTCTCTTTGCTCGTCTAACCTCAATACACCTAGATCCTGAGTTGTCGCTAAAGGTAACAATAGGCAGGTTGTCTTCATCGAGATCTATAGACATAGGTTTGCTACGCCGTGCTGTAGGGGGCCCTTCAGACATAAGGCAACGATCTCCAAACGCACCATCTTTGGGCATTACAATGTCCGGAAGCGGCAAAGGGTTGTTCACTGTTAAACCATTGACATGAAGGAAAGGGTCCAACAGAAGCTCTTTTGCTGATAATCTCTCCGATGCAGGAAGCAAGCATTTTTCAATAAACTGCTTTACTTCTGGGTCTTGAACCCTCGAGAGTGAAGCTGGTTTTATTCCCTTGAAATCACCATCACCAAGAAACACATTTGGTTATAAAAAATCTTGTCAATAAACTAACGACAGGAATTATGTGGAATATACCACTTTGTTGCTAACTCACCGATGAAACCTTCTTGTATATCTGAGCAGAGTTTCTGCATTCACAGTATGGATATTCAAATGTCACCATCTCCAACATACACATCCCAAATGAATAAATATCAGCCAGTTCGTTGTAGTTCTCATCATAGAGCTCTGGTGCCATAAACTCGGGAGTACCTGTGGCACATAAGAAAATGTTAGTTTAAAATGTGACAGACAAAAGAATATAGACAGACAAAAGAATATAGCGTGATCATTATTATATCCTTTTTCGTTGGGTTAAAAGCAGAATATGTGAATAAGTAAGTAACATCAAGAAGCAGGAAATAGAAGTTATACCAATGACACTTTTGGCATTAGCTTGCTCCATGACAGTGGCTAGACCAAGATCTCCTATTTTCACTTCCCCATGGTTTCCATTGATAAATATGTTATCGCATTTGAGATCCCGATGTATAATTGGTGGCTCTTGACCATGAAGATATCTCAAACCCATTAAAATCTGCCTCGCCCAATTTTTCACAGCCTTCATGTTCACCTTCCTGTGTTTCTTGCGATAGCTAAAAAAGAGGATTGCTTACACTCCAAAACAGTAATCACCACAAAAACAAGAAAGAAGGAACAGAAGACTAGAGTTTTGTGGTAAAGAGGAAAGGAGATACGTACTGTCGGAGGCTTCCTGAAGTGAATAGCTCAGTTATTATGTTAACTGTCTTGTTCTTATCATCTATCCACGAGTTATAGAACCTGATAATATTACTGTGCTTCAATGATTTCAACAGACGCACTTCAGAATACAGCCTCTCCAGGCAATTCGGTGACTGCAAAACATCATCTATTCGTACTTGGTTCCACGCAACTTCAATCCCATCTACTTCATCGAATGCCTTATAACTGATTCCTTGAGTTAAGGTATAAACCAAAAAATTATACAGAACACAGAAAGAAATAGTCTTTCTCGTAAAACAATTTTACTGACATGGTACATTCCTAGAAAGCTTGTGATATCAAGAATACTCTAATCTAAGAAATTAACATCAAAACAAACCGGAAAGGATACACAGTCTTGAATGCACCTTTTCCAATTACCTCTTTATACTGAAAGGTCCAACAGTTAAGAGGTAAAAAAAAATATAAGATATCTTAATCCCCACACAATATTACCCAAAACTTAAGATTTGAAAAGTAAAATAAGACAAAGGGAGGTGGATCTTAACCCCTCTTTGCTTGGTTGTATAGTATCAAATATCCACCAATTGAAAGGTCAACACTTAACAAAAAGAAGAAGAAAAATATATAATTATCAGAGAGCCTCCTCATACCCGTATATATCGAAAAGTTGGATCAACTTCAAGCACTTCGGGGTCAGGAGGCTCCTGAAGTGTGCAACCATCGTCCGAACCATCCATTCTTTCTTAAACCTTGAAAAGTATATAGCAGAAACAACCCAATAAACACAGAATCTTTATAAAAATCCTTTGATTCTTTTTTAGTGCAATAGGAGAATATTCAAGGTGAACAAGAAAAATATCCACATTTTTGTGAAACTTCTAAATATTAATGGAATCAGCTCAGATCAAACAACAAAATCAAAACAATCATATTCAAGTGTCGCTGGAGGATCGTGACATCATTTTCGTAAAGCCAATCCAATAAGGCAATTCTCTTCTTCCCAGATTGATTTCCCTCAATAAGCACATTCGACACAGGCATAAACAATTACTATAAACTATTTCAAAAATTTGAGACGAGAAAAAACAAAAAAACAAAAAAACAAAACAAGACCCACACCAACATCAGCATATATTCATATGAAGAAGACTAATTCTTATCAATGCGTACATTCATATAAAAAACATAGAAAAATAAACGATGAAAAAAAATTTCTCGCCCAAAAAGGTATAAGGGGTAATGAATTCGCGTGAACTTTTTTATACATATGATTCTGACGCTTTGATTACTACCTGAAGAAACGGAGCTTTTGTTCTGTAATTGAGACGAAACGGAGAAGGAGAACAACAATGAGAGGGAAGAATCTGAACCCTAATTGAGAGGAATCGATGGATGAAGAAGATGCAGCGACACGGGAAAATAGCACAAGTGTTTGTTCTTAGCTAATTTACGAATTACGAACAACTACCTCTATTTTAAATATTCATTGTTTTTTTCCCAAATTAAATTTGGTTTTTAAAGAATTAAAATGAACTTTTCAAGTCCTTTTCTAAAAACAGAGAAACGCTCTCTCCATGCAATCATGACGTGTCTATACACGTGGCACTTAATTTGCGTTTCTCAACGCGATTGCTGCTGACTAGGAAAATAGCAAATCTTTAACAAACACATGAAATTTGAAGTTCAATTTGTACCTAAAAACTACTAACATAATCAAATTTATTTCTTTGCCTGCGCAAAACCACTTCTTGCAAAACCAAGCACACCGTCAAATAAACCATTGAAGGAGACTCCCATGAAGATCAGGTCTATGAGTAAACAAACATTTCAAAGAAAATGGTTCTCCTCCTCATCGTGATAAACCTAAAATGTTGTCATCATCTTCGTCTGTAGAGGATCCGTCGAATAAGCTCCCACTAGTATGCCTGCTATGATCAGTCAGATTCTCGTCCCTATCAGAGTGTCCGATCTGGACGTCGCGGTGTTTAACTAGGAGCCAGCGCAGCAGTTTGTCTTCCTTGTTGAGGTAGTGAAGCTCCTTGTTCATGTTTGGAGTTGCCATCATTGTTATTTGCATCAATTGTCCCTGCAGTATTCATTCCATATGATAATATTATATATACACACTTAAAGCTCCACGGCAGACAATGGTCACTAAGCAAACTAGAGACTCTGCAGATTAGTGAGAGAGAAGATAACAAAGACGCATGTTCAATTTTAAGTATCTGCAGATTCTATCAAAGAGACAGGAGATTGATGTATAAAGCTGGTACCGATACTTTCAAAACATATGATAATCCTAAATCTACTGCAGGTCGAAACTATTGTATCTGGTTACATCCTATATCCTCCACCTTAGCTCAAATTCTATTCCTACAATAGCCAAATTGTTTAAGAACATAACCAGTTTGAAGACATCTGTAAAGTGAAAGCTGTGATTGCTTGTACTCCACAGTAAATCCATAAAACTAAATAATAAAACTACACACTGAAGATCCAAAGCCAATCAAGCTCTCAAAGAAAAGAAAATCACAAAATCTAAAGACTAAAATGCAGCCTTTACAACTAGTGAAATCTAAAGACTATCACTCGAGGATCGTAGCCAGCATTTGGGTAAAATGAGTGCATAGTTCTCGTCAACTCTAGCTATATTAACCATAAGAATCAATCTGAAAGATGCGAGACACAGTGCATTTCCGATAAGGTCTAGAAAGGCCAACCTAAATCCTAATGCTTGAATCGACCTGAGAAATCCTAATTCCCAAACAATCACCAGGGACTAATGAAATCACCAATTCAGTAAGAACCCTAACGCAATTGAATACCTGATAGTGTCTTCCGTCGAGCTTCCTAATACCGTAACCCAATTCGACCTTGCCAAAGGATTTGACGTCGGTGAGGACACCATTTCTGCTGTAAACGTGTTTCCCAATGCGCGCAACGAGTTCGATGAGGCCTTCCTTTCTGATTATTGGTTTGAACAGAAGCATACAGTCGTAGAGCGGCATTTTTTATTTTCCTCTTCCTTCCGACGACAAAGAGATTAGATTCGGACTCTCTCTCTCGTTTTTTAGGGTTTTTACTCTTCACAGCTTCGCCGTCGGGTGACCAAGTTCTCTTTTCCTCGAAACGACGGCGTTTACTATTTT
This sequence comes from Capsella rubella, assembly GCF_000375325.1. Classification (NCBI taxonomy): domain Eukaryota; kingdom Viridiplantae; phylum Streptophyta; class Magnoliopsida; order Brassicales; family Brassicaceae; genus Capsella; species Capsella rubella. The sequence continues at coordinate 6,585,735 of NW_006238921.1, forward strand.
TGTTTATTTTATTTTTTGCCTGTGACTTTGATAAGAAAAATGGTTTGTTCACCTAGAAAATAGAAACCCAAAGAGGTATCACAGGATCACAGTATTGATAACCAACCAAATAAAGCTTTTCTAATATGCACAATCATGAAAATCATTATCATTAGTGTATGTATGTTTACCATTTATTTACATGGAAATTTCTTTTCTTTCTTTTTTGGGTACAAGTTTATTTACATGGACCACAATATCATCCAAAGAGTAGAGAGCTTAATATTATTTACATACGCACATTATGTAAAAACCAAAACCAAAACGAAACCCAAAATGGGTCAAGATTCTGAAACATCAACATCAAACATCAAAGGGTGAAGTGGTAACCGAGGAAGGGTTTGATGTGGATTGACTAAGCAACAAATGATTCTTCATTTCTTTGTAGGACCTCAACTCTTCCAAAGCATCAGCTGTTGTCTTTGAGGTCAAAGCAAGCCCCGAGGCTGTGATTGACGCTACTGCTATCTCCTGAGCCCGTGCAGGTTTGTTGTTGTTGTTCCAACAAATTTCAGGAATGGAAGATTCGGAGACATCTTGTCTGAGAGGTGGAGCTTTTTTCAGCATTTTCACAAGGGCACCAACTGCAGCATCTTGGGACTTTTTAGGGAATGAACCGCTTGACTCGAGTGGCTCATGCATGTCTCCTCTGTGGTCGAACGACCCTGGTCTGAAATGAGGCAGTAAAGCAAAATCAGTTTCTACTGGAAACAGTTACAAAACAAAAGGCCTTAAGAACTGAATCAGGATCCCGCAGAGCAAACCGAACAAGTGTTATTTGATGACTACAAAACCCAAAAGAAATCATATATAAGTGATAGTGAATTGTTTAGATTTCTTGGTTTCTCTACTAAACAATTCTCTAGCTTCTTTGTTGAAGATCAGTACAAGAATACGCCAAAATTGATGGAAGCTACACGGATATAGAAGCACTATGATAATCATTTGCATCTAATGGCTGTTTAAAGCTCAAAGTAAGAAATTATAAAACAAGCTTCTTAAGTTGTATTGATTAGCATATAGAGGCCAGGATTAGCAAATCTCTAAACTCATTTGGTATTTAAAAAACCACTTAGAAAGAACAATGGGAACCAAAATCCATATAAATACATATCATATGCGTAGGCTGTAGATAAAATGGAAAAGAGACAATGAGAGATGTAAGTTTTTAAAGACAATACCTGCTACTACGATCTGTAATATCATCATACTCAACATCAAATGGGCAAGGGAAATCAGGATCATCAAAATCTTCTTGGAAAGATCTACTAGAACTCCGGGAAAATGATATCCCCGGTGAGCTGTTGGAAGACGGCCTCACCCCAGAATGCTTTCTAAAGTCATCTCTCCCATAAAGAAACAGCTGGAGGAAAAATGAATTACAATTTCACTCGTTCAGTCACATGATCCAAAAAAGAGATAAAAGATAAGACGGGTGGAGTACGCTTACCTTGTCTACTGCTGGTCCAGATTCACCAGGACCAAAGTTTCTCACAGGCTTTAAAGAGGCGTGTCTCGACAATTTTAGATGAGGGTTAGGTGCCACAATGTTTTGTTTGGACTGGAAAGTCGGAGCTGGGATTCTCACTGGAGCACTTTCAGTACGTGTGATGCCTCGTGGGACAGCCTGTATTGGTGCTGAAGGAGAAAGAGGAGGGGAGAAATCTTGATAAGCAGAATACTCTTCAGGGTAGCTTTCTTTCCTTCGACCCGTGGGTATCTCAGAAGGGTGAGGAGGAAGGTGACGGGTACAGGGATGTGAAACCAATGCATGTGAATCTGAGCGTGTAGGCGATGGTGAGCAAGAAACAGAAGGTGGAGACGCCTTGTGACGATCAAAACTCCAGCTATGGCGCCTTTGAAATGGCAACAAGGGAGGTGAGCCATATGAAAGAGGAAGGGAAGGGAACCTCTTTAAAGGATCAGCCAGGGGACTTCCAACATAATCGGTTATAAATGTTGGAGACATAGGAGTCGAGTGTTCGCAACTGACATCTGAGAGAGAACGATATAGAACCGACAAGCAAAGTCTACCACATATAGTCTCAACAGGTGTGAAAGAAAACTTCTGCATTTCTGCCTCTTCTCTGCGAGTGAATGGCTCAACAATAGAAGGGACCCTAGGAACAAGCTTGAACTTGAAGATCTGCCCAGAGGAATTGAGTTCCCGGAAAATCTTATAAGCAGGCAAAAGCCTAACCATCACAAACAATGACCTAAGCAGCAGAGTTGCCTTCTTATACATCAGTTGCAACTTATTACTACTACTTGACCTCCTGCTGCTGGTAGTAACAGATTCCCTGATCTTCCTATTATCATACTGCACCACCCATCTCTCAATTATCTGCTCGTTCTTAGTTTCACATCCCAATTCATCTTGATCAGAATTCCAACCCGACTGGTACTCTTTCTCGGAAAAGTTCCTGATAAGCTCCCTTTTAGCAGACAAGTTCATCTGATCACCAACAAGTGGCCTCACCACAAGAACGACATCAACAACCAAAGGCTCAAGACTGCTTCTGCGCCCGATATCAAAACTCTCCAGCGCCGCAGGACATTCCCTAAGGGCAAGATTGAACCATTTGTCCCGAGGCCTGACACTGGAGGAAGAGGAAGAAGAAGAGGAAGGGGAACAAATCATCTGGTCACCACTAAAATTCCTCGAAGACATAAAAGGAGTCCTTGATTCAAGAATAATGTGAAGGCTTTTAGCAAAGAACTCAAATATGATCTGTTCTGCTTTAGCACCTTCTGAATTGTTGTTGTTACTCCTGTTGTGTGAAGATGACATCTTTCCTTTTTGATCACTGAAATCAATTGAAGCAAAACTGTTCCTGGGAAATCAAAATACAAAACCAAAAACGAAGATTGATTCGAAATCAGTAACCTTTACTAAATACGCATTTGATCAAATCCAACAAAATCTAGAGTAAAACCCCATAAATCGAGGAGCAACCCAGAATCATTTATATAGTTCTCGATCATCAAATCCATGTAATAAACAAAAACCAGTGAGTAAAAACTACAACTAAAATTAAAAAAAAAAACCTAAAACTCAGAGCAGAGCAAGTAGTAAAGCGAGTAGTGAGTAAGTATCGTTACCTTATCGTCTCCTTGACTAGCTTGTAACTTCTTCGTCTACTTCGAAATTGTTCTGATACGAATTAATTTTTTGGTGGATACGAATTAAACGGCAAAACTGAAAGAACCCTAAAGACGAAAAGAAAAAAAGGAGAAAACTTTGGAATAGAATAGAAAAGCTTTGTTCAAAAAAAAAAAAAAAAAAAAAAGAAAAGCTATCGTCTTTGTGACTTGAACAAAACCATGGGAAGACGAAACAGAATCGAAACCCATTAATTTGGGGTGATATGTATTCAAGCGAGCTTTATCGTCATTATCAGATTATTATGTTCATTCTCAAAATTCTTAATACTTTTTCAGAGAGAAGATTTCTTCTTCTTCGACTTCGTGACTCGTTCGATACACACTTTATTAACTTTCAATTTCTTTTTCTTTTTTTTTTCTTTTTCAAATTTAATATATATTATGTATTTTTTAAACTCTTTAAGAGGGAGTCCCATGAGCCAGGTCTTTCGTAGGTAAAAGAAGTTAGGAATATACCCCCTCAAATATTTTTAATTATCCAACGAATGTTAAAAATAAAAATTTTAAAAAAATTACTCGTTTGCTTATCGAATTAAAATTTGTAATATTTAGCAAAATTTATTATAAAAATCTGTTATATATATATATATATATATATATATATATATATATAACGTTATTTAGCAAAATACGTATTAAAGAAAATTTAGTGGCAACTGCCCAACTGACTAAAAGAAATTGATAGAGAGATGATTTATTTATATTAATCATTTGACATGCATCATCAGATGTGCGAATATACTATATGATTTTGTTTTTTTTTTTTTTTTTTTTTTTGCCGACGAACCCCATACACTAGTTTATCGGAATTGATTCTCTTCGTGAGAGAGCCAAACAGGTACCGACAAACCTACATGGGAAAAGCAGTAACCGCGTAATCTTGCACATTTCGCAAGTTTATCGGCACTGATATTTTTAAGCCTAGAAATATGTTTTAAATTGAACTCCAGAAATGAGGCTCTAAGTTCCTTGTAGTCTCGAATCTCTGAAGCAAAGGCCGGCCAATCCTCATCGTTTGCCATCATTCTAACCAAATCCAAGCAATCCGTTGCAATTGTAACTTGAACCACCAATAGATTGCTCAGACATTTCATTGCCCAAAGGAGAGTATCTAATTCTGCATGGATGGGCGAAAGACTTCGTGGGGAGCAACGCAAACCTAGTTGGAAAGTCCTATTACCAATGGAAGCTATCCAACCATGACCACTCCTCCTATCCTTCTCGTGCCAAGATCCATCAACATAACACACCAACGCGTTCGTTGGTGGAATCCATTCGTCATCCCTAAGTGTCCGCACACTAGGTAAGGCTACCAATGTATTAGCTTTTCTCCAAAGTGTTTCCTCTTGAATTGCTTTATCCTTCGTATCTTGGGGTAGCTCCGAAACATTCTCGAAGATCAGTTTATTCCGCGCTTTCCAAATATACCACATATACCATGGAAAAACGCTTAAATCCGCCTCGATGACACCACCTTCTTTTCCTCTCCAGAATAGGAAATCAAGATTACCATACAAAGAAGAAAGGGGGAACACCGACGGGTCTGTTGGAATAGGTGAAAGGGCCCACACTTGTCGAGCCGGGGGGCATTCAAAAAATAAATGGTTGATCGTTTCTTCCTCTGCCCCACAACGGGGACATTCTTTATCTCTGCCGATGTGGCGAAAATGTAACCTTTGACAAGTAGCAAGGCATCCTGTCACACATTGCCACACTAGATGTTTTAACTTCCGTGTGGTTTTCAATTTCCAAGCTTGCGCCTTAAGTGCCGTGACACAGGGTCCCTGAAAAGGGAGGTCGCAAGAAGGACGAGATAACAATCTCGCAGCCTCATAACCGGATTTAACAGTATAGTTCCCAGATTTAGTGAGGGACCAACTATAAGTGTCAATGGTTCTATTTATACTCGGTTTAATTCCCATAATCAGGGTAATTTCTTTCGGGGGGAAAAGTTCCCGGAGCTTATCGACTCGCCATCGTTTGGATTCTGGGTCGATGAGAGTAGAAACACTCACCAATGGGTTCCTGTCGTCCCCTAATCCAATTGGAGGACGGGGACGGACATCCGGGATCCACGGATCTGTCCAAATATAGGTTTGAAAACCAGAGCCTATATTTTTCCTAATGCCGGAGTTAAGGACATCTTTGGCGGCAAGCATACTTCGCCAGCCATAGGACGGCCGATTGGAGGTAGAAATTTCCAATGGGCTACTATACCGAAAATAGCGACCCTTCAACACCCTACTAAGTAGGGCATCTGGATAGCGGAGTAGACGCCATAATTGCTTTGCTAACAGAGCGTAATTAAAATCTTCCAGGACACGGAATCCTAGGCCGCCCTCCGAAAAGTGCGAGCAGACTTGGTCCCAGGAAATCCAATGGATGCCTTTACAGTCTGCTTTATTACTCCACCAAAAACGAGCCATCGCACTATTTAACTTGGTGCAAATCGCTTTTGGAAGAAGAAAGCACGACATTACATATGTCGGAAGGGCTTGGGCTTGGGATTTGATTAAAATTTCCTTCCCTCCCTTAGAGAGAGATTTAGACGACCATGAATTAACCCGACTATTCAACCTATCCCTAACAAAAGCAAAAACCTGTGCTTTTGATCCATGGATTTTTTCGGGGAGGCCCAAGTAAGTCCCCATACCACCTTCTTGCGATATCCCCAAAATTGATTTGATTTCTTGTCGTAGGTTGGGATCCACATCATTGCCAAACATGACAGAAGATTTGGCAAAGTTTATTTCTTGCCCAGAGGCGCTACCGTAAGATCGAATGATCTCAATTACAGAATTAATTTGTTGGGGATCAGCCTTGCAGAAGAAAAGACTATCATCTGCAAAGAGGAGGTGAGAAACCCGAGGGGAGGCACACGCCACCCTCAGCCCTTGGATTGTACCAATCCTCTCGGCATGTCTCAATTGAGCGATGAGGGCTTCCGTACAAAAAATAAACAGGTACGGAGAAATGGGGTCTCCTTGGCGGATTCCTCTCTTGGGCCGAATGCGGCCTTTAGGCTCACCGTTGAGCATTACTCGATAGGATACGGATGTAATACATTGCATAATCCATCCAATCCAGCGATGATCGAAACCCATTTTTTCCATTAGCACCTGAAGAAACTTCCACTCCACTCTATCATAGGCCTTACTCATGTCTGTTTTAATAGCCATGAATTTTTTTCGATTCGTTGGGTTGGAGCGGAGCGCATGGAAATTTTCCTGAGCAATGAGGATATTGTCAGTAATTAATCGACCTGCCACAAAGGCAGATTGGGTCTCCGAAATTAAGTCCGGGAGATACTTCTTTAGACGTAAACTCAAAATCTTCGAGATTACTTTATAGCTTACATTGCATAAGCTGATCGGCCGGAATCCTGCCATCTCCCTCGGTCTATCACCTTTAGGGATAAGGCAAATATTAGTCTCGTTAATCTTGCCATCGAAGATGCCAGAAGTAAAGAAGTTCTTAACCAAGGTGGTGAGATCCTTCTTTATTACGTCCCAGAATTTCTGGTAGAATAATGCTGTCATTCCGTCCGGGCCCGGAGTCTTTGTTGGATGTAAGGAGAATAACGCTCTCTTAACCTCCTCTTCTGTTATCTCTCGGGTGAGGGAAACATTCATGGAGGGGGTTACTAAAACAGGGACTCTCTCAAGGGCCTGCAGAGGATCGGTGGCATTTGATGCCGTAAACAATCTACTAAAATATTCAACCGCAACTCTTTCCACACCTTCTTCGTTGTCAATCCAAACCCCGTTTTGATCGAGAATACCAATAATCCTGTTCCTAGCACGTTTTTGTTTTGTTGTGGCGTGAAAGAATTTTGTGTTCTTGTCACCTTCAAGAAGCCAAGTTTCTCTACTTTTTTGTTGCCAGTAAGCTTCTTCCTCTCTGTAAGCCTCGCATAACCTCCATTTAAGATCAAGGATGGAAGATGCGGAAACATTATCATCATTGTTAGCTTCGTCAATCTTATCCTGGAGATCTTTAATAAGCAACTCTGAGTTTGACTTACTAGATTTCCTCCAGTGAGAGATTAATCGTCGGCAATTCTGAATTCGCCCCATAAAATGGGTATTGTCTTGTGGGTTTGAGGCGCTCCAGCCTTCCGAAACAACCTCTCGAAAACCCGGTTTATCCACCCATCTTTTGTCAAACATAAATCTTCGAAAGTATTTTTTGGGTCGATCTTGGATAATAGCCAAAAGCGGGCGATGATCGGATCCCCACATTTTCAAATACTCCACATTTGTGTGGGAAAAAATATGGTGCCATTCTTCATTTCCCATTGCCCGGTCAAGTCTACATCGGATTTGTCCATTTGTTCTTTGGCCTATCCAGGAAAAATGATTCCCTTGGAAAGGGAAATCAATCAAACCACAAGCATGTATCATGTTGCGGAAGGGGAGGAAAGAGGCCTCGGATCTTTTCTTTCCCCCTCGTTTTTCATGATTCCCCGTAATCTCATTGAAATCCCCAATGATAAACCATGCTTCGGATCTTGTTATACCAATCCGATTAAGTCTTTCCCAAACATATTCACGGTTTGCAACAACTGGGTCTCCATAAATAAAAGTCATAAATACCCGATTTCCATTAATAATAGTTTCGATATCAATAATCCGGTCATCTAACAATAAAAACTTAACCGGATAATCCTTCGAATATAATAGAGCTAGACCTCCACTAAAGCCATCCGGGTCAACCGTTTGGAGATTATCAAAGCCTAACTCTACTTGCACATTTTGCAGAAAAAACTTATCGTTTTTAGTTTCCGATAAAAACAAAAAACTAGGTGAATACTTTCTACAAAGTTCCCCTAGTCGGCGGCGAGTCAACTTGGCTCCCACCCCTTGACAGTTCCAAGATAAGGTCCTCATGGTGGTGATTCGGGGGAGATCCGGGACTCCTCCTCACCTTCCTTCGGCTTTGGCGCCGTAGCCGCAATCGTCCTTCTCGTCAATGTTCCTCTCTCATCCAAAGGAGTCTCAAGAGAAACCGGTGTCTGCAAACCAGTACGGGGCCCCGAAGCACTCGAAGATGCTCGCTTTTTGGGGGAGCTCTTGCCACCGAACAGCTTCAGCTTCCTTGAGGCTGCTTTGTTGACTTTTGGGCTTGGGGGAACCGATTTTTTAGGGCCCAAAACAGCAGGCTCATCCACCAAGGGGAACACCTCACGACAGGCCCGTTTCAGAGAAGAGGGCCCAGGTTTCTGGTTGGGCCTTAGCGAAATGGCCTTCGCGGAAGGAGAAGCAACTCGCTTGCTCGTCGGCGAGGAGGAAGACGCCGGAATCGGCGACCGAGAACGAGAAATGGGAACCAGCTGCTCCGAGATTGTCCTTTCCTGACTCACTTCCACTTCCGGCGTCTCCGTTGGATCTTTCTCTCCATCTTCGGCCTCCATCATGTCCTCCCCCAGGAGATCATCATTCTCTAGCAACCCATCGAGAATCATTTCTTTCTCCATCTCCTCCATGAAGAGCACATCTTCTTCTGTAATTTCCCTATCTGGTAGGTCAAATTCATCAGCCAGGTTCTCCCAATCCGAGGGAACTGAGTCCATATGTTGGGTGCATTGGACTTCGGCGTCGTGTTCCTCCTCCGCCGCCCAATCAGAGAGACCAGCGTCGTCGATGTGAGCGTCAGAGCTGGGGCAAGGGATGTTATCCGTCACGGCGACCGGAGCAGGAGCGGTGATCAACGGGCTTTCTTCAGTCCCGGAGTTTCGAAGACCAGAGCCTGAACCAAATTCAAAGTTAACCGGAACTGGGTTAACCGGATCAGCCTCCGTATCGAGGTCATCATCGTTCATCAGGTCATCATCGGACTCCTGGACTTTTCCTTTACCTTTGTCCTGAGGCTTCGCAGGCTTCTCCGCATTAAGGCGGGATGATTGGTGGCGAGGCGGACGACGAGAGCTCCGCCATTGGTCAAGACTTGGTTCCTCCCTCGTGGGGGAGCGGATCCGAAGAGGTGAATCTCTCCGACGAGTAGACCTTCGGTCGTCTCTTCTTCCCGATCGGGAGAGTGATGGTTCCTGGCGAGAGGAATTTTGAATGGGAGAATCTCCCATCACCTCATCCGGTTTCTTCCTTGAGTCGGAAGACGAGTGGTTGGAATTGTCTCTGGATCGAGGAGCTTCATTTGCTAAAGATCCACCAATGCGTTTCCAGACTGGATTGCTCGACTCCTCAACACGAGGGATTTCCTTTGAAAGGAATAGGTTTCGCTGCACTCGTCGAGTATCAAAAGGGAAGTCACGACGAGCCAGGTGCAAAGAAGATCTTCTGGTGGAACCAGAACCAAGAGCAGGGTCCGGCCCCCGGCGAGACCGATGGTAAGCGTCATTGTTCTTCTGAATCTCTCGTGGCATGGGTTCTCTGGTGGAAACATTTGAACCCGCATCGTCAGATCGTAGCTCGCGGTCAGGGAAAGCTGAAGACCTGTGCTCTTTGTTACTTTGTCGTTGAGAGTCAGTGAGCAAAGGGCATTCTCTCTCCTCATGGGAGATCATGTGGCAGTTGAAACAATATCTGAAGTGTTTCTCATAGGAGAGGGACACCCAAACTTCATCCCCATTGTCTGACACCACCTTTTTCTTGAACTTGAGGGGTTTGGTAACGTCCACAGAAACCAGAACTCTGCCCTCGGTGGCGTCAACCTCGACGACAGTACCCAAAGCAGAACCAATGCCATGAAAGGCAGCATCCACCCAGCAGCGGAGAGGGAGATCCCGGATCTTTACCCAGAAATTGATGAAACTCAGGAGGTTCTCCTGGAAGTTCAGTTCCCATCTTTCAAGAGAGAACGTCCATTTGTTGAAATGACATGGCCTCTTCCTTAAGACCTTGAGGAGATCCGCTTCACATTCAAAGTTGAAGTGAAATCGGCCATTACCAAGGTCGAAACCACGGACCCGACCTTCAACATCCCAAATCCCAGGGCTTGGCATGACAGCCAGAAAAGCTTCCATACTTCTCCCTCCGGTATGAAAAACTCTCCCAATCAAAGTGAGACGAAAACGTCTTGAGAGAGCTTCGTTATCCAAGGCAGGCAGAATCACAGGCTCATCTTCATCGGAGGAGGCGTTGTGTCTGGAAACGTCCGAGCTACGTGCCTTGTTGTTCGACATTCTCCTCACAGGCGGGTAAAACAAAAAGGTCGAAGAAGAAATCGAAGAACAGAGAAAAGGTAGAAGGCAAGGGAAAACAGTCTGCAGCGAAGATGTGAGTGGGTAGAGGCTAAGAGCGGGTAGGTCAAATAGCAAACAAAAGTGGAAAGAGGTGCTATGAGCCTTAGAAGAACACAACATGTAAGTTGGAAGAAGGGGAAAAACATCTCTTTGTCCAGTGGGTACAAAGGAATAAGCTGAGAGTAGAAAGTTAAAGTTGGTGAGATCCATTTGGGTTTGAAACCTTTTCCTCTTTGGGGGTTCGAAGATTCTTGAGGTAAGGCAGAGTCATGTTCTTGAGGATTGAAGGATTCTTGTATGCGTTTTCCGTACGTTGGAGAACGAAAGTTTTAATTTTTAAGATCACGAGAACTATATGATTTTGTTAGATATAAACTCTTTTCTTTTCTTTAAAGAAAAACCAAAAAAAATATTAATCAACAAAAAAGGGAAATATTACATGAAAAAAAAGGGAAATATGCAACAACAAAAATAAGAAATTATTTTAGAAAAAAAAAAAAAAAAGGTTAAGATATGAGAGATATCGTCAAATAATAATCAAAAAAAAGTTGAATGCATACCAAAATAAAATTAATCAGTCGTGGTAACAAAAAAAAAAAAAATCAGTTCTCAGCTTTTACGATCCAAAAAAATGACAAAATCTTTTTACCTGGCGGGGTAGAGTAAAATGGCAAAAAGAAAGTTTGTAAAAGTCAATTGGAAAAGCTTTACTAGTTATAATTTCTTCGCCGTTGCTCTGATTTAACCTCAGTGTATCACACTAAACGAAAGAGATCGTATTAATTAAAAGAGAGCCTAATTGGGAGGCTCGAGAGGAACGTACAAAAATCCATTTATTGCTTTGCTATTTTGCCCGATGTGGTCCAGTGGTAAGGGAGAATTGGGGAAAGATTGAAAGGAACTAACAGGTTCGATCCATCCTAAAAACAAAAATCATGATTGTGTAGGAAGTCTGTCAATTAGGCCAAATCCCAGTTGGTTTACCTGGTAGTCAGAAATGCAGGCGGCACATTAGTCGGAAATCATTTCAAACTCGGGATAGACAGTATAGTGGCCCTTCGGAAAGAAGTCCATTCTGAAGCATTTCGATGCGTTTATAACGGAGCTGAACGGATCAGCCGATAGAGTTTATTAAAAAAAAAAAAAAAAAACACTTTTAACACACACATATAATCCGTGTCGAACAGAAAATACAATAAAGACATATCAATCTTATTAATTGGGCCACAAATAAGAGCCCATACATTTTCTGAATTTTAGGCCTGTATACCGTTTTTAGATTCCAATTGTTTTGAGTTTGTTTAGTCGATCCACCATTTTTAGTGTTATAAATGAAGCTCTTCTGATGGTCCAAGAACATTTATAAAATTGCTTTCGAGTTTAAACTCGTTGGAAATATCTCTCTACTATTTCACTCAACACATAACCAATTAAAATCTATATCGAAAGAATCACAGTTGAAAGACCTAAACCCTTAGTTTAAATTTTTTTAAAATCCCACAGCTTAATCTTGACTAAAAAACTACCATGGTTTTGTTCTAAATAAACTACCAAAAAAAAACGAGTTCTACGTTCTCATATACGCACTAGAGTATGGTAAGATGGAAGCCAACGTACGTATAAACTACAAAACCAGAAGAGAGCAGATAGAATGTATTATCTCTTTCCATATCAATTTGCCCAAGAAAGAAACATCAACTCTAAAGGCTTATACTCTTGATTTTTATTATGAACCAAGACAAATCTTCCAGCTTAACATATTTTATGCTTGCATGTATATATGCAAAATCAACCTTTTTGAGAATCTCTTCTTAACTAAAAGTATAATGTTTAACTATCATATATGACTATTAAATTTTCGAATGTGGAAAATCGTCTTCATCTTCAAATCTCTTGTAACGCACTACAAGATATTCTTTTTTTGTTTTCTTTGGTAATGGGGTATTCACTATATGATTTTTTAATAATCTAATTCTTTTTTTTTTTTTTGTAAGAGGCTGTGGGTATTCACTATATGATTTTTTAATAATCTAATTTTTATATGATTTTTTTTTAATAATCTAATTCTTTAGTTTATCATTTTAGTTGGCTATTATTATACGTGACATGCAAAATATTTCCCATGATGCATCAAGTTACTACTACTGTACAGAGATACAATCGTAAGTACTGTATCTCATGATAAGCTTTCTTCAACAATCGCTCATTAAATTAATCAAAGATCGGCAACATATTAAAAATATGGATGCAAAAAAAGTAATGGTTAAAAAGCAAAGTATCCCACTTGTGAATATTATTTGGCGGTGCTCTAATCCATGTCCAGTCCACAACCACAGATTTCAACCATATCATCAACTATCTCCAAGTCTCTATCTATAATTAAATCACCATATAATATACAAATTGTAAAGTTATGTTTACACTCTATATCACCTTTCTAATTCCGAAAACGAAAATATGAATACTAAGTCAAAGTTTGTTGTGTTAAACTATTAACAAAAGAGGAATATGTAATGGCATATGCTTAAACCAAACGAAGTTGATAAAAAAAAAAAAAAAAGGTTTGTAAATTCTTAACAAGCACTGTAAGATATAATCAGGTTGAAGTTTATATAATTAGATGAAACAAAACAAAATATTGAAATGCAAAGATTAAAAAGATAGTAAACACGGGACCAGAGATTAAGATTAGGGGAGATTATGTCGACGAAAGAGACAAAACTTAAATCCAGACGATAACGTTTGTGCCTTTGTGGAGTGCAAGCAAAACAAGGCCTTGGCTTGCCTCTATTGAGCAGATTACATCTGTTTCGTTTTCTCCCCTTTTTTATTTTTTTTTCTTTAATTGTTTCCTCCTTTTTTTTGTTTGCCTTTGTGCCAAAAATAAATAAATAATAATAATAATAATTGAATAAACTGATTTTATAATAATACAAAGGAAGGCTCACAAGTCACAAATATGCAGACAAGTTTATGGTTTAGATCTTGCGAAATCATTACAAAATATCGAAAAGAGATTTTGCATATATTACCAGTAAAGACGAAAGAGATAAAGAAATGCAAAATAGAATAATTTTATCAGAGAACAACAACATATACAGATCTCTATCTTTTTTTTTTACTATCACTATTGGTATAATCGTTTACTCAAAACGTACACATAACACATGTATCATGTATGTATACTTAAATAGTGAATTGTGTGACCTTTATTTGCAATCATTTTTTCAAAATATAATTAGGGAATTTACTCAAGAGCTGAGTCCAAGAAAAATAAACAAAGTTTCTCGAATTATAGAGGAATTATGAGGCGACAAGACACATGGAGAAAAAAATGAAGAAGCAATAATACAGAGAGGAACTATAGAGCAACAAAACACAACACTGCTTTACAACTCTCCCTATTCTTAGTGTTGCCAAAACCATCATAATAGAGATACAACTCAACAAGGTCCTCTTGATTTAAATCGCCAATTATAATAATACATACATACATACATTATCAAGGCTTACTTTTTTGTTGTAATTATTTTTTCTTCAATAAAGAAAAAAAAAAAGAAAAAAAGACAGATCAAAACTATTTCAAGGACCGAAGTGATTGTCCCTACAAAAGCATTTTGTAATATGGAAAAGATATGGTCAGAGAAGCACAAAAGGAAGGAAGGAAGGAGTCATGGAATTGGATAAGCTCTTTATGGGTCCCAAATTCCTCAATTTCATTTTCTAGAGATTAGAGAGAGAGAGA